>NC_083726.1:1582500-1936666 GCF_028564815.1 Eubalaena glacialis
GCCTGGCCCAGTGAGACGGCCTCAGACTGTGACCTGGGCTTTGGGGAGGAGACTCGGCTCCTCTCTCGGCCCCCAGGAGCCTGTGCAGACTTCTGGGGGCCTCAGATTGACCACCTGCACAGTTGGGCGTGAAGCTCTGTGCAGCAGCTGTCAGGCAGTGGGCGTCAAGGGGCGGAGGGGTGGGAGGGATTAGCGGTGAGAAAGTGCTTGTTCTGGAGCCCGGAGCACAGAGAGGGCAGAGCCCTGGGACCACCCGGCCCGCCTCCCTTTTCACACCCAGACCAGGGCCCTCGCTGCTGTGGGCACTGGGCACGGCGTGGGGTCCCTCTCAGGTCCCTCCACCCCGACCCCCGACCCCCCACCCTCTTCTGATTCCGTACAGACGGTGGCTCCTTCCAGGGTGTCTCTGAGGTGAGCTCTGCATCCCCACCGAGCGCAGGGCCTGGCCCAGAGCAGGGCCACATGTCCTGTGGGCTCAGGGACAGAGTGGGAGCAAAGCCAGGGAGATGGGGCTCAGCCTGGGGGGCACCCTGCAGAGGGGGAGGGAGCAGGACGTTACTGGCAATGAGACACCACTGAGACGGTGTCCCGGGTGCCCCGGGAGGTGTATGGTGCCTCTCATTGCACACAGACACACAGACACACACACACACCACACACACCATATACACACCACACACACACACAGACGCCCCACACACAGAGATGCACATGCACACACACACCACATACCACACACACACCACACAGACACACAAACACACACAGAGACACACACACAGAGACACATGCAAACACACACACAGACACACAAACACACACAGACACACAAGCACACACACACCACACACACCATATATACACCACACACAGAAACACACATGCACACACACACCACACACACCATATATACACCACACACAGAAACACACATGCACAAACACACCACATACCACACACACACCACACAGACACGCACACAGAGACACACACAGACACACACGCGCACACACACAGACCACATACCACACACACAGAGACACACACAAACACACACAGACACACATAGACACACACACAGACACACACTCTCACACACAGACACACAAACGCACACACACACACAAACCACACACCACACCCAGAGACACACAAACACACACAGACACACACGCACACACCATTTTACTAAATGAAATTGCATCACACATCCTAGGCTTTATTGTGTATAATTTATGGTACTTTTGTTGTAATCACGTACCTATGGTTTGGGTGATGCTCTACTTGTGTAACAAATCTGGGGTCCTACAGGTATGTTTCTGATTCTCACTCTCTGCACACAGCCCACTGTCCGCATTGCCCCCTGGCGTCACTCAGGGCTGCTCTTAATTCTTGGGGATGAGTATTCAGGATGGGGAGGCTGGTTCCATGGTTTTGCGTATTTTTAATTTAAATATATTTTTCCAGATGGCGTTCCAAAAGAGCAGTTATAATTCACATCTCCTGCAATAATATGCAAATGTTCTTTCCTTGACATCCTCACCAGAAGGTGTTACCTTTTCGATTTTGGCCTATCTGAGAGGTGAAAATTGGTATCTCCTTATTAAAATAATTTGAATTTTCTGGCTACTTGTGACTTTGTGAAACTTTTCCTACTATTTTTGGCCATTTGGGAACTTTCTAGTAAGCGCTTGTTCGTATACTTTGCCTAATTGTCTCTTATTTGTCTTTTTAAAAATCAATTGTAAAAGCTCTTTGTGTATTACAGCTATGAACTCTCCCACTGCTTTCCTATCATTTCTCTTTGGGGTCACCGTCTCCTTATGCTACATATTTGTTAAAACATAGTCACACGTTTCTTTATGATTTTTTCTTTAACAGCTTCTTAGTTACCAATATTCATTAAAATATTTGCCTAATCCAGAGGTTACACATATATTCACTTTCTTCTAAGATTTTATTCTTTCATATTTTAATATTTGCTGTATTTGCTATTTATTTCTGAATGTGAGATGAATTAGAAGCCCAGCTGATTTGCTTAATTATGAAAGCCTCTTTCCCGGTGTGTAAATGCACCGGCCTTTTACCCCCGGCCTGGGCTCCGTTCCTGGCCCATCCCATGCACTCATCTGCCATGGTTTTCATTCCAAAAGCTTTACTATTTCTCAGGCAAGAGTCCCCTCAATCTTCTTTTTCACAGTTTTCTTGGTTACTTTTAGACATGTATCTTGTTATAGGAATTTAAGATTATTTTATGCAAACTACATACTCACACACAGAGACACACTGGAATTCTATTCGGAATTACATTAGAGTTTTATATTAATCTGTGGAGAATTGATATTTTCTGTTTTATTATGTCTTTCCAACCAATAACCAAGGATTCCTCTGTAAATATTCGTGTCTTACTTTCCTTCCCCCACGAACCTTTAATGATTCTTCACTAGGGTCCCGGCAGACTCAGGTCCCCAGGTCCCTGTTCCTGCTCCCTGACCCTCCTCTCCGTGGGCGCTCATTCCCGGGATCGGGGACGAGCCGAGATGCTCGGTGGGCTGCCACCCCGCTCCGCCTCCAGGGCAGGCAGCCTTCCTTTGGGGGAACTTCGCTCCCGGCAGAGCCGGCAAGCCGGAGCCTCCCTCACTCTCTCCTTCAAGCATCCACTGTGCTCAGAGCTGGGGACACATAGGTGTGTACACATGGTTTTTTCCTTGCGAGAGTTCAACGTTTAGGCAAAGACAAAAGACAAGAGACGGACGATCCCACGGCACGCGACGCACATGGAGGAAGTGACTTCTACAGGCGTCTGTGCTGGCAGCTGGGGACAAAGGTGAGGAACAGACACTGTCCCACTGAACTGGCCCGGGCTGGTCAAATGATCACATGACGGCAGCCTGGGAAGCAGGACAGCACAGAGCCAGAGAGAGGATCGGGGGCAGAGGGATGTAGAAGTTCATCTGTGGGAGGGCAGAGCCCCGAATCCAGGCTATGCGCTAGCAGAATCCATCCCGAGGGGCATCTGCATCCACAGGAAGAGAGGAAACCAGCCCGAGAAGAAGCTCGGAAAGCAAGCGGCTCAGGCCACCAGCTTGAGCCTAAGGGGGACCTGAGGGCAGGGACGCTGCTTTGTCCTGTCAACTCACGTGCCCTCCTTGTGGGGTTCCAGACGTCAGCTCCCCTATGGGCTTTAATAGTGGGACACTGGGAGGTCTAGCTGAGTGCTCACCTTGGTGTGAACGCCTAGCCTCATCTCCAGGAGGTGTGCCTGGCTGAGCCCCAGGGGAGGAGGGGCCGATCGGGAGGCGGCCCCCCTGCCTGCAGGTGGCGTGGAGTCCAGAGGGCGGAGGGGGCCCGTCCACCAGCTCTGGGCTCCCCGGCTTCCCACAGGCAGAGCAGCTGTCAGCCCGATTGATCATGAAGCCATGCATATGCCTCCTGAAAGATAAATTCCAGCATTCCCGAGGTTTCTATTTCACTTAACTAAAGCTGAAAACGGAGAAGGAACAATTAAACGCAACCCGAGGCAACCCCAAATAAGATCCATGAAAAGCCTCACATCCAATCCCGCTGGCACATTCATCAAAATGTCAGTTATTCCAAATATGGTTTTATCTTATTAATGCTAATTTCTTCCATGGAAAGACTAGTGATTTTACCGTTCAGTGGTTATCAGGGAACTGGAAGAAACTCTATGCATCTTAATTCAGCAGGTCGCCTTATTTACCGTCAGCTTATTTATAGCCAGCTGACAATTTCCTCACTTCTTGGCTTTGGGATCCCTCACCTACGGCGGGGCTGGTCCCACGAGGTACGGGCCACAGCAAGTCAGCTCACGGTTTTTCTGTCCCCTCCCTTCCCTTCCCTGTGTGTGATGTAGGAACCTCAAGAATGGTTGGTCAACCAGGCCAACAGGACATGGCACATCTGACTGAAGTCACTCTGCATCCCCCATGGGACATCTGCTGTGCATGGGAACAGGACCAACCCACGTGGACAGTCCTTCCCTCAAGATTCCTGGGCCCGGAAATGCCACCTCCCCTCCTCCATCAGCCTTGACTCTTCCGGGCATTGGGCCCCCGAGAGGGAAGAGGCAGCAGGTGCATCGTGGGGGGATGGGCAGCTCAGAGGCTGTGTGGCCACGACGTGGTGGCACCGAGTCTGGAGCATCGGGGCCCACCCGATCCCCTCTCTTCCCTGAAACAGAGCTCTCCCCGTGGCCGCTCTGGAATCCAGCAGCTCTTTTTATGTAACATGTTTAGAAATGATCTGAGAAGTCAGAAATCAAGAGCCTTTTTGGCAGAAATGCGTAATGAATGGCCAGTCAGCAGATCTGGAGAAAATATGGTCGATAAAGAGACAAACAATGGACGAACAGAAAGAGCTGAAATAGATGCTGGAACCAGTAGGTACCTCTGGACGAGGCGGAGAGGTGTGCTTATGTTTTGGTGCCACTAGATACTTTGTAAACCATCCTTCGCATTAAAATGTTCAGGAAATGAAATTTAAATGGAACTGAGTTAATCTGTTTCTTCCTCAATTGACAGTCTCCGTGGGGACCTGGTACCCACTTTCCTGGTGGTTTCTTCTACCCTGCGTCCAGCTCTCTGGATGTGTGTGCCAGGTGGAGGTGTGTGCCGGGTATCAGCTCAGGTGCGAACCACACCCTAATGAGCACCTGCTCCAGGATCAGGCCGGGACAGACTCTGGGGTAGGGGACGGACCAAGCAGGTGGCCAGAGCTCACAGGGGCACTGGAATCAAGGCTGCCTGGCCCAGGTGCCCGGGAGGGCCACCCAGAAGCAGGTACCTAAAGGTCAGGTTATTTACATCTGTGGTTAGCGGGCTCCAAGCAGGTGGAGCATCAAAGATCTGTGCGGCTGCCCGGGGGTGTGTGCACAGGCTGTAACTGGAGGTCATGTTCGGTCAGATGGACTGGACAGGAGAAACCGTTCTTGATGGGGGAAAGCACAGGAAAAGGCCCGTAAGAAAGCACAAGGAAGAAGGGAGACACAGTGGGCTCTGAAGGCGGCTGCACAAATCATCACACAAATCACGGAGCTGGGCAGGCTTCCACTGGGGAAACTCTGCTCGCTTCCTTGTGGCTCTGACTTCCTTCCAGAAGGAAGGAGATGCTAATAGATCGGTTGCTATTCATTATTGTTATAAATCAATGAATCGTTTCATATCATTAATAGAAATCAATGTATTAAATTCATTTCCTGTTTTCTTCATGTGTCTTCCTGTGAACTCTTTCAACCAAACATAAATAAAACCATAGAGAATAAATAGTATAAAAACATGCTTCGCCAATCATTGTCTTTAACAAAATTTTTAAATCGTCCATATTCGTTTCTGATTATGGTTTTTGAAAACAAATTATTATAGCTATAAGTGAAACTCCTTCTGCACCTCTACCATTTCAGTCCCTTCCCTCCCCAGGGGTAAGCTTGAGGCAGGGATTGCATCCTTTCACCTTCTTCCACCTCCTCCTGCTATTGGCCTGGAATAGAGATGGGATTGCTGGAATACCAGCAGCCATTTTAGAATGTGAGGCAACCTTGAGACCAGAAGCTATTCAAAAAAGATGGTGGAGCGAAAAATAATGGAAGCCCATAATTCTCATGTCACCATGAAGCCACACACAAGCCCTGGATTTTTGGCCTTTTGACTTAATAATTATATAAGAGAAAATAGTTTCTTGTTTTATTTAATCTGCTTTTACATGAACTGATTTCTGTGTTGTGCTGCTGAATTTATTTCTAACCAAAGCAGCCACTCTCCTGAGTCAGGTGTCCATCAGTGTTCCCATCCTTTCACTCACTAGGTGGGCACATATCCCTAAACAATACGTAACATCATCCTGCTTGTCTTACACTTTATACAATGGTATTTTGTAGTACAAATCGTTCTGTATCTTCTCACTCAACATGGTTTTGGAAACTTATCCGTATTGAGTTTGTTCACTTTACTGCCGAATAGTATTCCCACTTCGTACTAATGAATATTTAGATTAATTCAAGAAAGATTTTGTCACTAAAAGCAGCACTGCATTGGCATTCTTGCTGGCTTTTTCCTTTTGCACGTGGTCACAACCCCCTGGGTGGAAGTTTGGAAGAGGATTTCTGGGTCACCCGCTTGCAGAAGCTCTTGTGAATTTCCCGCCTCTGTGGATATCCTCACTGACCCGTTCTCACAGCCCTGCTGTTTACACTTTGGACAATCCGAAGGGTGTGATTTCATATTAGATTGCCTGAATTTTTATTTTCCTGATCACCGTTAAGTTCAGAATTTTAAAAATGTCATTGGCCTTTATTTTTTCCCTTCCTGTGAAATGTCTGTTCATCTCTTTGCCCGGTGTTTTTTTTTCAGTTGTTTGTCTTCATCTTAATTCCTTGTAAGGTTTTCGGTGCTCTGAGCATCATCGTACCAGCCACGTGTACTGCAGTATCTCCTGCAGGTCTGTGGCTTGTCTTTTCAGCTTTATGCGGCCTCTCATTTCCCAGAGACGTAGTTTAGTGTATTTGAATGAATCAGCCACTTCCTCTATCACTTGGGCTCGTCTGGTCTTGACACATCTTCTTCTGACTCAAGGTCATGAAGATCTAATCCCATATTTTCTTTTTTTTTTTTTTAACATCTTTATTGGAGTATAATTGCTTTACAATGGTGTGTTAGTTTCTGCTTTATAACAAAGTGAATCAGTTATACATATACATATGTTCCCATATCTCTCCCCTCTTGCATCTCCCTCCCTCCCACCCTCCCTATCCCACCCCTCTAGGTGGTCACAAAGCACCGAGCTGATCTCCCTGTGCTATGCGGCTGCTTCCCACTAGCTATCTATTTCACGTTTGGTAGTGTATATGTGTCCACGCCACTCTCTCACTTTGTCACATCTTACCCTTCCCCCTCCCCATATCCTCAAAAAAAAAAGGTCATGAAGAACCTAGTGGCAAGACAGGAATAAAGACACAGACCTACTAGAGAATGGACTTGAGCATATTTTCTTTTAAATGTCTTAAAATATTAGTTTAAAAAATTAGGTCTGTAACCCATTTGGGATTTCATTTCATTTTTGATGGAACTTAAAGATCAATTTCATTTTTTCTATTTGAAGAGCCCATCATCCAGCACATTGTCACCTGCCCGTCCTTCCCTGGGGTCTGTGGTGTCACTCTGTCCCACGTTCACTCCATGTGGCCTGCATCTCTCTTTGTGCCCTCTTTCCTGCCCTTAAGGGCTTTTTATGTCCTTCAGTGATTTATATATATATATATATATATATATATATATATATACATATATCTTTCCACCAAAAGAGTCTTACAAATCTTCTTTTACGTCTTTGCACAGGGAGCTAACAGATAGAGAAAACTAGACCTTGGACTTAACAGCCGTCAACAGTTTGAGCCCTAAAAGCAAACAACCAACAAACATGCACGAGGAATGAGCTCCTTTCTGTCCCTTTGGGCATGTCGGCCTGCGAGGAAAGCCCCTGGATAAAGGGCCAAATGCTAAGAGATGCTGAGACCCTCCTTGGGCTGACAGAGTGCCATGGCCACTCCCGCAGGGAGGCCCCCTACCTCTGCCGGGCTCCAGGGGACCAGTTCCCTAAGGTGTCTCCCGAGGCCGATGTCCCACTGTATGGGGGTGATCCCGGGTGGGGACTGACTTTTCCCATCACCCAAACCGTGGCGGGTTGACCCCGCAACCTCTGGGTCCTTTGACAGCTGATCAGCTGATGACGGTCCCTCTTCTCATGCTAAGTCTGGGTCGTGGAGAGGGTCCTGAGCAGAGCGGTACGCGTAGAAATCAGTAGATGCTGTGGACTGGCTGCTGGCTGAATGGATGCGTTCATTCCGGGGACAAACATGCACTGAGCTCCTCACATGTACCTACTTCCAGGGGCAGGGGTCACACTGACCACTGGCCTCACGTCCCTGGAGCCCAGCACACGGCCACGCGGGTGGGTGCAGGGCATTGACCTTTGCAGATGGATGGGTGGTGGAGGGGCTGCGTGCCTGCGTCCCGCTCTCCGTGTGTCAGTATCATAGGGTCAGGCAGGCACACGGCACATTCTGGTCTTGAACGTGTACAGAAATCTGTACAGGAGGATGTGACCCCTGCCTGCCTCCGAGGTCCCTGGGGGCCTCCCCGGTGCTCCTGCGTGCCTGTGGCACACTCCTCGATGTGATTTAGCACAAGATGAGAGATGCTTCATAAAGCACAGAACTGAGGTCCAGCCAGGGACGGATGCGGGAGAAGGTCCAGGCCACCGTTGATGCTGAAACACACACACAGGCCGGCTTCCTGGTTAGAGAGACTGGTGGGTGCACCAACCCTGCCCAGTGCAAGGGAACTTCACCAAAGGCCAGAGCACCCCGTTCTCTCTCTCCCTGGCTGTTTGGTGCTGGCAAGGCCACCCAGCCCTGGGGCTCCAGGGCAGCATCTCCGAGATGGGAGGGTAGAACCCATGCCCAGAGGGAAGCAGCCATCCGGAGACACCAGAAGCTGCCGTCCTGGCCTGACGCACCTCTCAGCCCTTGGGAGCCATGCCACTGGACCCAAGTCAGGGCCTCCGAGTTCTCCCCAGATCCTGAGGCTGCGTGTTGTCATCTCATTCTGCCCTTGGGCTCAGAATTCCGCCCTCCTCCCTGGGTGTTGCCCACACATGCCCCTCCCACCTGAGGACAGCAGGCCAGGGGCTGACGCCCTGGGACCTCCCTGGCCGGGAGCCTCGTCCAAGGTATATTGCTCCAGAACTTCCAGCTAAATTTCTGCCCTCTGCTTCTGGTTTGGAATTTTCCCGAGAAGCTTGGAGTTGGGGGTAGGGTGAGCAAGGAAACAGAACATGTCTCCACTCAGTCTTTCCAGTAGCTTCCATCTCCTCACCAGCAAGCATGCCCAGCAGGCCCTCCTGCCTTTGCTTCTAACTTGTCACGTTGCGGACTTTTCCCCACAACTGTCTGAGTTATTTTGCTAATTAGAAGAAGCTGCCTTCACTGGGTGGCATTTGGATGCTCCCAGGGGAATCGCAGGGGCACCCGGTCACCCCTGGCTGGGGCACATGGGGTCCGCGGCTCCCAGGCTAATTCTCAGCGGGATTTGGAACAAAACTGAAACCCCCGCTGAGATGGCAGGAAACGTGGTCTTTTCATCTTTTCCTGTCCCGTCCTCTCCCCCCATTATTATGTTTATGGAGAAAAAAGTCCACGTGCTTTGAGCAAATGTTCTTTCTACTATTCCCATGGAAAAACGGGGAAAAGTGCTTAAAATGATAGGCCTCGCTCTTTTCTAATCACAGAAAATTGACTTACTGAGGAAAATGAAATCTGAATTTTCTGAAGAAATGTCACAAATGTTGACAACCAGGCAATTTTGTGAACGTGGGTCATCTGGGGACGAGACAGGGGTTTGGCTGAAGCCCTCAGCATCGTGGCTCATAAAAGGGTCTGACTTCTTCCAATTAGCTCAATAAAATAAGCAATTTTACACTTCCTCTCAAAAAAATGTTTCAGATACTCAGTCTGAAGGCTGAGATGTAGTGGGCATGGTTATCTACACGCACAGATGGGACCTGGTAAAGACACTCAGGAGGCTTAGCTTGGAGGATATTAGGGATAAATTATGTGCAGTTCTACTTTCTGAGCTACCTGAGAGGAAGACCAACCAGGGCCCAGGGCAGCCGCTCGTCACATGGGAGGCATCTCCGCAGAAGCACTTTGGGGGCTACAGCCAGAGTGTGCAAACCAGGAGGGCAGGGTCTGGGCGCTTGGCTGGCTCCTAGCCCGGCTGAGGGCACAGAGAGCTTGATGTCCATTCAGGGCAGGTTCTGAAGTTAGCTAGAAGAGGAGACAGATGATCTGAGTGGGCCAGAGGAAGACGTTCCTGGTCGAGAGCTGGTGGAGTGAGTGTTGTAGTCCGGATGTATTGAGGCCAAGGAGGAGCATCCCAGGTGGAGGGCAGCCCTGGGGGGAGCCCTGTGGTGGCCAGGACAACAGGGAGGGCTGGGGCACAGACACCGAGCTCCCCTCCCTCACCTGTCCTCCCCTCCCCCTCCCTCACCTGTCCTCACCTTCCAGAACTGAGTTGTCTTCTCAGGCCTGGCCACATGCAGCTCATGGATATGATCCTCTCTGATGAGTTTTTTTTTCTTCAGATAAGAAATATTTGCTGTCAAGTCTTAATTTACATTTTGTGGGGGAGAAGCCCAGTTGTTCAGCTAGTCTGTAATGAGATATGTTTTTCCCTGCAGTGCATTTGCATTTGCAAAAATCTTCTAAATGTTCCAGGCCAGGAACGAGCATTTCGGTGTGGGCGTTACGGGTGTGGGCGGAGGGTGGAGACCAGATGGGGCGGCGGGACATCCAGATCCGGGCACGCTGGGGACACACGGGGCTCCGGGTCAGAAGCCGGCCGACTGGCCTGCAGGGCTCCAAGGACATGGCAGACAAGTGGCCTGCTGCTGGGACCCAGCTCTCCCTCAGTGCCACACGGGGCCGTGCCTGCAGTGGGGCTGGAGTGCAGGCAGCGCTGTCAGCCCAGTTAGGACGGGACCTAAAGCCATTTCTCCCATTGGCTCCGTAGCCATAAAGCTGACATGGTGATTTCCATCTGCGGCTCTCACGTCTCACTGCCCAACAGGCTCCAGGCTCCAGGACAGGAGACAGGCTATTTATCTGCCCCATGAAGTCCCCCAATGGCCCTCGACAGGCAGACCCCATGCCCAGATGTGTGTGTCTTAGTGAAGCCTCGAGGCTCTCTAGGGTGAAGACACCACACCCCTCTTTGAAGGCAGAGCCCGGGGATCCTGGGCTTCCGATCTTTGTCCCGAAGGCTCTGGACACGGCAAAGGGCAGAGGGTGGCTGCCGGACAGCTCTGTCCCTTGATTTATTTCATCTTCAAGAAGACAAACCTATGCGGTGGAGAGGGGACGCTTGGCTCTCTCAGAGCCCACTCCCACCTGTGAAAGGACGGCCGGGCAGATGGTCCCCGTGCTGGACGGCCCTGACCATCCCTCAGGTCCTCTCCCGTCCCACACACTGATCCAGCCCCTCATCGCAGGGCCGGGAGGGAGACGGAACCCACTCGTGGATTTCTCTACAGGGGCTGGTGCTTCCCCCACTGCTGGGAGCTGCTACCAATTGGAGGGTCCAGATAGAAGCTGGGGGCCTTCTGGGGCTCGCCCGGAGGGGCCCTGACCCTCACCTCTGGCCCTCCTGCTTCCTCTCTCACATGTGCATCTCTCATCCGGAAACCCAGACCGGGAACCAGTGGGGAAGGGATGGAGCTGCAGGAGCCTTGTCAGTGATAGGGTGACGCTAAGGGTGGCCGCCCCCAGGTCCCCTTCCCACATCCAGGGGGTTGTGAGCAAATCTGAGTCTCTGAAATACGGGAACTTCCTCTTCTCTGCCCTTAACCTTCAGAGCCCCAACAAAGGAATGCAAGAGAAAGTGAACCCCTGGACTGTGTACAGCCTCTGCCCCAAGTGGTCCAGGACCCCAGGACCACTGCCCACTGACCTAGAAAGCCTTCCTCAGGTGGCAGAATCTGTCCTGGGTCACACCACAAAGACAGGCTGGGAGAAGGCCACTGCCTGTTTGGGGCCACCTGGCAGTGACCACAGTCGTGCAGTCAAGGCTGGCATTCTGAAGGAGATATAAAGCTCTATTTGAAAGCAATCCTTTTTTAAAATTTCCCTTTAGTGGCCACTGATTTACCCCCATATCAGTGCTGGGTTCTTGTCTTAGCCTTCGTCTTTCTCTCAAATGCTTTAAACGCAAATGACCACAGCCAGATCCACGGGAAGCTCTGAAACCAGAGCCCGGCTCTAGGAGAAGATGACTCAGGAGAATTGCCACCTGCACACCTGGAGCCAGATGGTTGAGCCCTCATCATTTGAGAGTCCGAATGGCAGACTTTTCCTATAACTTTCCAAAATAACATGACAGCTACAAATCTGCAAAGTAGCTCTTCTGCAAATGTATTCTAACTCTCAGGGTGGTGGGGGCACCTCAAAGGAACCACATCTCCCATCCAGTAGATGTTCATGTCTTACCTTACACTCCTGAACTTACCTCTGGTCTCCATGGTTCAGGTGAGACATCCTCTCGTCCAAAGTGGTGTTTCCTATAGGTGGTTGTGTCACTTCTCTCTGGCTGATTTCAAGAAGTTGTTCTGTTCCTTTAGTTTTCAGAATTTCAATTATGATGTGCTTTGGTGTGGACTTCTTTTGGTTTAATCTGTTTGTGCTTTGCACAGCTCTCTTGGATCTGCATGTTTGTGTCTTTTTCCAAATTTGGGCCGCTTTCAACCATTGTTTCTTCAAATGCCCCTTCAGCCTCACTCTCTCCCTCTTTTACTCTGGGATCATGATGATCAGAGCGTGAGATCATCTGTCACTTTCCCACAGGTCCCAGAGGTACTGTTCATGTCTGCTTTCTGTTGATTTCTCTCCCTCAGGTGAATTCTATTGTTCTGTCCTCAAGTTCATTGGTTCTGTTCTCTGTTATCCCTACTATAGTATTGAGTGCATCCAGCAAGTGTTCATGTTTGGTTCTGTATTTTCAGTCTTATAATTTCTCTTTGGTTCTTTTTCATAAATCTATTTTATTGCTGAGGTTTTTCTCTTCTTTCATTTGTTTCAAGACCATTTGTAACTGACTGTTGAAGCATTTTTTATGACGCCTACTTTAAACCCCTTGTCAGATGATTCCAGCATCCGGCCCATCCTGCTCTTGGTGTCCCATGATGGTCTTTTCTCATTCGAGTTGCGATTTTCCTAGTTTTTGGTATGATGGGTGATTTCAACTGTGTCCTAGGCATTTGATTATAATACTAGGAGACTCTGAGGCTCATTTAAATCTTTTATTTCAGCAGACAGTACCAGTTTGTGTTTAGTATGTGGGTCCTAACCGACCTTTGTGCACTGTGGTTCCAATATAAGTTTAATTTTCGGAGACTTGTCACGTTAGTTGGGTTTTCCTGGTTTGTCTAGTACCAGTGGGGCTCCCGTGGGTTCTTGTTGGTCCTGTTCCAGAAGGAGGAAGGAGTCTCCCCAGGCAGGCTCGTGTTTCTCATGGGGGATGGATGTGGTGATGCAGCCCCACCTGACTCCCTGACCCCTAGGCTCAGGGCAGGGGAGGGGTCTCGGGCAGAAAGGAACAAAAGACAGCCTTTTCCTCTAGCTGGGTCTCCTCTGCTAGCTTTGCTGACTGGTCTCTGGACTTTTCAGCAGAAAAGGGAATCGCAGGCTTAGCAAGGAGAAGGCCTCGGGCTGCTTGTGCAGGAACCACGATCAATCCCCTCACCAGTGTGTAGCGTTGCCTGGTGTTCTCAGAGAGGCGCTTCCCCTGCATCAGGGGAGGAGCCTTCCGCTGCGGCGTGAGGGGTCAGGAATCCCTGGGGCTTGGTTTCCTTCTTCTCTTGTTTGGGGGGCATGAGACACCCCGTCACTCGCTGTGCTGTTTTCCGAGCCCTGGGCTCCCCGCCTGCAGCTTACCTGCTGACAGAGTCCTTGCTTGGTTATCTCTTGCACCATTTCCAGAGTTTATATTCCTGTTTAGCAGAAAAGAACAGGAAGAATCCGGGCCGCACCATCTTTTCTGAACCACAAGTCCACACACTTTTTAAATTGAGATTATATGTATAGGTTAAAATCCACCATTTAAAGTATACAATTCAGTGGTTTTTAGCACATTCACAGAGTTGGACTGTCCTTCCCACTATCTAATTCCAGGCTATTTTCACCCTGAAAAATAATCCCCATGCTGGTTAGCAGTCACCCCACCTCTAAGCTCCTCCCTGAGCTGGGTGCTGGGGCTACGGCTCAGGAGAGGGCTGAGCTCACCTCCAGGAATCCAGAGTCAAGGCAGCGATGGGTATGCAGGGAGCAAACAAGTTAGCACCAAACACTCCGTAATTATGATTGTTGTAAATGAGGTCAAAGAAAACAAAAAGACAGCAGCAGCTGGGGGAGGGACATACTGACAAGGCTAGGCAAGGGGCAGGTTCTCTAGGGTGGCGATGTGTAGTCTGGGTCCGGCTGTGCTGCTGTGACACACACACACATGCACAGAAGCCTAGGGGCTGTGGAGACATTTCCCTGTCCTCTGGGGGAGCTCCCTCCAGGGGGGACCAGGTGGAAACCAACAGCACCACATTGGCTTGTGTATCAAGGGCGCTGGGCATTGAAGCAGCCTCTGAAGGCCTCCTTGGGCCAGTCCCGGAGGAGAGACCAGAGGCTGCCAGCACGGGGGAACGTTGTGCGTCCCGGTCAGGTGGCCTCTGAAGGACAGGCATTGGCTGTGATTCTGTGCCAGGGCCTGGATGAGGTAAGGCACGGAGGTGCCCATATGCCCTCGCCTCACTCTCATCCAAGGACCACCTGTGATCTGGAGAAAGTAAGACTCTCTCCTCATCCTGAAGTTTCACCTTTGATTTCCAGACATCGGTCATCACAGGAAATGTTACCTTTATGGCCTGATGACATTGATTGGGGAAAAACAGCATCTATTCCAGAGGAGAAAATAGAAGCACCCAAGGAAATGGGAACTTCAGGTTTTCCCTCCAGGGAAAGGGACCCACTGCTGCCAGAGAAGAGAACACAGCACACACCAAGCTGGTCTGTGAAGGGCTGGACGTCCAGGCTCCGCGGGGACTCCCGGAGGGGCAGGGGAGTGGATGCAGCCTTCCAGGCAGGCACAGCAGAAAATCACCAAGACAGAAACCCTCCCTCCAGCCACCAACCTCCACCCCCTGCGGGTCTCCTGTGGAGGAGAAGACGGACGGGGGGTGGGACCCACGGCTCCACGTCTGGCACAGCCTCTGCACCTGCGGGGAATGCAGATTCCGAACAGTAAATGGTACTAAGTGATTAGAGTAAATGCTCGTGAGCTGAACAAGAAAGCCGTTCATCATTTCAAATACTTCCCTTGAGGTCCATATGCATTCGACAGCATTTATCTTTATTCTTCGGCACTGTAGCGGCCAATCAAAGAGTCAGCTAATCTTCCTGACTACAAAACCATCGACTAAAACATTTTTATACCATGCAAATTTTCAAGATTTATCATCTCCGGTACCATATCTTAGAGTGCAATAGGCTGGTGCTATCAGTTTTAATAATAGGCTTCCTAGCTAAAATTTGGATCAATGTCACTGGGTTTTTAAAATTTTCGTTACTAGACTCACTGAAAACACAGTATCCCATGAAGAAAGCATATTTCTCTCATTGAAAGAGGGAATGACGGTGCTGGCGGCTGGCTGGGATTTTTGTTCTCCCTCTTAGTGTTTTCACGTCCTCTCTCTTCTGGTGACTTGGCTGACCTGAATTTCCCACACCTGCATCTATGGGATTCAATGTCTTTTCTGTGCTTTGAGACGTTAAATGAATCTACTGATATCTTTGAGTTGTTTTCTTATAATTCCCAGGAAAACAAGTGTTCATTTTCAAGAGACTTGCAGGTCTGCCTTCGCCGGGGGGATTGGTGGAGGCCTGCACGTCAGACTGTCTGTGAGGACCTTGACCGAGGGATGCATCACTGCCTCTTCCTGGGGACGGTGTGGCTCTGCTCAGACATCGTATCTCCTGCAAAGACTGTGTGCTGGCTTGTCACTGCAAAGACCAGAAACCAGCTGAGAACCCTAATCTTTGTCAAATCTTGGGTGAATCAGCCGATATCAGGCACCCTGCCCAGCAGCTACGGAGGGGAGGCCAGTTCTGGATGCCTCTGAGCCCTGGGATTCTTCACTGGAAATGAACTTCCAGCACTCAGACCACCACCCCCACGGCAGCAACAGCAGGAGTAGCCTTTTTCTCTTTGGATGTCAACTGTTGCCAGCATCCCAGCAGGGTGAGAACGATGGGGTCGTGCGGCTCCTGTCTGTAGCTGGAATCACACACCAACTATGGACCGTTGAGGTTTTCAGTGCCACATGGTGAAAGCCCACGTGTCACGTATGCGCCCCTTGGTATCTGGTACGACTTTGACCTGCTGACAGGCGCGCTGCAGAAAGCATCCTAACCCCGGTCCCTGCACAGCATTTTCGTGCAATAGACAAAGTTGTGAAAAGGTACAGAATAAACAGAAACAATCTCTCACATTACAACAAGTGTCATAAAAAATAACAGAACTGTGAGATGTGATATGGGAATGATGGTGTAAAGCCATGGGAACCGGCAGGGGTGGGCCAGGCTGCAGGTTCCATCCGAGGAAGAGTGAAGGGCCACCCACCCGGTCCCTGGAGCCTGTGTCTCCCAGCTCCCAGGCCGGCCTCTGACCAAGGGGCTGACTTTTTGCCCTTTATGTCTCTTTCCTTCTGGCAGAGGATCTGAGGCGTGGAGCCAGGTGTTATCCTACCAGGACAGAACGTGGTGCAGAACCAAGTCCAGCAGATGCTCCCCAAGCACCTCGCCTGTGTTGGCTCTGCTGGGGCTGCAGGTCCTCCGAGGACCCTGCGGGACACCTGAGGGACAGAGACGTGTCAACGCACAGGAGCACGTGTGCACAAGGGCGGGGCCATATGCTGGGATCTGAGAAAGAAACGAGCGCGTTCACTGTGAGGAGGGGTGTCATCGTCACGTACAGCGCGACAGCTGAGCCGGTGTCTGAAGGGTGTTTGGGGCCAGAATGATTAAACAGCCGTGGGCAAGGTCTGCTAGGATGAAAGGATGAAGGAACCACATCTGGCTGAGGATTTCAGAGGATGCTGAGCTGGTCTACAGGGCATGGCTCCCACTTTCTGGGCATCCATGATGGGGTCCGGGTGTGGAATCCCCCCACCCTTGAGAGGAGATCAAGCAGAATTTGACGGAGTTGCATCCTTGGACAGGGGCCCAGCAGGAGAGGCAGGTCCCCACCCGTGGAAGCCTAGGGCTTTCCTGAGGTCAGACAACAAATCTTCCCAGATGGACGCAACACAAATTGTTAGGGATACGACAAAAACAAGAAGACAAAACCAAAACCAAAACCACACTGGTCTCCAGCAAGAGGGTTTTCCACCCAAAGGCCCTCTTTGGACAAGATGTGAGCAGCCAGGTGATGACCTACCTCACCGCCCACCCCTCACAGTGGTCCCACCCTGCAGGACTGGCATTTCTGGAGTCTGGATCTGCGTGCCCAGGTGTCTGGAGATGTGCAGACAGGCACTCAGAGGAGTGTGTGTGGTGGGGAGGTGGCCTTCAAATGTCCAGTACTCGTGGCACTAGTACAGGAAATCATTAACCCTGCTCACCTGAAGGATGTATCACAGTTAGATGCCTCATGTGCATCCCCCAGTCTTGGTTCCCAGGGAGGTTTGTTCCCCTTACCTGTATCCAGGGCCCATAGTTACAGGGAGGTGAGAGGGAGGCCCAGGATGCAGGAGCGCTCGGGGTCAAGAAGGAGCCATGGGGAAGTGAGGCAGGAGGCCACTCAGGGGGGCCTCCTGGGCAGGTGAGGGCACCGCGTGATTGAGGCCACACAGACACCCTTACGGGGTCGGCAGGTAGACCAGAAGCCTCATCTGTGGGTTTCCTTCTGCCATGTCCACGAGTGGCTCAGTGTCTCTGCAGTGTCACCCAGGGTGAGAAGTTCCCCAGCAACATGACCACGGACCGGCCAGCACTTCCTTCCGTGTGCCTGCTGGTGATGTCCACAAACGTCCCCACCAGTGGGCGCTGTCACGTGTCACAGATGGGCAGACTGTCATGGCGGCTTTGCCCTCCCCATCCGCAAGTCCCTGGGCTGACGATGGAGCCCTGCCTGGAAACTTCCACCCTGATGTTTGCATGCACCACCCACACATGCTTCTAATGATGCTTTCCCGGCCAAGAGGGGAAGTCTGCCTGGCTTGGTTCGTTTTTATAAATGTTAGCATCTCATGTGCAACATACTTTGTTCAAAACTTCAGCAGCCAAGCAGAAGAAACTCCTGGAAATGCGCGGCATCCTTCACAGACATGTGAGTGAATGAGCGCAGCTGCTTTACTAAGCGGGTCATTTCCCTCCTACAGAGGCCGCGTGTCTTTATGAGCAGTGTGTATAGGGTTTCTCCATACTTAATCCTTTTAAATGGTCCCAGGGGACCAACCTAGTGCCTGGGGCCCTCCCAACGCTGCCAGATTAATTGGGAATATCATTCACACTTCATCCCCAAGCCTTGCGAGCATCAGAAAACTTAACCGAAGAAAAGAAAAGGACAAACATTGCGCAGTAGAAGCAGTGATGAAGTACTGAGTTTTGCGGGTTGTGACTTAAGAAATGCCACCTCCTACCTGGCCAGCCTGAAGTCAGCCAAGAGGAGGATGCCAGAGGGCTCACTCTCATTTATCGGCAGGCAGACCCCCGTCGGCTCTCAAGGTATTTGAGATCGTTGAGGAAACAGGAAGCCTCTGCTTCCCAGGGGCACATTGTTACAGATTCTCATACAGATCTTATGTTCTCATTTTTCCAAAAAGCAAAGAACAGACCTTGTGAATCAAAATATTCTCTTTCTCCCCGAAGCCAGGGCCAGGGCTTAGCCTGGGGAGGTGAGGACGGGGCCTCAGCACAAAGTCCAGGGACAGATCTGACCAGGCCGGTGTGGGAAGGCAGAGTCAGTTTGGGGAGGGGGGTTGGGAGGCTGAGCCTTGCAGGGTTTGACGGAGGGAAGGATACTCCTGCCACATGTCCTGGGGTCAAGTCTCCAAGCCGCATCTGCCTAGACGGAAAGAGACATGCCTCATGTGGACCCCAAACGGGCTCCTGGCTAATATGTCAGCTCTGCACAGCTCCAGGATGTGCCAGAAATTACCCCGTTTTTGGAAGCTACAGTCGTACCAAAGTCCCCTTAGGGAACGAGGTGGCAGAGAGAGGGTTGGAACCGTGTTTTCTTAAAATGCAGCCCATGCTCTGTGCTCTGGCCAGCTGCTATCTATTTTTAATTGATTACAAAGGTAAAGCCGAGCCTCCCTGGAGGTGCCCTGGGCATTGGGGACATCCCTCTGGTTAGATAATCACTTAGATGCAAACATGGGAGAAGATGTCTGTCAGTAACCGGAAACTCTGGGCCTTGCTCCGAACGTGGCACACTTTAATGGGGACGGGTTCACCCCGCACCCCAGGAAAGCCTGGCTTCTCCTCACGTTGGGGACCCTCAAGGTCCTGGTGAGCCCCTTCCTTCTTCAAGGGGACACTTTGTATTTGCAGAGGTTCGGGCCCAATCGGAAATGTCTAATTCGATTTGAGCTTCCCAGCTGACGCAGTCAGTTTTATCCAACAGTCTCTGACCACAGTCAGCCAAACGCACTTCTCCGCAGCTCACAAGCTTCAGGAACCTCATGGAGGCTGGGGGATTCTGCAGAGAAGACAAATAAAGCAGTCGAAGGCTTCAGATCCTGGTCAGCTCCCAACCACCACCCGCCACCGGCGCCTCCTGGGAGGGGTTTCCTTGTTCAGGTTTGGTGTCAAGCTGCTCCACCCCCCCTGCCTCAGAGGAGTTGATTTAACTCCCTGGACCTCAGTTTCCTCATCTGTAAAATGGGGAATCATACACTTTCCTTCTGGGGTACTGGTGTCGATTACACGAGACTGAATACAGACGTGTCTGACTTCATGTGAGCTCAGTCAGTGCTGTGTCCTCACATACTCTGCCCCTGTTAGGTTCTTATGGACTGGAAATGCTGCTCTGTGGGATGGCCCAGGCTGAGGAGGGAGAAAGAAGGAGGCTGGGCCGTCCTTTGTCCACAGGTCAAGAGCTTACAAAGTTCCCTGTGCTTCCCCCAAACACACTGACACTGTGTGTGTGTGGGGAACTGAACGCCCATGTCCCCCCAGAATCCATAGGTGGAAACTCTACTGCCCAGTGTGATGGCCTTAGGAGGCGGGGCCTTTGGGGGGGTGACTGGGTCATGAGGGTGGGGCCCCCATGAAGGGGATCAGTGTCCTTATACAGGAGCCTCCAAGGAGCTCAGCTGTTCTCCTGCCACTTGAAGATACAAGAAGTCAAGTCTGCACCTGGAAGAGGGTCCTCACCAGAACCAGCCATGCTGGACCCTCATCTTGGACTTCCAGCCTTCAGAACTCTTTAAGCCCCCCTCCCCTGTCAGTGCTATTTTGTTCCAGCACCCAGACTAAGATGGCTTGGGGTGGATGCACCATTATCAGTTACAACCAGTTCACAGATGAACACGTCCATCCGGGGTTGGGGGGGAGCAGGGACAAAGAGTCAGTGCACGTCCTTCGCTGCCCGGGTTGGTGAGTGTCCTGCCACGTGGGCACTGAATCCTTTCCCCACACTGAGCAGCCTGGCTCCACACCCCGCACTCCAGAGGGCTTCGAGGCTCCCCAGAGGTCAGGGGCAGGTTGGCCATGGGATCAGAGCTCTGGCAGAAGGGACGGGCAGGCCACAGACTCTGTCCTTGAGCTGGCTCTGCAGCCGCCCAGGGGTCCAGGGAGCAGCTATTGGCCAGAAACATCACATTGCCGTCCACGAGGGGACCAGGAATGGGAAAGCTCCTCGGCACCTGTGGCATTTGGTGCTTTGCTATTCTGGCTCTTGTAGGCTTGTTTGAAACCCAGCAGTTTCTTTTTGGATGTGGTGCCTGATATTTTATACAATTGGCTGCTTGAGGTTTTCCTCTCTGGGTCCCCAGTTCTGTCTGCATCACTGGAAATGCTCTAACCCACACAAGGAGGGGGTGGGGTCACGGTGGGAGGCGCTGTTAGTAGGAGAAGTTGTTACTATCACACACCTGTTTGTCATCAGTTGATCAGAGAGGTTCTTGTCTCCCAGGGAGGATCTTTCATGCCTCTTCCTGCTTCTGGGGCTCCAGGGTCCCTTGGCTTGTGGCCACATCCCCCCAGTCTCTGCCTCTGTCCTCACACGGCTGCCTCCCCTGCCTGTCTTCTCTTCTGTCTCTAATCAGGATGCTTGTTGAATTTACAGCTCACCTGGATCCCCCAGGATGGTCTCACCTCAAGATCCACAACCAGTTTCATCTGCAAAGACCCCCCCCATTCCAGACTCTATCACATCACAGCTTCCAGTGGACGTGCATTTTGGGGGGAACACGGTTGTGTCCACCGCAGCATGTAATTCTATTTTCCAGCAAATATCCAGGTGACAGGTGCTGACGTGGGAGGCTGGCACGGAGCACTGACACTGGAGTTAGCAATGTCACCGGGAGGACGAGCTCCAGAGAGCTCATGGGAAGCCAAGCTACAGGACGCACCTGTGAACCGCGTTGCAGGGAAAGGTCAGACTTTACACACGAATGCCCAGAATTTGTGTTTCAAATTCATGCGCTGTATTCCCTGCAGGAAGACTCTCAGCCGAGCAGAAAATATATTCCCCAATGAGCCATTTCCTGAGACAACCCCATCGCGCAGCTCTAATGCCCTGCCAACAACCGCTGTGACAACTGGCTGTGATTTAACTTTCAGATTTGAAATCGCTGGCTGATGGCCACCACGACAAATGGACAAGGAGGTTCTCTTTATGGAGAACAAACCTCTCCGTGATTGTTTGAACCTCTGGTCGAGTGGATGCTACTTTCAGGGGCAAAGATGGGCTCAAGCCCCTCCCCACTGTGCCCTGCTGCCTCCTCAGGGGCTTGGGAGAGGGGCCTGAGCTAGCAGTGGCCCCTACTCGGCAAAGATCTGCAGCCCTGGAATTTGTCTGCGGTCCTGGTTGAGACTCCTTCACAGACCACTCTTGTCCCCTGACCCGCAGTCACTGCTCTTGCAGTGCTGGCCCTGCAGCATCTCCCAGGGACACCCCAAACTCCTGCAAAGCTTCCCCTCGGGAGGGGTCCCAATCGGGAGTCTGTCTGGGAACTGTGCTCCCCAAGCTCCACACGCAGCGGGAGCCCCCTGAGGACCGGGAGAAAGGCAAGTACAGATTCCAAGAAGCAGCCAAGGCTTTAGCTAGAGAGACTGGAGCACCAGGGCGCCTGGGTCTTCTGGTAACAGAGGGAGCCGAGGTCCCAGGAGCCGAGTACCTGGAAGTTCATGAGACCCCAGGAGGGACTTATTTCAGCGGCAGGTGCACACACAGGTCCTGGACCAGGTGATGGAAATAATAACTCAGACTTCCACCATCCTGCATGTCCTGTGGGCAGTCCCTCGGAAGCCCTGTCCATGTTTTACTGGTTAGTTATATTTGGATCTGGGTCCGCTACTTTTTCCTATTTGCACTCTGTAAGATGTCTCTACTTTCCATGTTGGTCTCATCTGCAATTTGCAAATGCTGGATGTTGGGAATAAAACATACAAAGTTAGGGCACTGAAATCTGGAGGCTTCTTTTCAGGGCTGGGAAAAGCTTTCACATGCAAGAAACCGAAAGCCCACAAGAGGAAGACCCCCAAAGACGCACAGGTGTCCTTTGCTATGGTTTAATTGTGTGCCTCTCCCCACCCCCAGAGATGCTGCTGTCCTAACCCCCTCACCTTGAACGTGATTCATTTGGAAGGAAGGTCTTTGCATATGGTCAAGTTTAGATGAAGTCAGTGGGGTGGGTCCTAATCCAATAAGACTAGTGTCTTGATGAAAAGGGAAAATTCAACCAAGAGACAGACGCTTACAGAAGGAAGACAGGCAAAGCCACAAGGAAAGGGTGGCCATGGACCCGCCAAGGACCCGCTGAGGCCCAGGAGCTAGAGAGAGGCTGGAGCAGATCCTCCCCTCGGAGCCTCAGGAGGTGAAGCCCTGCCCACACCGGGATGTCGGATTCCAGCCTGCATGTTGTTGTTCAGGGCCTGTGTGTGCTCTGTGCCAGCAGCCCCAGGACCCTGGCACGGCCTGGGCGGTTCCCATAGGCTTTCCTACCCACGAGGAGATGGGGTGATCGTGTTGAGGGTGAGCGGGGGCACTCGCGTGAGGCCAGCGGGGCTCAGGGGACAGGGTGTGGCCTGGGGCCCCTGGCCGTGTTCCCCTTGCTCCCCACTCCATCCCATGCTTCATGAATCCCACAGGTTTCCCCAGATTTTCTCTTTTCCTCAAGATCCTGGAGGCCCCAGGGAAGTCCCTGTGCTGGCAACAAGTGCTTTGTTCATGAAAAAGTTAGCTGAAAAGAGAGTAGTGAGCAAGGTTGGGGTCACAGGGTGAGTCGGCCTTAGACCCGGGAGCTCCCCCCCAGTACTCTGACCTGTGTTTTCCTGTTTCCCGTGAGGCTAGCGATGGGCATGAGCCCTCCTTGCTGCTCTAACTTCATTCATCCCAATCCCTCACTCACTCGCTCCTTCACTCACACACACCAGGACTCACGCTCGGCCGGGGGAGAAATCATGGACACACCTGCCCCAAGGAAGCAAGAGCACAGCCCAGCTGGTGGCTCCGGACCAGGGGCAGGTGAGGCTGGAGGAGGCGCAGCCGGCGAGCTGGGACGTGGAGTGTTGGGCGGAAGTGCATCCCCTTCACTGAGGTCCAAGGCCCCCTGTGGGGCCCACGTTGGGGTGTCCTGGAGGCTCAGGGTCCTCGGGTCCAGCATCCCGGTACCGGGACCCCTCCTTGGTCTCCATCCTGAGGCTCCAGGCATCGTTTTGAGCTCTGGGGGTGCCAAACGTATGGCTCTTCTCTGCTGACCGCCTCCTGTGCCAGTTAAGAGGATGCAATGAGGAACTGTCCTACAGTTGCACCCACTGAAGTCATAAAAGGTGAAACAGTTAAGTATTCTCTCTGCGTCCCTATCAAAGTTGTCCTAATTTCACCAAGACGTGTCAGTTTCTCTTGAGGGAAACATCCTCTCAGGATTTGGGAGTGATTCCTCATTAACAAAACAGCAAGCACAGAGTTATGTGTCAAAACCCTGACTGATGGGTTATAAATTGGCTCTTCCACCCCAGCTGGAGACTTTAGATTCCTGCCTTCGGAAGGTGGGCCCCCTCCAAGGCGATGAGCCCGGCAGCTGTCACCCAGCGTTATTTAATTTGCCAGTGAGGGGACACCCGAGGGCGCCCGGCGTTATGTAATTTGCCAGTGAGGGGACACCCGAGGGCGCCCGGCGTTATGTAATTTGCCAGCGAGGGGACACCCGAGGGCGCCCGGCGTTATGTAATTTGCCAGCGAGGGGACACCCGAGGGCGCCCGGCGTTCTGTAATTTGCCAGCGAGGGGACACCCGAGGGCGCCCGGCGTTATGTAATTTGCCAGCGAGGGGACACCCGAGGGCGCCCGGCGTTCTGTAATTTGCCAGCGAGGGGACACCCGAGGGCGCCCGGCGTTCTGTAATTTGCCAGCGAGGGGACACCCGAGGGCGCCCGGCGTTCTGTAATTTGCCAGCGAGGGGACACCCGAGGGCGCCCGGCGTTCTGTAATTTGCCAGCGAGGGGACACCCGAGGGCGCCCGGCGTTCTGTAATTTGCCAGCGAGGGGACACCCGAGGGCGCCCGGCGTTCTGTAATTTGCCAGCGAGGGGACACCCGAGGGCGCCCGGCGTTCTGTAATTTGCCAGCGAGGGGACACCCGAGGGCGCCCGGCGTTCTGTAATTTGCCAGCGAGGGGACACCCGAGGGCGCCCGGCGTTCTGTAATTTGCCAGCGAGGGGACACCCGAGGGCGCCCGGCGTTCTGTAATTTGCCAGCGAGGGGACACCCGAGGGCGCCCGGCGTTATGTAATTTGCCAGCGAGGGGACACCCGAGGGCGCCCGGCGTTATGTAATTTGCCAGCGAGGGGACACCCGAGGGCGCCCGGCGTTATGTAATTTGCCAGCGAGGGGACACCCGAGGGCGCCCGGCGTTATGTAATTTGCCAGCGAGGGGACACCCGAGGGCGCCCGGCGTTATGTAATTTGCCAGCGAGGGGACACCCGAGGGCGCCCGGCGTTATGTAATTTGCCAGCGAGGGGACACCCGAGGGCGCCCGGCGTTATGTAATTTGCCAGCGAGGGGACACCCGAGGGCGCCCGGCGTTATGTAATTTGCCAGCGAGGGGACACCCGAGGGCACCTAGGACTGATGCTCCACACACAGAAGTGCCTGCCAGAGACGTCCGACAATGCGCCTCATCTCTGCCCATTAGCCTGTCTATGGTTTGAGGAGCAGGAGCTCAGCATTGCTGGAATATTGATATCTTTCTGCTTTCTCTGCGGCCGGAAACCTTGCACTTCTCTCCCTTTTCACACAGCGAGGAAGACAAAGTCTTTAGCAATAAAGTGTAAACATAGCCTAGGGACCTCTCTCCGGAGACAGGGGAGTTAGGGACACTTTCCAACAGTCACTCAGAGCAGCCCTTGCACGAGCTCATCTCCATCCTCAGGACCACAGCCCTTGTCTGGAGGCTCCAGCGATGCCCGGGACAGTTCCCACAGCTGTCCAACTGGTCTACCTGCCTCCATCCTTGCCCCCTTGGTGGGGAGCCCCGCGATGGAACCACAAGGAGCAAGATGACTGGCCCAGACCCTTTCCTTAGGACAGGAGGGTCTGGAGGAGTAAGAACCCTCCGCACTCGCCACCCAGCTCATACCCTTCCCAAGACACGTTCCCCTCTTGCCTCTTCCTCTTCACCGGCTAAAATTCCATTTGAAAGGTTTTGCTGTAGGTTGCCTCCCATACACTAAGTAGTTCACCCCATCCTCACCTCAGCCCCAAGCCACTCACCAGGGATGGAAAGCATGGCTGTGGCGTAATGCAGCAAGGGTGCATGTGCCCGCCGTGCAGAAAGCCAAACTCTGACAGCAGGGGTTTGCAGCAAAGTAAGGGTGTACTTGCAGGTGCCAAGCAAGGAGAATGGGCAGCTCCATGCCTAAAGGGCCTGAACTTCTGGATGCTTTCCAGGCAAGGGTTGTTAAATACGTTGTTAGGGGAGAGGGTAATAGGATGCTTGTGGACCTTCTTCTGATTGGTGAGGTGATGGAGTGATGTTTCGGGAATCTCAGTCACCAACCTTCTGGTTCCAACAAGTCTGGGGTCTACGTGCTTGTGGTCAGCATGTAGCCACCATCCTCCACCGGGTGGGGGTCTTAGTTTCTATAGAACAACTCAAAGATATGCATCAAATTGTTATCTACATCCCTTCAGGAAGAACTAGGAGGACTCTGGCTCTTGTTCTAATTATTAACTGCTTGAGCCTGTTCTTTGGAACTCAGGAATGACCCAGGAGACTAAAGCCTTTTTTTCTACAAACAAGAAAGAGGGGACACGAAGGGACTTTTGCACCCAGGAAGGCCCTGCAGGGTCCTGCTTGGTTTCAATCCCCCCTTTTCTTTGATACTCTTCCATCCTGAGGGGAACAGGGGCAGGACAAGAAAAGGGATAAAGTTTTGGATAGAGAGATTAATCATAAACTCAGCAGGGGAACTCGGTCTAGGGGGACTCCATTTCAATGGGAGGGAAAATTTGCAGGGCCCCGTGCAAGGTGAGAACACAGGAATCTTGTTCAAAAGCACAAAAAAAAGTCCCTTTAAAGATATCAAGATATAAAGCTTTTTCTTTCTTTCATGGCCTCTCTCCCCACTCGCATGCTGTATCTACTTGCTATTTAATGGCATTCTAGGTAAAGAAGGGCTAAAATATTAATGTTACTATCATGAGTTTCACTGTGCATCTGTACCTTGTGCAGGCAAAATCACTGCAGTAACACATTTTGGATTTCACTACTCATACACGCACGGGGCCCTTGTTCCATTAGACAGGGGAAACGATGCACAAAATGCACTCAACCATCTTCACTTCACTTCTTTATCTGTGCACAATACAAGGAGTAAGAAAGGATGTGACAGGGTCCCGTGGCCGTTGATAGGGGCCCTCGGCCTTCTTTCTGTGTCTGAAGCGAGTTCTGCTTTGAGTGGAAAGCATAGCCTTTTGGGGCCTGTTGGCTCCCTCCCCCTCCCGCTCACCCAGGTGCAGCCCTAACTCACCCGAGCAGCGCACACATTTAGTCCCACTGAGACCCAGCACGTGGGTCCCGGGAAGCCTGAGCTCATGGCATCACAAACGCTCTCCAGGAACAAAGCATCACTGGGCAGTGAGCATGTACCCTGCTCGGGTCTCCACATCTCCCACGCAGGCCCCGATGTCCCACTGGGTCTCACTTACGAAACACAAGTTCAAAGATAAAATTATTAGGAATTTCAGGATGATAGCACAGCTTTGAACTGAATGGGGGGCCCTCCTGAGCATAGCACAAGCCCCGCTTACAAAGCCAGGCTGCGTGTCCAAGGGGCAGGTTTGCAGTGCGGGAGGACATTCCTCTGTGGCCCCGCTTCCCCAGCCAGCTGAACGCCTGGAATGCGGGGAGGGGGCAGGATCCCCGTTTCCCACTGTCATCTCTGATCCCATCTGTTCCAAGTCTCCATCCCTCCCTACCCCCAGGGCGGCAGGTCTGGTCTGGGGCAGCCCTCTGGCTGCACAGAGAAGGGGCTGAGGATTCCACCCTGAGACAACCCGGGGACGCAGAGCTGCGACACCAAGTCTCATCCAGGCCGAGCCGGCAGGGGCAGCTGGCGCGGCCCAGAGCTTAGAACCAAGCACAGCTCTGGGTGGAGGAGGAGGTCAGGGGTGGGGGGCCCTGGGTGTGGGGCAAGGTGCCGAGGGCAGAACCGCTCAGCGTTGGGCCATGTGGGCTTAGGGGTGGAGACCCTGCTCCAGCCCCCTCTGGCTGGGACGTGCTGGATACCCGCCTCAGTGTTCCCAGCTGTACCTGCCTCGTGGGTGGGGGGCGCTCAGCACAACACCGGCACACAGAGCAGGTGCCTGTCACGTGTGCGGCCACAGTGATCCAGGCGAGACCATCCCGCTTAAAGGGCAGGCTGACCTGCCGGACACAGGCTTGGAGCCTCTGGCCACAAAGCTGGTTATCAGTTAAAAGGATGTGATCTCCAGGCTTGTCCGTCCAGACCCACAGAAGCAGCAGAATCAGGGGAAAGCCCCCCACCCATGAGCCGGGGATTCCGAAGCAGCCCTCAGCCCTCCTGTCCCACCCCTCCTGCCCAGTCTGGAGGACCAGGCTCCTGGGTGGGCAGTTGGCCAGCTGGGTCCCCCCTTCTCCCAGACCTGTGCCTACTGGAGACGCGACCTCCCTCCGAGGTGCTGGCAGGCATCGCCCTGGCCCCGCGATGGAGCAGAAACGGGTTCTGTTCCCTCGGAGCCCAGGCAGCCCATCTTCCAGCCACATGGCACTTCCTTGGCCCAGTTTCTCAGCTCCGGGGACACCAGTGCCCATTAAGAAGGGGATGGAACGGGAAGTGCAGCTGCCCACCCCCTCCGCAGAGCTTTGCTTCCAAGTTGGGCTGACGGCCTCACGCTCTGATGGTTTGGGATTCTATTTAAAATGGGGCCGGAGGAGGGAAGTGGGAAACGGAGGAGGCCGCTCACAGGGGAGCCATGTCTGAAAGTGAGAAGGAAGTTTCCATCAGCACCGAGCCCCTTGCTGCCCTCTGGCGAGGGTGCCGGCAAAGTTCCCAGAGCGATGGCACAGCGGAGGCCCTCTGAGCAGCCTGGGGGGTGGGAGCGGGGTCGGGGGGTGGGGGGGGCGGCGGTGGGGGGAAGCTGGGCCCTGCGGGGGGTGAAATTGGACAATTCCGGGAGAACTGTGAGATGCAGGGAGAGGGAACGGCCCAGGGTGGGTTGCCCACGGCTGCCCTCAAATGTTCCAACAAATGTAATGGCTACATTACAGATATCCATTCTTTCCCAACCTGGAAGCCGGAGGTCCAAGACGGAAGTGCCAGCAGGGCTGGTCCCTTTAGGCTCTGAGGGGACTCGGCTCCAGGCCAAACTCCCTGTTTGCTGGCCATCCTCGGAGCTCCCGGCTGGTGGAGGGCACCCCTCCAATTCCTCCCTCCATCGTCACATGGTCTTCCTTCCTTGTGGGTCTGTGTCCCGTCCCCTTTCTTATAAGGACCCCAGTCACATTGGATTAAGGTCCACCCTGCCCCAGTGGAAACTGTCTTAACTGTTACATCTGCAAAGACCCTGTTTCCAAATAAGATCACAGTCTGATCTGGGAGTTAGGACCCCAGCATATACTTTGGGGGCACAATTCCACCCACGCAGGCACCTCCCCTGGCTGCAAGGGAGGGGTTGGTGGGAGTGGGGGTCTGGCGAGCTGGAGCTCTGGAGCCGGCAGGAACCACCTTCATGGTGCAGTGTCCATCTCTGGGGGCCCCCAGGTCTGTCCTGGGATGAGACCAACCTCCTTCAAAGGCCCAGTCCACGATGGGTGTCTTCTTGTCCAGAGCCCAGTGCCCCGGGACCAGCAAGGCCACTTCCGTGCCGCCATCTCCTCCCGGATCCCTGGACACGCGGGGGCGAGGGGGTGTGTACTGGGTTTTTATCTTCAGGTCACCCTCTCTGCTACTCAGCACTCATCGCCAAGCACTTGGAGAGTCCTGAAAAGTAGAAGAAAAGCAATTAATTAATTAACCGGAGAGAGCAGAAGAGACGAGATGGAATCATAAGGGCTGAGGACGCGTCCCTGTGATGGGGGCGCCGGGAGCGGCCCCCATGCGGCAGGACTGAACCCCGGTCAATGCCGGCACAGCTTGTTCTTTCTTCCCAAACCGGGGCAACGATCCCGCCCACGCAGGCTGCAGAGAGGCTGAGGTGGGCCCTGAGGGCAGCCCGCACGGTCAGGCGAGGCCTGCGGAGACTTCGGGGGAAGCCCAGGAGTGGGAGCCCCAGCGAGAGAAGAGGGAGGCGCGCTCACAGCCGCGGGGTGGGGCGTGGAGGCCGTGACCCGATTCTGCACTTCCAGACTTTCTGGCGTCCCGAGCCTCCTGTCTGCGGCCAGGCCTGGCTTGGCTGGTGAACTCTGGGAGGAAAGGAAGCCGAGCAGGAGAGCAGACCCGCAACTCACCTCGCATCCCCTAGGGGAAGGGGCGTGGGGGGCTGGGGGCGGGGCCTGGGGAGCCTGCCCAGAGAGACAGCCTTGGGCAGCAGCGTCCGGAGGGCGGGGCTCTGAGTCCCCGAACCCCAGACGGGCCGGCTGGTCTCCATCAGGCTGGCGGGGGTCAGCCCCTCCAGCTGCCTTCCGGCCGCCAGCCCACGCCCGCCACCGGCAGCCCGACTGCCTCCCCCCAGGCCCTCCCTCCTCCTCCTCCTCCGGGGGCCTCATTTCTGTCTCCGTGACCCCTCACGCTGCCGCGCCCAAGGCTTGGCGTCCTGTCCCACCTGGACTCCAGCACAGAGCCTGTCCTTCTCAAGTAGCCGTGGGAATGGCGTCTCTCTCCTCCTGGACTCCGGCCCCGGCAGGAGTGGACACCGTCTCTGTGAAAGTGAGTTGGCAGGGGGGGGGGGGGGGGCGGGGGGGGCGGGGGGGTGCCTGGAGGGAGCGGAGGGCATCTCAGGAGGCCTCGCCCGGGGCCAGCCCTGGGGGTCTCGGCCACATGCCCCGAGGTGGGTGAACTCACCCCGTGTCCCCTGGAGGGCGAAGGGAGGGGGAGGGGGCCCAGGGAGAGGAAGCTCCGCCAGGGGGGATTCCAGCCCAGCCTTCAAAGGTCTCACTTGAGCTTCTGTCTGATTTCCTTCCAAAGTGGAACACAGGACAGATCAGCCATCGGGCTGGAGTCTGGCTAAGCGACTCATCCTCCGGGGAGAGCTCAGAGAAGAGGTAGGATCCACGGCCGAGAGGCCCGTCAAAGCGTCGCCGCAGGCCCGTGTGAGCCGCCGCGTTCCGGCCAAGCCTGATTCAGAGAAACGCCGCCCACCCACCACCAGGACTCAGGAGGCCAGGCTTGCCCTCCCAACCGCCTTGAACCTGCAGGCCTTTCCCATCTCCCGGCCCAGTGCCCACCCAGAAATCCGGACTATTCCGACTGTCCCCACTCGGGGCAAAGCAGGAGGGCAGAGATGGCAGTGGGACTGTTTCTCTCAGAGGAGCGTAGAGACGCGGGTCGGGTGAGGCAGACCGCATCTCACAGGCCGTGCGGGGTTAGGACCCTCACGCCTGGACCACCCCCTGGGCTGTGAGTCGGGCCTGGGTGGGTCTAGTGGCTGCCCCCGACAGCAGGGCCCCCAGAGCATCCCGCGGCGTGGAGCCGGCCTCCCCGTGAGCAAGGCAGGCGTTGGGCCCCGGTGCTGGCATGGTTCCCTCTGTGGCTGCTGCCACGTGCCTCTTGATTCCAAACGCTCCTTGTGAGGAAAGGGGGAAAAATAAAACCTTTGGGATGGAACCCTCAGATCTCACTCTATAGAGGGTGACTCTGACCTCTGCGGTGGTGCTCGGAGGGTTGGATGTGGCCCTGAGGACAGCTGGCGTGGGGGGGGGTTGGGGGGGGTTGGGGGGGGTTGGGGGGGGACCCGGCAGGCCACGTCCTGCTGTGAGCACAGCCTTCCCTCCTCCTGGCAGAGTGGGTAGGGCCAGGGCAGCACAGACTGGCAGGTACCCTGCAAAACAGAGGGCCCAGGCAGAGTTAGTTGACATGAGGCTCTTGGTCCCTGGCTTCCCTGGAAAGCTGCAGCGAGGTCTCTCTGACTCAGAGTCTAATCTCAGTACCACTTAGGAGTAAACCAGAATCCCCTGCTGCGTACAGGACCGCGGGAGTGCTGCTGCCCCCAGACTTGGGGCACCCTCGGGCTCTGAGTCCTTCTCTGCTCTGTGTGCTGCTGTGTGGCCTTGGGCAAGCTCCTTAGCCTCTCTGAGCCTCGGTTTCCCCACAAGTAAAGCAAGAATAACAACCCTGCCAGGCTCTGCCCAGGGGTCAAAGTGCCAGCACGTGAAGGTGAGCTGTGACTGGGAAACCCCACGGCCATGGTGAGCATCCCTTCCTGGTCCTCATCCTTCGGTGTGGACCCTGTTTCAGGGCATGCAGGCCGGGGCCAGGGTGCCCAGGAGCATGGCATTTGGAAGAGGGCGGAATGGTCCCCACCTGGGACGCCTGGTGTGCGTGTGTGTGTGTGTGCGTGTGCGCGCGTGCGATTGTGGCTGGCCAGCTAGGAACCTCCCCTGCCCCGCCCGGGACGCTCTGGATGGCGGGGAGACGGAGGAGGAGGTGGTCCCTCTCTCCCAGGCAGGTGTGGGGTGCAGACCTGCAGAACACACCCCTACCTCAGGGCGGCAGATGGCACCACTCACCGCTCCAGGCTGGGAGCCCAGGAGGAGGGCCCTGCAGGGGGCACCGAGACTCCCCTTGCAGGGAATCCTGTGTTCTGGGACCCCAGGGCACCAGAGGCCCAGGCAGGGAAGGTGGCCTCACCCCAGCATCTCCTCCCTGTTTGGTTTTGTGCGCCGGCTTCCTGGGAGATTGGATTCAACTAAAAGGTCCTGCTGCTTGAAGGAAGCATTGGAAACTCACCAGCCCAGTGGCCTCCTCTGATCGATGCCCGGGCTGTGGCCACCGCAGGCCCCGCTGTGGTCTCTGCTGGCCTGGCTGCTGCCTCCGTGCTTTCCCTGGAGGGACTCGTCTCCAGCTAAGCTGCCACCTCCTCCAGGCAGGCTTCCCTGACCTCCCTCCCGTGGGCTGTGCTTCTTTCACTGAGTCAGTGCCCCACCGACCGGGTTTACCTGATCAGTGTGTGCCCAGCAGTGAGCAGGGCATCTGATATGTAGGAGGCACCGGAGAAGCTGGGAGGGAATGAGTGAGTGAGAGAGTGAGTGAGTGAGAGAGTGAGTGAGTGAATGAACGGCTACCAGGAGAGACAGCACAGGGGCTGGGGGGGAGATGCTGGAATCAGGTGGCGTCCAGGGAAGCCGTGGATGCCGCCCCAGGCCCGGCCCTGAGTGGGCAGCTCTGCCTCTTTCCCTCCCTTGGCTGAGTGCAGGGAGCTCTCAAGCCCCCGGGAGGGCGGGCAGCATAGTGGACGGGGCCTGGCTCTCTGAATGGCCAGATGAACAGGGAGGAAGAAGTACCTGCTTGGTGTGTTAAGCCCTGAAAACGTGGGGTTGTTTGGTGAATCCGCCACCTGCCCCGATGGCTCGAAATGCGCACCTGAGATCGGGAGCTGTTGTTCAAAGATTAGAGGGAAAGGAACAACAGCGACGAGAAAACAAACACGGGACATTGACCTAGTGGCTGGGTAGGAAATGAAGCATAAACGAAGAAAAAAAAGAAGGAAGGGAGGGAGGGAAGGAAGGGAGGGAGGGAAGGAAGGGAAAGGAACACAGGGCTGGGAGACACCCGGGGGCCCTGATGAAGGCATGCTACTGATTGCATCAGTTTCTATTTGCTGCTCTAACAAATTACCCCAAACTTGGTGACTTAAAACAATAGAAACTGATTACTCTACAGTTCTGGAGAAGGAAAATCCAAAATCAGTTTTATGGGGCTAAAGTCAAGGTGTCAGCTCTGCTGGTCCCTTCTGGAGGCTCCCGGGGGGCCTGGGCATGTGGCTGTGTCCTCCGTCTCTGCCTCCGTCACCCCTGGTCTCGTCTTCTGAGGTCGCATTTCCCCCTGCCTCCCTCTCAGAAGGTCACGTGTGGCTGCATTTAGGGCACACCGGGTGATCCAGGACCATCAAGACCCTTCACTTGGCCACACCTGCAGAACCCGCTTAGCAGGTAAGGAAACACCCACAGGTTCCAGGACTTGAGTCCTGGGTGTCTGGCCTCAGTGCTCTGCTGTGGCCATCTTGAAATTCTCAATCATTCGTCTCAGAGTTTGTCTCTTCTAAGTGAAGCCCCGTGAGATGCTGGAGGACACCCTGGGAGCTCAGAGCCTCCGTGCACCCAGGTCCCACCCCTGCCCCCTGCCCCATGCCCACTGCCCCCTTAGCCTCCCACTAATGGGAGGTCCTGTTGGCGGGACAAGGCCCTCCCTCACTGATCTCGGGTGGCCTTGGCCTGCAGTGGCTTGAAGCAGGATCTTGTTTCCCCAGCCAGAGATTGAAGTCAGGCCGCGGCAGTGAGGGCACTGAATCCTAGCCACTAGACCACCGGGGACCAGTGGCCAGTGACAAGGCCTGGCCCTTCAGCTTTGCAGAAATGAATTCCCGCAAAGGCGGAAAGTAGTGAAACAAGTAAAGTGTTTGTTAGGAGGAAAAAGGGCCTGTGTGGATAGACACACGGGCAGACTCAGAGGGAGAGTCACGCCCTCGCAGTGGTTTGAATCACGTACGTGGGGCATTTCTCCCAGGTTTCCTTCGGACAGTCACCTTGCTTTGCCTGGTTCTGAGTCCATATTTGGTTTATCTCGGGATCCTCCCATGTATGTGCGCGCATCTCTTAGCCAAAATGGATTCTAGCGAAGAGGCCTATGGGTACGTTGACATCACTCCCTTTTTGACCTCCAAGGAGCCTTTCTGTGCATGTATAGTCGGGAAGGTTTCCTTGACTTTGAGAGTGAAGAATATGTGGTCTTTTATCTCCTATCTGGGCAGGGTTCAGCTGCTCCTTCCTACTGCTATTTTGGAGCATCTGTCCATCGGGGAGAAACTCCAGCGGCTCAGCCTGGGGCCCATCTGTCTCCTGCCTCACCACCATCTCCCTCCCTCCTGGCGGGGCACGCAGCTGAGCAGATCCACCCTGGACACCTGAGGCCGTGCCAGGGCACGTCCTGCAGGGAGCTCACCTCAATCCCCTGGGGCCGCCCATCACCGTGGGTGGGGCAGCAGCCAGTGGGAAGGGTAGGGTGATGTCCCGAACCCTGGCTGGGCCATGGCAGTTCGGTTCTGTGGCTGCCCAGAGGGAGACCCCAGCCCGAAGGCACAGCTAGAACAGCAGAAGGGAACTCGGCAGGAGGAAGGGCCACTTTTATGTGTCAGCATCTCTACCAGCACTTCTGTCCCAGTTTTGAATAAGGGCCACGTTTCCTTTCTGTGCTGGGCCCGGCTGGGTAGGCGTCAGGTGAGGGGATTAGCAGCCCGAAATGGGCCGGTGGGGGGATGCTGGAGCGGCTGGAATGGGTCGTGGGCATTGTGGGTGCTGGTCGGTCTTACAAGTCATACTATGTGAAGGATCGAAGGAAGGAAGGGCCAGTCGGCCCAGAAATGAAAGGGCACGGGGGACGCCAAAGGCTGGGAAAGCCGACTGGCTCTAGGCTCAGAGGAAGAAGAGAGGGAAAAGGTTTGGACGGAAAAAATCCAGCAAATGTCCCCCATGATGGAATGACTCAGCCTGCAGCTAGGGGAGCTTCCCAGGGTTCCGACGACCTCGGGAGACAAGGATGAGGAAGGCCTGGGGCGAAGGCATAGCTTTGAGAGCAAGTCTGGGAAGGAACTGAGGTCGTCCTGGTCCCTGGGGCTGATGAGAAGCAGGTGTATGAATGCTACCGTGCTTCTAAGGGGGTCTAGGGCCGAAGCCTCCACAGTCCTGATCAAAGCCTCTTGTTTAAACTGGAGATTGCAAACCGCCTGGGCTCCCAAACTTGCACAGAGGAGTGGGTGATGGCCACCCAGCCCAAGGGTGTGCATGGTGGCGGGCAAGGAGGGACCCGCCGAGGGCGAGGTTGGACCCAGAGAACGTCCACCAAGAGGGTCCCTCTTGAGAGCTGGACAGACTGATCTCAGAATCCTCAACCCCAGGCCTTCGTGATCCGTCCAGCAGGCTCTGGAGCTGCTTCGGGCCACTGACCACTGTGTGCCCCCCCTCCAATCAGATGTACCATTTCCTGTGTGCTTTGCTCTGTCACACTGTGTATGGTGCCTTACTACGTTTATTGCTGCCAAAAGTAACGCGCGTACTTTACCAAGGGACCCACGCGCCAGGCATTCTGCTGGGGGCTCAATTTTGTTTTCTCATTTAAAATTGAAACTTTTTTGTCCTTACTTTCTCGGACTTGAAAGCCAAGTCCACGAGAGCCGGGGAGGCAGTGCCGGGCAGGAAGGTGGGGCCCAGCCTCCTGCCTCCAGACCCATGCCTTGTCTTCTGCGCCCTGCCCCTTCCTCGCCTCTAACCAGAACACTATTTCCTTGAAAAATTCCTCTTCCTCTTTTGAAAGACTGATGAGAGTATACTTGTGCTGTAACACAATGGGACAGAGAATTTCTATTCAATTGACAGTGAAAGCCAGCTACAAACAGCAAAAAGAATAAACATAAAGGAAAAGAACTATCTTTAGTGAACCAGAAAAACCATCAACCCTGGATTATGTGGGAAAGTGTCCAATGCATGATGTTTGACAAAATGGGGGCAAACCCTGGAAACAGCTACACAATGTTGCAGATCTCAGCAAACTATTGATTTCTCCAGAGCAGAGAGGGGAGTGCAGATGGCTGGTCCTTGGAGGTGGATGTGTTGGGAGGGTGTTCCTGGGCCGTGTTCCAAACCGCAGATGACACGGTGATGGAGGGTTGAAGTGGGCCAGACGTGCAGTCTATGGGGGAGGGGGTGGGCAGGAGGGGGCATAAGGGCTGCCCAGCTCCATCACAGTGGAGCCGAGGAGAGACCTGTAGGAGCCAGACCTACAGCTGCGTCCCCTCCAAGTCCTGCACCACACTCCTTTCTGGGAAGGTGGCACTGTCACCCCCCCCACGCTCACCTGGCTGTGCCCCCTGGTGGCTGCATGTGAGGTGAGGCCCCTTCTCAGGCCACCTGCCCACCTGCACAGCAATCACTCTTCCCAGGAGGGTGAATGTGCTGAGAAGCTCGATCCAATCAGGGCCTCGCTGAAGCTGGAGGTGGGGTCAGGTTCTTGTCAAGAGCAAGGGAGATCGGGTGGGTAGATCACCCCCAAAATCAATGCACTGGGGTGGGGCAACTGGAATGGCAGAGTAAAAAACCCCCAAATCTATTCCTCCATCAAAGCGATCAGAACACTGACAGCACTTGTCAAAATCAGCTTATTCAGAAATCTATATTTTAACGAAAGGCTTGCAATAACACAAGAAGTGTTCACTCAAGGTAGAGGGATGAGTCCTGGTAAGAGCAGAGAGCCTTTCGGTGTGTCCCTGTTTCCCTTCTCCCAGCCCCATGGTTGCCTTGAGCACCAGCAGCCTTGCGGCCACTGAAGAGAGTGAGCCAGGCTGGTCGTTCCCTAGAAGCCCGGTCCCTGGAGATGTGTAACTGTCTCATCTCCAGCTCCCCAGAACACCCCATCCACAGGGCTTTCATGATTTGTCCTGACTCAGTGTTACTTGTTGAAGACAATCTGTGTAAATTGTTTAGCATCTGTTGGAGGACAGAGGGAACAAAAAGTGCCCACCGAACTGTGAATCATCTTGAGACTGGAAAATGAAGCAGCAGCTCCATCTAATCAATGGATCAGTTTATTACCAGGTAACTTCCTCACTGGGTGGGATTGGGATCAGGCAGACAATGATCTGGGAGCATTCCCAGTTGCTCTCTGCACCCCCAAGGGGCCACTGGAACACGTTTATAGTTAACCTAGGGTATGGGGGTGGGTGCTTGGAAACAGGACATGCATTTCTAAGTCAAGAGTTACGAATGAGTAACTAGTCTCATGGATGCCGGGAATATGTCAGGGAAGGTTTTCATCATTGTTTGGGGACTGGCTGAGCATAGAAGCCACCTGGTCCTAATGATTATTCAATGATATCTATTAACTGCCAATCTCTTGATGACAGAGAAGTGATTCACTACACAGTACAGTCCTGAGCAGGGTCAGCGGCAGGACAGGAGGAGGTGTACAGGCCCAGGATGGTGTCAGTTATGCCCACAACCTTACACCATCACAGCCGCCTGAGGCAACAGTGCCAGTTTGGGCAGGAAAAAGGCTGATGAAAAACTTAAAAATGTGATCTGGAGAAAGAGAGAAGCTCCACCCTATTACTGTGGATCCGCAGAAACATGCACTCGTGCAAGATTATGAACCTGCCTGGGAAAAACATAAACGGGTCCTCACCTCTCACCTCTGGAATTTGAGGCTCGGCACAAACAGGAGGAGAAGGCTAAGGCAGAGCTGTACTGGGCTGAGCGTTGAAAGGAAACCCCAACAACGAGTGGATCCCCTCAGCAAAGGTTGGGAGCCTGACTTATCCATTGTATTTAAAGGCAGCTCTGTCCAATCATCAGCTGGCCAGCTGACCAGGACACTCGTTGGGCAGAGACGTCAGTGACCACACATGAAAAAGAACACAGACTTTAGAGAACTGGCCCAGATAATCAGTAAGCAAAGAGCACCAACAAAAATAGCAGCTAACAACAATACGATAAACTCTAGGGAGGAGGTGGAATATGATTTCCAGAGTTGCCAAATCATATTACTTAAAATGCCCATCTTTCAACAAAAAATCACTAGATTTGCAAAGAAACAGGAAAGTATGGCCATACACAAGAAGAAAAAAAAAAAAAGTAAATAGAAACTGTCCTTGAGGAACCCAGATGTTGGACTTACTAGACAAAGATTTTAAGATAGTTCAAATATCTTCAAAGAACTAAAGAAAACCATATCTAAATAATTTAAGGAAAGTATAAGAACAATATCTCACCAAATAGTGAATATCAATAAAGGGAAATAAATTATTTTTTTTTAAAAAGAACCAAATAAGATATTGGAGTTGAAAAGCACAATAATTCAAAGGAAAAAATGACTAGTGAAAGGGATTTTGTATGAGAAGCTGATCTTAAATTTCGTATTGAAATGCAAGAGACTCAGGATAGCCAAAATATTCTTGAGAAGGACTCACATTCTCTTACTTTAAAACTTACTACAGTAACCAAGACAGTGAGATGTTGGCATAAGGACAGAAATACAGGACAACTAAATAGAGTTGAGAGTGAAAGAATAAATCCTTACTATTTTGGTCAATAGATTTTGACAAGGTTGCCAAGAATATTCAATGGAGAATGAGTAGTCTTTTCAACAAACAGTGCTGGTCAATTGGGTATTCATATGCAAAATATTGAAGTTGAACTGCTATCTCAAACCATATAAAAATAATCCCAAATGAAATCTAGACATAAGCATGAATTTGAATAGACATTTCTCCAAAGAAGATAGACAAATGGTCAATAAGCACATGAAATGATACCCAAATCTTTAGTCATTAGTGAAATGTAAAACAAAACCATAATCAGGCAGTATTTTAGACCAAGGAAGATGATTAAAATAAAAGGACAGACAATAACAAGTGTTGACAGGAATGTGGAGAAATTAGAACCTCACCAATGGCTGATGGGAATGTAAAATGGTGCAGCCACTTTGGAAAAAAGTTTGGCAGTTTCACAAAACATGTAGCCCAGTAATTCCACCCCTTGATATACACCCAAGAGAGATGAGACTTATGTCTACACCCAAACTTCTTCTTGAATGTTCATTGAAGCATTATTCATAATAGCCAAAAAGGGGATACAAGCCACAGGGTGGTCAAGTGATGATTGGGTAAATAAGATGTGTCATATCTATACCACTGACTATTATTTGGCAATAAAAAATGTAATACTGATATTTACTACACTATAGATGACTCTTGAAAACATTATTCTAAGTGAAAGTAGCCAGTCGCAAAGGACCACATATCGTATGATTCCATTTATATTAAATGTTCAAAATAGACAACTTCATAGAGACAGAAAGTAGATCAGTGGTTGACAGAGGCCGAGGCAAGGGAAGATGAAAAATGACTGCTCGTGGGATTTCTTTTGGGGATGATGGAAATCTTAAAAAATTAGAGAATGGTGATCATTGCAAAACTGGGAATGCACTAAATAACACTTCATTGTATGCTTTAATGGGGTGAAATATATGGTCTGTGAATTTCATCTCAGTAAAGCATTTTTTAAAAATCAAGGGACTGCTTGGAAGGGAAGGGAATGGGGTACTGGAGGGTGGGAAAACAGCTGATAGGTGTTGATTACAGAGCCGACCATGATGCCTCGACATACGGAGATGAAGAACCTGCAGTTGGAGAGTAGGACCCGCTGGTGACCGAGGAGCCCACCCAAATGGAAAGGAAGGCCAGACAAATATAAAAAGAGCTTAAGCAGCACGTAAAGGTTTTATATATATGTGTGTACATATGTATATGTGTGTGTCTTTGACAAAATAGAGGGAAAGTGGGTAAAAAGAAGTCACTGCCCTGATTTATTTCACTTATAAGCACTTTTAAGTAGTCCTTAAAGATAATAGAACTGAATTTTAGATTTCTACAGGTGCAAATGTAGCCATTAGTAGACCTACGCAAATAAGTAGAAAAATCAGAAGATGGTGACAATATCTGGAAAACATATCCATGAATTAATTTTCTCTTTTTACAAAGTGGGGAGTTAGTAGACTATCAAAAGTTAATAAATCTAGAAATAAGGTTTTTTTTTTTCAATGCTATTAAAAGTTACAAAGACAACTACCAGAAAAAAATAAACAAGCAGATGGATTAACTTTCTACATTATCAGAAGGAAAAGACACACAGAGAAACTGCAAACGAAGCAGTAAAAGATGGAAAACGATGGAAGCATGAAAATAGAAATGCAACAGAAGAAGTCAATAATCAAACATGTGTATCACAGCAGCAAATGTAAATGAGATATATTCACTTACTAAAAGAAGATTCTCAGATTAAATTAAAGATTGAAATCCAGTATAGGCATCATTTACAAGGCATCAATATATCCAGCATAAAGCAATCGAGAAATTTGTGGGCAAAGATGCACAGACAAATGCAAACAAAGAGTGATGCGGAATGACCACATGAGCGTCCGACAAGCTTGTGATCAATACAGAGACGCTGAAGAAAGCCACAGGAGCGCATGGCAGAGACGATGAACACGGGACAACCGAAGTCTGTCTCTTGTGCGTCTGTGACCAACACAAAGTAACACCCACAGCAAGGGGAATGAACAGCCAGGTGCACAGGAGTCAGAGTGTCTCACTTTGGGTCCCCAGATTGCAGGGCCTGAAACAAGGTTTTGAATGAGAGGAGTTTGGGGGATGAGCCCAAGGAAGTGGGGAGTGGGGCATGGGAGCCAGTTACAGGTGAGTCTCCAGGCAGAGGCCACCTGTGGGCATGGGCGGGCCCTCCCTCCCGCATCCCCAGGTACCACTTAATGCACCTCCAAGCTGTCCCTTCAAAGCCAGAGGGTGAGGCATTGTCCTCCAGCCCCATCCCCACAACTGGAGGTTTGCAAAGCCCCACAGTCCTGGGGAACCCCGAGGCGAGACAGCAGGGGTCGGGGTGCAGGACCATCTCAGCACAGCAGCCTGGGTGACCACGCGTGGAGGAGGGAGCCTGGGACTCCAGGGGCACCTGTCTCAAATAGGACATTCGCCTGACTTTGCTCATCCCCAAGGTCAAGTAGACAAAATGTACGTGAGACTTGGGAGGTGACGAGGAGCCCGTATGATTATGCACCCCCAACTCTATGAGGCGAACAGGGAGCACAGCTTATCAGGTCCTGTGAATTATTTATAGAAAATGATGGTGTACTTGGACGCAAAAAATGCTCAAGGCCTTGTCAGAAAGCACCTGAAACTGCTGAATACCTGGAGGAAAACAAAAATGAAATATGAAGCAATTCAAACTACATGATACCGTTACATCACTCCCAGAACAAAGTGATTCATCATGAATATTTTAAATTCTGAATTAAAAAGGTGATTAAATAAATTACCCACTCAACTAAAAATAGAAAAATAATGAAAGGGAAAGCAGAATGATTTTATAAAGGTAAAATAGAAATGAATGATGCATTAAAGAGACAAAAGTAGAATTAGTAAATAATTTCCAAAGTAGCTCCTTTACAAAAACCCTACAAAATATAAAATATCAAACTTATTTGCAAAAGGGGGATGAAGAAGAGGAAACAGAATAAGAAATTAGGGTAGGAAGCAACCAAAAATGGAGGCAGATTATATATATATATATATATATATATATATATATATATATATAATTTTTTCTCAGCTGTATATAAATAATTAGAAAAGACTAAAAGAAATAAATGGTTATGCTAGATAGATAGATCTAGAAAGATAATCTCTATCTTTCTAGATCTATCTATCTATCCAACCATCTATATCCCTCTATTTCTCTCTATATATAGAGAATCCAAAATTTACCTGTGGATGAGACTGGTAAATTGATCAGTTACCATCTACAAGATTGAGAAAGTTGTCTACTAGCTACTTCCCCTTAAATCATCAAGAAATTTCAAAATTCTTTATTGAATTCTATCAAAACTTTAGAGAATAAATAATGCAGAAGTTATTTAAATTTTTGGAGACCTTTCTCTTTTAGGTTTGTAACCAAGCAGAACCCAAAATATTACATACACACACAAGGCTAGAAATGTATCTAGTTTGTGAATATAGATGCAAAAACTCTATATTCTATATTAACAAGTAGAATCAAATAATTGAGAAAAAGAAAAATGCACTATGACTAATGTGGTTCTTTCCAGGAACCAGAAACGATTCAATATTTGGGATTTAATTACAGATTAAGTCCATAAACTATCAAATAGAAATGGTTAATGATTTAAAATACATTCCTGAGAAAACAGTTTAAAATATTGAAAAGATCAGAAAAAAAAAAAAAAAAAAAAAAGATCAGCAACTCTTCCCCTCCAAAAAAAAGATGAAGAACATGGATGGGAATGTCCTTTCCAGTAGGAAAAAACACAAGTAGCCAATAAAATAATGCAAAATGTCCAAGTCACGTGAAGTTAAAGAAAAGCCAATTGCTAGGCCAATGATAGAGTATTCTCCTTATAGGGTCAGCCCCACCAAGGTGTGAGGTGCGCTAGATTGACAGGTAAGTGCAGGAAAAGCCCTCATCATCTCAGTGGCCAGGTGACCTCTGCAGTCTCCTTGGGGTATAATTCTAGTGCATCTCAAAAATGGTAAAATGTACTTTCTGTCTGTCCCAGCACCTCCACATTTAGAATGCAACTCCACACGAGTGCATGCACATAAGAGTAAAGATATATTACAAAGATGTCCATTTTTTTAAATAATTACAAGTGCCGGGAACCAATCTAAGTACCTCTCATTATGGGAATGAGTAAATAATTTACGGAATATCACAGAACTATTTTAAAAACTGGATTAGAATATCTCTAAACTATATTGTTAAATGAGAAAAGCAAAATGCAAAACAGGGTGTACATAATGCTCCTATTAGTGTTTTTAAAGGGGGTGATTTATGGATAAACATACTCACAGTAATACAGAAACATCCTACGGCCCAGGGCAGGTAAGGAGATGTCTGGGAGAGTCCACAAAACTCTGTTAACGGCCACGGCCTCTGGGAAGGGGAAGGGCATCTCAGGTGCAAAACGACTGGCTTTTATTTGCATAACCTTTGAATTGTTTGATATATTAACCATGCTGAAGTATTACTTTTTCCAACAAAACATACGCATACATATGCATAAAGTATATATGCGTATTCATGTACACATTCATATACCTGCATGCACATACAGTATTCACACCTGCATAGGTATGCGTCTCCAGGAGCGTGGTTCAGCAGCCGGGAGCAGGGCGTCTAGCCCGCGTGTGATCCCGGCGGGGCCACCTTGCCAGCTCTTTGCTTGAGTTTCTCATCTCAAGAGTGAGGACAATACACAGTACCCATCTCAGAGGGCTCTTGTGAGGGTGGAGTTAATACACACCAAGCGCCTCAGACAACGTCTGGCTTGTAGGAGTGTTTCAGGGGCCGCTGCTCTGAGCATCATTGGCTATCAGTATCAGTATCCTCTGCCACATCCTGCTTTTGGGCGCTGTGTCCCGAGTCCCGAATGTACGGCTGGGGATGGACACAAAGTGCTGTCACGGTGGAACTGCAGAGCTGTGGGAGCTCGGGACCCGGCCTGAAGGAGCTAGGAAAGCCTCATAAGAAACGTTCACATACTGAGATATAGGAAATCCTCCCGGCTTATACGTGAGTTCACTGGAATCTGATGCCAACTAAAACAGTCTGTTTGTGGCCCGTCAAAAAGACATTGTACATCTGCTTTCATCATTAGAGAAGAGGACACATTGACCAACAGTAAAGAATGCCCAAGTTAAAAATAAAGATTAAATGCCTCCCTTCCTAGGATGCCAGGGCTGGCTGGTCCTCCTTTGATGATGACTCCCTTCCCAGGTGCAGGGCCATGCTGACTCGCTTGTGTACATGCTGTTGTCTGTGTGTGTATGTGTGTGTGTTTTGAAATGTATCCCTGACTTGTTTAATGTTCTTTGTTCTGACAAGATATAAAACTGTGCTGCAGACCATGCTTCTCTGAAGCAGTTTCTCAGAGTCATCTGGGAAGCAGGCTTCCAACGTATCGTCTTCAGTTTGGCTCAAGTAAAACTCTTTCCTATTCTTATTATAGAGTGTTTATATTGATTATTTTTGTCAACAAGCCTTATATTTCTAGAAAGAGAGAAAGGAAAGAAGAATTTAAAAAAATAAACAAAGACGTGTTCATGGCCAGATTAGGTCTGCCCACTTCAGGGATATAAGTACTACAGAGAGCACTGAACAACCCCGTGCCTCGGGGCAGGTGTAATAAATACATCAGTGAGATAGAGACAGGGTCTGTGAACATTTGCACACTTACACGCACACTCGGCTTATGACTAAGATGTCCCTACAAATAAGTGAAGAATGGGCGGGCGATTCGATAAACCAGGCAGGAACAACTGGGTAGCCATATGGGAAGATAAAATTTTCTCTCTCTCCCAAGCCACACACGAAAATGAATTCCAGATGGCATAAAGATCTAAACTTTAAAATCCTAGAAGAAAATGTGTTTTCTTATTCTTATTCATATTCTTATTTCTTAAATAAGACACAAAAGCACAAAACCTAGAGGAAATGAATAATGTATTTCATGACATCAAAATTAAAACTTTATACAGCAAAGCCGCCATTAATAATAAAGTAGGAGGGGATTTTTTAGCCAATAAAATCAATAAAGATTTTTATCTGGAATATGCAAACAACTCCTACGAAGCATCAGGAAGAAGAAAAAAAAGTAATAAGAAATAAAAGGAGAGATATAAATATACAATTCAGACAAGAGGGAACTCCAATGCCGAACAAACATATGGGACAATTTAATCTCATTCATATTTAAAATGATGAGATAACCTTGGACACTTCAGATTAATAACAAACAGACAATCGCAAATATGGGTGAGGATGTGCTCACGGGAGGAGGGTCACGGTGCAGCTGAGTGAAATTGATGAGTGACACTGCAGCTGTGTGTGCCACCTCCACGTGCCACCTCTAAAGCAACTCACCCATGTGATGGCGGGAAACAATCAGGATCATCCAGGCAGCATCATTAGTTACAGCAAGTATGTGGAAGCAGCCAACATGCCCATCAACGGCAAAATGGATAAGTAAGCTGGAACATAACAAAATGAAAAAATTTACTGTTGTTTAAATGAGTAAACTATGTGCCTCAAGGAGAAGAGATCTCACAATATCATGGGAACTGAAAAAGCAAATGGCAAAATCCTACATATAGTGTGTTACCTTTGGCATAAAGGGTAAAACAAAAGCTGTGTATGTTACATTGTTTAAACTATAGGAAAAAAGGGGTGGGAAAAACCCAAGTTTCATTTTAAGCAAGATTCTGGGGATGTAGGGAGAAGAGAGGAGGACAGTTCAAGGCACTTTGATCTTGTCTAGGATCATTCATGTATTATTTTATACAGATTTTACTTTTTTAGGGCATGTTAGATTTACAGAAAAACTCAGCAGATAGTACAGAGGGTTCCATACACCCACTCCACCCCCTCTTCCTGGAAACAGTGTTCCTTATTATTAGCTGTACTTGTGCAGTACATTTGTTACAATTAATGAATCAGGATTGATACATCATTATTAACTGAAGTCCACAGTTTTCATCCAGGGGGTATGGGTTTAGACAAATGTATGATTACGTGAATTCACCGTTATGGTACACTACAGAGTAGCTTCACTGCCCTACGTATCCTCTGTGCTCCCCATATTGTCTGCTCCCTGCTTGCCTCAAACCTCCCATAACCACTGATCCTTTTACTATCTCTCTTGTTTTGCCTTTTCCAGAATGTCATTGAGTTAGAATCACAAAAGTCTGTAGCCTTTTCAGTTTGGCTTCTTTCACTTACTGATGTGCATTGCAGTTCCCTCCATGTCTTTTCATGGCTTCATAGCTCATTTGTTTCAGGGCTGAATAATATTCTATTGTCTTCATGGACCACCATTTATCTATCCATCAGCTACTGCAGGACACCTTGGTTGCTCCCAGTTCTGGGTGATTATGAATAGGCTGCTATCAAGTCGCCTCCAAGATTTTGTCCAAGTGACCATGGATGTGTTCACACCAGTGTGTGGCTCTGGCAGCCATCGTCCAAGTGAGCAGAGCTCTGGATTCACCTGTCTCTCCAATGTCAGGTGGTGATTTCCCTGCCAGCTCAGTTCTCAGAGGGTCCAAGAAGTCATTGATTTTCAGTTTGTCCAGCACTTTTCTTGCAAGGATGGGAGTGAGGGCTTCCAAGCTATTTACATGGTGCAGCTCAACCAGGAGGTCCTTGTCTGTTCCTCTCTGACTTCAGGGCTCAGTCTTGGCTCTGGGAGGGGACCTGCTCACCTGAGATGGTTCATGCACACAGGTCCTCCAATGAGCTTGGCGTTCTGCAGACTTTCCTACATGCCTGCCCAACACCCCCGCGAGCAAAATGCATCAGCTCAGAGTCTCCTCTTCCCCAACATCTCAGAGCTCATCCCAGCTCTTCGTGGTCACAAAGCTCACATCTCAGGAGAAGCTGGCTCTGACTGGTGCGCAGAAGGCGGCCGGTGCGCTGAGCATCCTTTGTGGCACTTCCGCAGACTCTGGGGTGCCCGGGCTGCGCACAAGCGTGGCCTGTATTTGAACCTCACTTTCTTTGTCTCTCCTCTTCACATGAATATTTATCGCGAGGAAAGCCAAGCCAGCATGCCAGACCCCATTCACGGAATCCATCAACAACTCCTTTGTGAAACCTGACCTGGGGAAGGAGGATTGAGAGGGAATGAATGTGTTTCGTTTTCTGAGTCACAAGGACTCTGATGAACAATATTCAATGGGCTTTTGTTCTTTTATTTCGGTGGGACCCAGAACTTTGGGAGAGCAAAGTGATGGGGAATTGGTTGCAAAATAAAATGCCATCAGTTCGAAGGGAGGCCTCTAGGGGCTTCCATGCCGTGCTCCCCGGGAATCTGACTCCACAAATGCACTCAAAGTTCCCACCAGGGGAGGCACTCTGCCCTGAAGGAGACGCCTACCTGTGCAAAGCCTGGGCTCCACGGTCCCCCCGTTCCATAGCACAGCCTGGGTGGTCAGCACGCCTGCCCCCAGCATCAGGACCTTGGAGGAGGGCCTGAGTGCAAGAGACCCTTCCAGGCCTGGGTGCAGGGCTTGTGCCCAAGCCTGCATCTGTTCAATGTCCAAACAAGTGCAAATCCAGCCAATTTGGGGCGAGATGCCTTTCAGACAGTTGCCTGACGTCCTGTAAAGCAGCAGGCAGATCAGTGAACCCTTTCAGCTGGGCATCGTTCAGGCAAAGCACACGGCTCCAGGGCCTCTGTAACCCCAGAATCTACATGTCACGGGGTCCAGAGCCGCCACCCACTGTGCCTCCGCCTGGGGACAGACCTTTTCTCTCCTGCCTCTTCAAGCAGCCAGCCAAAGGAAGCCTCCCCCCTCCCCATCCCCGTGGGCTGACGGCTATTCCTTCTTTCCCAGGAAGCCCACTTCCTTGGGAGCCCCGCCCAAGTTCTCCTCCTGAACCCTGCTACCCACCCGACCCCGGCTCCACAGTATTTCCTCTTCCACAGGGCAGCCCTTCAGAGATGAGATTTCTAGCAGGGACCCTCTGTGTGTGTGTGTGTGTCTGTCTGTCTGTCTCTCCCCCCCACCCCCCCACACAAATAACCCAGTTCTCTTCTAAAACTCCCCAGCCTCAGAGCCTCTTCCCTGAGACGGGTCCCAGGTGCCCTTGGGCCTGAGCCTTTCTCCCCAGGGTGCTGGGAGCGGTGCTTCCCCAGGGGACAGAAGCCCTGAGGGTTGAGGCTGCACAGCGGGCCCGGGAGGCCAGGCTCCGGCTGGAGCTCGAGGTGGCCGGCCCAGCACCTCCTGGGGGTATAGGCGGCACGGACGGGCCGCGGAGGTTCAGCCAGCTCTGCGGGAGCCGCGGCACCCACAGAGGATGCAGACGTGTGTGATGAGGGGTATCTCTGTGTAGAGCGGAACCGCTGGAGCCCCGAGGGCTGTGTGCAGAAGCTCTCCACGCCCGGGTCTTGCCGAAACCTTTCCAAGGAGGCTGTCAGGGGTCGCTCTGGGACACAGTGCTGTTCTGAAGCCACATCCATCCCGAAAAGGAGTTTATGGTTGCTTGAATTCCATTAGGGTTAAAAAATGGATTTCTCTCTGCTTGCCAACGCAGGGGACACGGGTTCGAGCCCTGGTCTGGGAAGATCCCACATGCCGGGGAGCAACTAAGCCCGTGCACCACGACTACTGAGCCTGCGCTCTAGAGCCCACGAGCCACAACTACTGAGCCTGAGTGCCACAACTACTGAAGCCCACGCGCCTAGAGCCCTGCTCCACATCAAGAGAAGTCACCACAATGAGAAGCCTGCACACCGCAACGAAGAGTAGCCCCCGCGTTCTGCAACTAGAGAAAGCCCGCGCACAGCAACAAAGACCCAACACAGCCAAAAATAAATAAATTTTTTTAAAAAAATGGATTTCTCTCATAAACTACACAGGAAATTAGAACAAAGTTCAAACATCCCGCCGGGGCCCCAGGAGTGGGTCCCCAAGCGGGCGGGCTTCTCTGGGAGCGTGACCACGGCTTTTGTCCACGCGGCTCCCCCTGACGGGCCAGTGCACCCACCCAGCCACCACAGGCAGAGGGCCCTTCCCTGACTGGAGACTGGAGAAGCCTGGGGGTGATGCCCCACGCCCACCTCCAGGACCACTGATACCAGGGTCCTTTCGAGGCACAGTTCAGCCTCCGAAGTTCTCCGTAGGGTCAGGCTGAGGCCAGCAAGCTACGCCTGGACACACGTGTACCGAGGTGCCTGTCCGGCATCCTCATGTGAATATACAAGCTGAAAGTCGTATCTTACCTCAAACCTGGGCTTCTCCGCTGTTTCCATTCTGAGAAATACCCCAGTTCACCCAGGCATCCTGACTTTCGGAATAATCACCTCCTCATCTTGCTCTATGGTTTTATCACTAAGTGCGCATGCCTAGATGTGAAAGCCCCGTCTTTCCTTTTACTTGATACTTTCATGTCTCTTTTAATCAACAGCTTACCCCCCCCGCCCATCTCTTTTTTTCCTTAATTTGTCAGCTGTACAAGCCACGTTGTTCAATCGGTAGGGTTTCCCGTCATCAGGATTTTGCTGGTTGCGCCCTCGTGGTGCAGAGCTGTGTGCTCCCCTGTCCACATCTCCGGGGAGTCTGAAGCATCCTTGGGCTCGGGGACCACCACCTGGGCAGGACCACAGTTGCTTCTCTCACAAGGAGGCACCTGGTATCTGGTTGTCCTTCTCTTTTTGACATTAGCATTACTGACGCTCACCACTTAGATGCATGGATTCACTGGGAGAAAATGGTAATATTTGCACCCTGTCATTTTGTTTTCCTTTATTAGCTGAACACATGTTGTAAGGAGATGCGTTCTCACATCCACCACGTGTGATGATGTGGTCTGGTAAGTGTTTATTCTCTAGGGATCGAGATTGGACTCTTCCATGTGATCTACTGAATTTTCAAGGAAACAGCTTTCTCTCTGCTGTCCACTGAGTTTTCTTTTCGTACCATTACTGGAAGGGGCCTTGATCAATTTCAGTTTTTACTCTATGGAGGCACAGGCTGTGTCATCTGGGGTCAGCAGTGGCCTCGTCCAGTCCTGGCAGCCCCTGAGTCCTGCACATGTGGACTCTTTGCTGTCTGATTGTCAAAAGGCCCCGGGTCAGCCTCAGGCCGGGCAAACCAGGCTCACCTTGCAGGCTACCCAACTTAAGGCTCAGAATTCTCCCTGCAATGCCATCCGGGCTGGGGGCTGGGCCCCGTGGGTCTCAGTTGGCAAAAGTGCCTTCTGCAATGTTATCTACGCTCCCCCAATTTTGCTATATCATTACTCGTTTTTAGGTGAACTGGGGAAAATGCAAAATCTATGCTGCTACCTGCCACTGCCATCTCCCCAGAGCGAGGTTTCATTTTCTTTACATCACTTGTCATCTAGGATAAAAGCCATTGCCTGTTTCCTGAGTTTTCCCTCATCAGAAGGAAAGTGTCCTGTGAATAAGGACTCGGCTTTGTTCAATGTGTCCTCCCAGTGCCAGGCACATAAAGTGTCCAGTGGCATTTACTAAGTGAACCAGTGAGCATTTACTGAATATTTATTCTATGTAAACTATACACACACACTGTCATTTAACCTTCCCCTCAGCATTATAAATGAGGTCTTGTTATTTAGCCCCATTTTAGAAATGAGGCCACCATTGTTTAAAGAGGTAGCAATTTGCCCAGGACAAACATCTAGCAGAGCAGCCAGCTGCTGGCTCGAGGCTGCATCCCGTCCACAGACGTGCTGAACAACAGGAGCACCAGAACATCCCCAAAAGCCCAGTGTCATCCTCACAGTGACACCTCAAGAGGGAAGGCAGGATGGAGGTCGTAGGCAGGGCGCCAGCCCACTTCTGTGGATGCACCCATCACACACAAAGGGAAGGCGGGAGGAGCTGCAGGAAAGCCCACTGAAATGAGCAGGTGATTCTTTTCTGGGGGGACTGATGATGTGGGAATTTTATCATCATTAATTTGTTTTAAAATGAGCACATCAGATAAAAATGATTTTAGGCAGAAAACAACAACAAGGAAACCTCAATATAAAAAGCCATCCACCCTGGGTCCCCATGTTGGAAGGGGGTGGGGTTGGCGTCCAAGTGCCCCTGTTGCAGGTCAAGGGCAGATGGGAAAGAAACCTTCGTACCCATTTCTAGAAGTAGTGTTGACTCACGTCTGTCATTTCCCCTGGGTTCAGTGTGGTGTTACTAGGTACCTACTGTGCACATAAACTCCATCAGTGAAGAGGTCCCAGGCTTCTTTATCTGGCATGGGCCTTAGAATTAAATTTTTGTCAGGCACCAGGAAAAATGCAAGTTAAAATGAAAAAACCCAAGTCTCATGCTGTTTGGACCTAAGTAAGTGACAGAAGCTCATGGGGGATGTGTTACACTGATGATTCTGCTGCATTTTGTACCCAGGAGCTCACCAGTGAGTCCATCTTCTGAGGACGGTAATGAGGAAAGAGAAAGGACTTAAGCTCCAACGTGGAGAAGTGGATGCAACTGTGCAGTCTAGTGGTGCCTGGTCGACCAGTAGTTCTCGGGGAACGTTGATTCAATCGAATACATGTCTCTGTTGATCCGCAGATGCCCAGGCCAGTGGGTCAGAGAGGAAAGTACAGCAGCCATTTAGCAAAGAACACTCTCGGTGTTGACTCCTGCCTCTGCCTGCAACAAGAAGGAAAAAGGAATAATAACTTTCAATGGTGGCAGCAAAACGTAGTGGCCACAGGAGTTGAAAATCTGAATTCCAGAGAAAAATGTATCTCCATAGACGAGGAGGTATCTATGTCAGCTTCCATCCCGGGGAAGAGGGGCCGGGTCTGGCTTCTTGTGGACAGAGGACCAGTCTTGCTCAGACGGAGAGAGTTTGCAACAAGAAGGTGAAACTAAGCCGAGCCTTAGACATCCAAGGGGAGTGGGAAAGGAATCGGATCTGGAAAACACCGTATTCAAAAATAAGTCTTTTGGGACTTCCCTAGTAGTGCAGTGGTTAAGAATCCACCTGCCAATACAGGGGACACGGGTTCGATCCCTGCTATGGGAAGATCCCACAGGCCGTGGAGCAACTAAGCCCGTGCACCACAACTACTGAGCCCATGTGCTGCAACTACTGAAGCCTGTGCGCCTAGAGCCCGTGCACCACAACAAAGAGTAGCCCCCGCCAGCCACAACTAGAGAAAACCCGCTCGCAGCAACGAAGACCCAGTGCAGCCAAAAAATAAATAAATAAAGGTTCGACTTTAAAAAAAAAAGTCTTTTAATCCGAAAATGATTTTCCCCACCTACTTCCAAGTTTCACAGAGAAATTGAAAGTGGAAGAGGGGCAGGGAAGCGGGTATAAAATACATAGATCTGTGTATTCTTGGGTTGGTTGACTTTCTGGCCCTGTTGGAATTAAATCTGTGGGTAAAACAAGGATTCTGAACTTCAGCTCAAACTCCTGCAGCATCATCCTGACAAAGAAGGGAAGGTGTGAGTTGGCAAAACCACAACAGGACTGAATCGAATGAGAGACTCAGCTCAACTGGACTCAGAGCTGTCTGTGCCACCAATGTACATATAGATATAGATATAATGTATAAATGTATATATGAATATCTATATTCTTTTTCAGATTATTTTCCCTTACAGGTTATTACAAAATATTGAGCAGAGTTCCCTGTGCTATAGAGTAGGTCCTGGTTGGTTATCTATTTTATATATAGTAGTGTGTCTATGTTAGCCCCAACAGATGTGATTAAGTTAAGGACCTTATCTGGGTGGGCCCAGTCTGGTCACAGGAGCACTTAAATGGGAAGGAGGCGGCAGAAGTCAGACCCAGAGGGACGGCATCATGAGAGGATCAGCCAGTGCTGGCTCTGAGGAAGGAGGAAGGGGCCACAACCAAGGATGCAGCACCTCTAGAAGCTGGGGAGGCCAGGAAACAGGTTCCCCCCTGGAGCCCCCGAGGGAGGCAGCCCTGCCCACACCTTGATTTTAACTCCTTGAGACCCATTTCACCCACTTCTGACAGAAAATAAACTTGTGCTGTTTTCAGCCACTCCACGTGTGGTGATTTGTTACAGCGGTCCCAAAAAAGCAACAAAATTCGTAACTTGCTTAACCACCAGAAAGAGGTAAGGTTTTATATTCTCATATTCTCTAGAAAATGAAACAATAGCAACAAGCACCCCCCCAAAAAAACCACACAGATTCTCCACTCTTCTTTTACACAATGTAACAGTAGTACAATAAAAACTACAAAAATGAAAGTCTGCATTTATAGCCCTTAAGAAAAAGAAACAGATAATAGAAGCAAATTGAGAGATTACAAATTTATTGAAATTAGTAAAAGCACACTTTAAAAAATTGTTGCAAAATGGTAAAGAGTTTAGAGACAAAGATGACTATAATAGGTGAAAGAACGGGGTACTTAAGGAAATTAATGAAAACTAAAATAAAACAAAATGTAAGTTGTATAGTTCTAAAAATAATATCTGAAATCATGATTAATTTATTCTTTCTGCAGAAGAAAGGATCAGTGGTAGGTTAATAGAAATCACACAAATTGGAGAGACAAAAAGGATGCCCAAAGTGATCTGTGTGATGATGTCAGGTGATCTCACTTTTCTGTTCTTGGATTCTAGAGAGAGGCTGAGAGAATTTGGAGCATAAGAGGTTATTAAAGAAAAAATAGTGAAAAATATTCCAAGTTAAAAAAAAAAATCAACTCAGAGGCCCAAAAGCTCAAAGAACTCCAAACAGGATTAATATAAAGAAAATTACACCCAGGCAAATCATAGGAAAATTGCTGAAAACCAAAACTAATGAAAAACATAAAAAAACCCCAGAGAATCAAGACCCAGTGTGTCCAGAGGATCTGTTACACGACTGGAGACTGACTTCTCAACAACAATGTCACCAACAATATATGTCAACCTAGAAGTCTCCATCTAGTGAAAATATCTCCCAAAAATGAAGATTAAATAAAGGCATTTTGAGGTAAACAAGGGGAGAGAGCTTGTTTTCAGAAGAACGATAATACAAAAAGTTCTTTGTACAGAAAAATACTGCGAGATGAGAATTCCAACCCACAGGAGGATACGCAGAGCATGAGGACTTGTGGGGAAACACTGAAGGGTAGTTTTGATCTTTTTAAGCAGATTTCATGAAAATATATGGGACTTACAAGTACAGAATGGAAATACATGGTGACTATAGCACAAAGTATTTGAAGAAGTATGTAGAAGCATCTTCCTATAAGACTCACATCGTACATGCAGTGGTGTAATCATATTCAAGGTAAATTGTGCTAAGCTCAGGATGTCATCCTTAGAGCAAGTATTAATTTAAAAAAAACAGTTATAATTAAAAGCCAAGAGGTTTATTTTTTCTTTCTACCATGATGGGATAATAGGGACTGTTTTCATTTCCTATCTTAAACAACTAGAAAACCAACAAAACAGATGAAAGAACAATTTTCCAGACATGGATAGTGACAACACAGGACAGTGATTCCCTGAGAGGAAAAAACAAAACAAAACAAATAAAGCAGGTCCTACGATTGCCCCAGCTTACCACCTGGAATTTCCAAGTAGAGACTGATGGGCACGCTTAGTTTAGGAGACAGAATTTAGCATTTAGGGATAACAAGGTGGATAGAATCTGTGAGACGAAATGCCAGAGAAGAGGTATCTGCAGAAAGAAAGAATATGATAAATCTACGGAGGGGTCCCCTTGAGTCTTTGGCTGAGCAGTGACCTGCACACAATATGAGGAAAGGACTCACAGGAAGGGCAGGCAGATCCTGGGGTTCCCTGAGGCTGGACAGAGTTTACATTCCCACCACGGGAGCTGAATGATCTCATAATACAGAGGATGTTGCACAGAGGCCTCACTCAGCAGTGAGGCTAAGTCATCCCCAGAGCCCCAGAGATTGCTCTGGATGCACGCCGAAGGAGTTAAAAGGTGTCAAGAAATGGTACAACTGATCCCAAATAATTTTACTGCATCTCAGGACATATTCCAACAACATTTAAGGAACACAACAAAATACAGCAAAAGACAACCTAAAATTCACAATGTTTAACATTTAACACTTTTTCTGTTTCTTTGCATACCTTGTATTTTTAACCAAATGTTGAACAATAAATATAGGCACAGAAATAATGCAAATAGTAGACAAACAAGGGTGTTAAAATAGCTGTTATGAATATGCTCCTTACATCTGAGAAGATGGAGAAAAACATGAGCACATTAGGAGAGAAATGGAAGATGTATACGTATATATACAAAAATAAAACTTCTAGAGATGGAAAACACAGTGTCTCAAAAGAAAAGTTTACTAAATGGGATTAAAAGCAGATTAGACACTGTACAAAAATAGTATTAGTGATCCAATAGAAACAAACCAAAATGAAGCACAAAGAGGATAAAATACTGAAAAAAATAAAACAAGTAAACAATAACTTTTCTGAGATAATATTGAGGAGCCTTGGGGGACAAAACAAATATTTTAAGTAATTATGCAAAAAGTATTCCAAATTGATAAAAACTATAAACTCACAAATCCAAGAAATCCAACAAACCTAAGTCTAAGAAACACGAAGAAAAGTGCATTAAGGCACATGACTCAGATATCAAAATCAGACAAAGACATTAAAAGAAAAGAAAACTACAGACCAACATCCATTATAAAGATGTTAAAATCTTTTAAAATATTTAGGAAAATAAATCCATCAATATATTAAAAGGATAATACATCATTACCAAATGAGATTAACCCCTGGAATTCAAAGTTGGTTTAATATTAGAAACTCAATTAATGTAATTTACTATATTATCAGAGAACAAATAAACAAACAAATGGAATACAGAAGAGACATTTGCCAAAATTTTAAAGGCATTCATAAAACAAACAAATAAATAAAAACTCAGCAAACTATGAATAATAGGAATCTTCCTCTGATAAAGGACATACACAAAAATTCTACAGCTAACATAATACAAAGGAATGAATAAAGTCCCCCTAAGACTGGGAATAAGACAAAGATGTCCATTCTCTCAACAACTTGTCTTGCAGGTCCTAGCCAATCCAATAAGGCAAGAAAAAGAAATAAAATTCTTACAGATTGGAGTGAAAGAAGTAAAATGGTCTTTATTTGCAGGCAACACAATCATCTTTGTAGAAAATTCCAAGGAACCTACAAAAGAAAGCTATTCTAAGTAGAAAGTGAGTTTAGTGAGGTTACTGGATTTAAGGTCAATTTATAAAAACCATTGTATTTCTAAATGCTAGAAACAAATAATTGAAAGCTGAAATTTAAAAAAATGTATTTATAATAGCTACTTATAATATTTAAAATATGCTTACATTATTTAAAATCAAGGTGTCACCAAGGCTGTATTCCTTTCTGGAGGCTCTAGAGGAGAATCTGTTTTCTTGCTTTTCCAGTGTCTACAGGCCCTCTGCTTTCATTGGCTCATGGCCCCTTCCTCCTTCTTCAAAGCCAGCAAAGCTATGTCTCCCTGACTGTTCTTCCACTGACCACATCTCCCTCTGACCACAGCTGGGAAAGATTCTCCAAATTTAAAGATTTATCTGATTAGACAGGACCCCTCTGGATAATTCAGGATAATCTCCTCTTCTCAAGGATCTCAGAGTCCCTTTTGCTATGTAAGCTAACATTCTGAAAGTTTCTAGAGATTAAGGCATGGACATCTGGGTGGGGGGGGGTGGTAATTCTGCCTACCATAAACAACTACATAAATGAAGAAATAAATCATGACCATGAGTTGGAATAAAAATTATAGTTAAATTATGAGTTCTCAATAAATTCACTTATTTAATGAAATCTCCATCAATATCCCAATGACCTTTTTTCTGTAGAAATTAATAAGCTTATTCTAAAGATTATGTAGACATGCAAAGGAGCTATGTGAGTTAAAATAATTTTGAAAAAGAAGAACAAAGTTTAAGGACTTACACCACCTGCTCTCAAGACTTATTACAAAGCAGCAAACAGAGTCAACGTGGCAAATATAGACACATAGATCAATGAAACTGAATAGAAAGTCCAGAAACTGACCTACAGAAATATGATTAATTGATTTTTTGACAGAGGCACTGAGATAATTCACTGGGAAAGGTTGATATTTTCAACAAAGAATCGCCGAGAATACACATCCATGTGAAAAAATAATGAAGCTCAATCTTTTACTCTATATAGAAAAAGTAACTTGAAATAAATAATAGAGCTAAACTGAAGTGATAAAACTATGGATCTTCTGGAAAAATACTTAATAGAAACGCTTACTGGCCTTTTGTTAAGTAAAGATTTCTTAATAGGGTAGTAAACACGTGAACTGTAAATTTTTTTAAATTGTAAATGAGACTTCATCAAAATTAAAGCAAGAAAATGAAAAGGCAAACCATGGACTGGGAGAAAAAAGTGGCAAAACATATATAAAAGGCTTCTATCATGAATATATATAGAACTCTCACAACTCAATAATAAGATGATAAGTAAAACATTTAAGAAATGGGGAAATATTTGAACAGATGCTTTATCAGAGAGGATAAACATGTGGTTAATAAGCATATGAAAAGATGCTCAACATCATTAGCCTTTAGAAGAATGCAAATTAAAACCATAATGATATACCTCTTCACACCCACTAGGATGGTGAAAATTTAAAAGACTGAAAGTACCAAGTGTTGCTGAGGATACAGAGCAGGTAGAGTTTTCATGTGCTGCTGGTGGGGATGCAAAGCAGGACAGGCATTTGCAAAATAGTTCAGCAGGGTTTATAAAGCTTGATGTGCACTTACTGCCTGACCCAGTAATTCCAATCCTAGGTATTTTTGAAGAAAAGTGAAAACACATGCCCCCTCAAAGAGTTGTACACCAATATTCATACAGCTCAGCTTTATCTGAATAGCTAGAAACTGCAAAGGACCCAAATGCCCATCAAGTGGTGCATAAATGAACACACTGTGGTGTATCTATATTATGGAATACCAGTCAGCAATAACACAGAATAAAATAATTATATTTACCAAGGCCGCATATCTACATGGCTGATTATGTTAAATGAAGGAAGCCAGATGTGAAACACCAATACTGTATGACTCAATTGATATAACATTCTAGAGACATCAGAACTGTATTGGTAGAAAGCAGATCAGCATTCATGGGGGGCTGGGGTGGGAGAGTGACTTGACGGCCAAGAGCACGGGAGACTTTGGGGTTGACAGAAACCTTATATAACTTGATTGTGGCGGTGGTGGTAATGACAAAATTCACGAGATTATACACTGTAAATTGGTGCGTCTTATCATATAAAAAGCATACTTAATGAGGTAAAAGAATAGTAAAATATATTTAATCCAAAATAAGGCAGGAAGGAGGAACAAAGAATAGATGGGACAAATAGAAAACAGATAGATAGTCGAATTAAAACAAATCAGTCAACTATTCCTTTAACTATAAATGAACTAAATGCTTCAGTTAAAAGTCAGGGACAATTGGAGTGGACGAAAAGCACCACTTAGTTATATGCTGTTTTTAACAGTTGCAATTTAAATGCAAATAAGCAGGTGAGTTACAAGTAAAGACAAGTAAATAAACTACAAGGATATATTGTACAGCACAGGGAAATGTAGCCATTATTTTGTAACAACTTTAAATGGAATATAACCTATAAAAAATATTGAACCACTATGTTGTACACCTGAAACTAATATTATATTGTAAATCAACTATATTTCAATAAAAATAAATTTTTAAAAAAGTAAAGGAGGTATACAATGGAAACACTATTGACTATACTAATATCAGACACAGAGGGCTGAGACAAGGAAGAGTAGCAGATAAAAGGAGGGGCATTATGTAATGCAAGGAAGATGAAATCATTCAAAAAATAACAATCTTTCACGTGTGTGCACACACACAAAATGAGCTTCAAATACTTGAAGCAAAAATCTACAGAATTAAAAGAGAAAATAGATGCACAATGGAGTGGGAGGGTTTACCAGTCCTCTCTCAGTAACTAATAGATCATGTAGGTAAAAACAATAACAATAAAATTAGTGCGGTATAGAAGATGTGACCACAGTACCACCCATTCAAACTGATGAGCATTTCTGGAATACTACCAACCAAAACTAGAGTCCACATTGTTTACAGGTGTTCACAGAATCGTCATCAAAACACACAGTAAATTAAGCCTTAAAATAAATCTCAATGAAGTGCAAAGAACTGAAATCATACAAATTATATTTTCTAAGCACAAGAGAATTAAACTTAAAATCAATTACAAGATTGTTATATATAAACACCCACATCTGTGGAAATTGAATAACTTACTTCTAAATAATTCATGGATCAGAGAGGGAAATTACAAGGAATATTAGAGAAAATTAAACTGAATAGTAATGAACACAAACATATAAAAATTGAGGGGATGTTAACTCAGTACTTAGAGGGAATTTCATAGATTTAAAGTTAAAGTGTAACCTTTAAAAATTATATTAAAAAATAAAAAGTGTGAAGTGAAAAAAAGACAGATTAACAGGAAAAAAGTTTTTGATTTAAAAAGAAGAAATATTGAATTCTATCTTAAGGAGTTATGCGGTAAAGCAAATTAAACCAAAAGAATTAGAAGGAAGAAAATAATCAAAATGTCAGTAGCAATTGATGAAATAAAAAACAGACAATAGAGGAAATGAACAAAGTCAGTAGGTTATTTGAAAAGATTAGTATAATTGATAAACTCCTAGCTAGATTAATGAATTAAAATGTTAGAAAACACAAATTACCCATCAAGGATGAAAGCACTTGGCTACACAATAAAAGGATACTAAAGAAATGCCATGAACAACTTTTGCCCACGAATTTTACAAGTTAGCTAAGGTGGAAAAAAATATGTGAAAAGCACAACTTATCAAAACTAAGAAAAGAAGAAATTAAAAATCTGAAAAAAAAAAACTTCCAACCAAAAAAATTTCCAGAAACTCATGCTTCATTAGGGCATTTTAACATATGTTTAAGAAATAATACCAGTTGTACAGAAACTCTTTCAAAGAATAAAGAAGACGGAAACACTTGCCCACAAGTCCAGCATCAATCTGATACTAAAACCTGACACAGATTTTACAAGAAAATAGAATTAGAGACCGATATTCCTAATGAACGTGGAGTAGAAAACCCTTAACAAAATACTAGCAAATCAAATCCTTCAATATATCTGAGAGTAATACATCATCACCAAGAATTTAAAAATCTGTCAGAGTACTCATAGTTTTAGGAAGAAAAATAAGTGAATTTAACAACTTCATAGGATATATTTATTACAAATTTCAATTACAGTTCTATGCATTAGAAGCAAAAAAATGGAAAATGAAAATTTAAAAATTTCTATTTAAAATTTTGTTAAAAACATAGCATGCTTAGGAATAAATCTAAGGAGAGATGTGCAGATCTCTATAATAAAAACTGCAAAACGTGATTAACAATAAAGAAGACATAAACGAAAGCACAGATTTATCTTGTTCATACTGGAAGACAATATTTGTACATGCTAGCTTCCTCCCCAATATACCCACATTGGTGTTCTAGGGCTGTCGTAACAAAGGACCACAGACTGAGGGGCTTTAACCACAGAAAAGAGTTCTTTCGCCGCCTGGAGGCTGGATGTCCAGAACCCCACTGTCGGCAGAGCTGGTTCCCTCGGGCTGTGGGGAGGTTCTGTCCAGCGCCCCCTCCCACTTCAGCACCAGGGGTTTCTTGACACTTGGAAGGCCTTCCTCCCGACTTCACATCGTTCTCCCTTTGTGTCTGTCTCTGGGTCTAAATTTCCCCTTTTTATAGGGACACCAGTCATATTGGGCTAGTGTTCACCCTAACAGCTTCAGTCTAACTTGATTTTTTTCAAAAACCTTCTTTCCAAATAAATCTGCATTTATCTGAGTAGCACAAGAAACAAATAATTGCACAGGAAGATCCCAGCAGAAGATAATTGCACAGGAAGATCCCAGCAGAGCGCTGGCCCGAGCAATCGGCCCTGCGGGGCCACTTCAGCAGAGCCTGGGGAAGGATGTGATTATAATCCACCCTTCACGCCATATTTGGCGTGGCTGGAGCGTTCCGGGCCTGGTGCAGGCACCACAAAGACACCGTCCAAGCCCCTCGGGCTGAGGGTCCAGAGAGGGAGGTGGAGCAAGGGGACACTTCACAGCCCAGGGCGGGGGCCCAGGTGCCTCCACGTGGCAGGGGCCTGAGACACGTGCTCCCTTTGAGCGTCTTTCTCAGGAAACGTGAGCCCAGCTCCGTCCAGCTCTTTCTGCCCCAAGACCCTCGTTACGGAAGCAGCTCACCTTTATGCCTTTCCAGCCCACTGGCCCCGGCCTGTGGGAATGACCCCGCTGCTGACATTATAGCCTCGTGTTGTCGACCTTCTGAGGAAGAGACGCCATCCCTGCCACCCTGCAGGACAGGGAGGGGAGCGAGAAGCCACAGCTGCTTCCCTCGGAAGTCAGCCCCGCCGCCACTGCCCTTCCTTCTGCTAGCGCCTCGGTCTGCACTGGCCTGGGGGCCTGGCCCCCCGTCCTCCCCCCCCGCCCCCGACGCGCTCCCTGCTCAGTGTCTGTTCCAGACTCCAGGGGCAGCATGAAGGCCTGGCCGTTCAGCTCACGTGTCCAGATGAGAGATAGGTTCCTTCAGACTTCCCATGGGGCAGGTTCCCAAAGGCAGTGGTCACCGGCCAGCCCAGACCCAGGGCCCCGAAAGTCCCAGCAATGCCATGCCATCACCACGGTGCCCCAGAACGGCCTGTGCAGGACACACGCTGCCCGTGGGTTCTGGACAAGTGAACAGGAGGATGACGGGGAGGACCCTGGCCTTGGAGTCCACCCAGAGCCAAGGGCGTGGGTCGGCCTGTGACAGGCAACGAGGCCCCAGCCCAGGCCCGCCCTGGCCGGCTGCTCAGCAGCAGCATCACCATGGTAACCGTACCTCCCACCAGGGCACTGGGCCACCCCCAGGGGTCACTGTGACCACGGTGGGTCCTCAGAGGCTCTGCCTGGAGGTGATGGATGCTCTGTGATCCCAGCAGGACAGAGTCCTGGAATCAGATGCACGATGCCCCCCCTGCCCCTCCCCTCCCAGCCCCTCCCTCCCCCTGCCCCCTCCAGCCCCTCCAGCCCAGCTGGGGCAGAGAGGCCGCCCCCCTTGACTGTCGCCTTCTCAGTGCATTTGGCTCCCTTTCTCGGTTGAAGACATGGAGTCCCACTGTTACGGAGGTGACATCACTTCACAAAAAGCCGTCCATGTCCCCCAGAGCCCCAGGCCCCTCCCCAAGGGAGACAGCATCGCACTGGGGGCTGGGCTGCAGCCACCCCTGGTCTCCCCAGCCTCAGTTTTCCTTCCCACACCGTGCATCATTTTACCCATGTCTCTGGGCTGCTGGGAGCATCAGGAATGCACATGGTGGTGCCGGAGCCTTGCTCAGCCAGTGCCCAGCAAGGAAGCTTTCTGTGCTCATCCTCCCAAACGCTGGGCACCCTGGAAAGCCCTGCGTGTCCTGCGACATCAAGGCACGTAATCGGGTGTCTGATGCTGAGTGCTGTTCATCAGGAAAGTGCCTTCCTCTCACACGGTGAAGGCGACCCTACAGGAGACGGAAGATTTGCCCACAGGCCACGCACACAGGCAGCCCTTGAGGTGGGGTTTTATCAGCTCAGTGAGGTCACAGGGAGTCTGAGAGTCACCCATGCTGGTTAGTGGGAAAAAGGTAAAGTCGATTATTGTTAATTCAGGGAGGTTGTGGGGTTTTTGTCGGTTTTTGTTTGTATATTCAGTCCGTGAGTGGAGACAGGAAGAATAATAGCGCTATTTAGGATGCTGTGTAATCCTCACCACTCATGTGACCTGGGCACCGATGTCCCCACTTAATGCAGGTAAACTGATAAGGAAGCCGGTGTCCCCACCCAACCCTAACCCTACCCCCCAGGCCCTACAGCTGATCAGTGGCAGCAACGGGCCCCAGACTCAGCTCTGGTTGAAGGTGGGACATCATGTGAGCCCACGGCCAGAGCCAGCCTGGCGTCCCGCATGGGACGAGCGCCCTGGCCTGGCGCCGGGTGACGAGTGACGAGAGTGTGGGAAGGAGCCACTTCCCAGGGGTGCGGGTGGGACAGCCCCGGGGGTCTGGGGCCCGATCCCTGACCCTCCCTGAGCTGCGACCCCATGGTTCTCCGAGACGGGACAGAGAGGACCCTTCAGGGGCCAGAAAACTCGCTGAGGGACCGGCTCCCACAGGCTGTTAATTAACCCAGACGTGGGCTCAGCCACGCCAGGAGCTCTTCTCAGAAGCAGAGCTGAATCGTCAGGAAGGATATCGTTATCCACGTTAAGGATGGGGCAGGATGACCAGGGACGGAGACCAGGGCGAGACGGCAGCACGAAGAACAGCCACAAGGATGAGTCCACTCGGTGGCTCCGGCGCCAGACATGATGTTAAGGACCTCATTAGGGCGTGTACGTTTCCAGGCCCCAAGGGCATGTAGACGCAGCTCCCTTTCCAGAAGGCCTCAGGGGTCACCGGGGTAGGACAGCAATGGCTCAGGCGACCACGGAGAGGTCCCAGTGGGACAAACCGGGCTGATGCGGCCGGTGGGCCACGGAGGGAGCCTGGCGGGGGGGGGGAATCTCCTAAGGGGATATTTTTCTCAAAGTTTTTCCATTTCTGATGTCTGTAGGCCAGGCCGTAGATGGGAGAGAGCGCAGATGTCGGAGGCCCGAGCTGTGCCTTGGGGTCTGCTGGCCCCTCGCCTGTGGCCAAGAGCAAGGGCGGCGTGGGCCTTGGTTCCCCTTCCAGGTAAGAGGGGGCATCGCTGCTTCCTGGACTGTCCCCCCGGCCTCCCGAGACTTTTCAGATCCACTCAGTCCTTTACGCCATGGCCACCCGGGGTGGGGAGGGTAGGGAGAAAGGGTTTTCTTTCTCTTTTAAGGAAATAGAGGCGCAGAAGGGCTAAGCCACTCCCCCACAGTGACACAGACGCCGAGTGAGGACAGGATTCCAGCCTCCAGTGTGGTGTCGCCCAGATGTCCCAGGCCCCAAGCTGTGCTGTCTCCAGGGGCCTGGATATGGGCTTTTCCCAGCGAGATGCTGCCTTGGTGCCTCCGTGGGGCCCATGAGTGGCGTCCAGCTGCAGGCAGCCCTGACCCGTGCCGCCTCTCACCAGCCTGGTGACTGTGGACAAGTCACTCCGTGCTCCCAGCCCCATCAGGCACAGATGGTGGTACAGCGCCCGCTGCAGTGGCTGGTGAGGATTCAGGAAGCCCAGGCTCCGACTGCCCAGCGGGGGGGCCCGGGCCGGCCCCTGCTCACCCAGCTCTGTGGGCTCTGAAGGCAGGTGTGCAGGGCAGGAAAGCAGCTGTGCTGTGCATGGTGGGGGAAATGGCCCCAGGCAGCGGCGTGGGACTTGGGAGAGAAAGCCCAGGGCACTTCATAGCTTGTGTCCCCAGGTGGCCCATCCCTGAGTCTGGGTGTCCCAGAGGGTGGCCATCACTAGGTTGAGAGGCTGCAGGGGGCATATGCAGGGGTGGGCTCCTGGCCCCAGGGCCACCAGGAGAGGAGGGACCCTGTGGCTCCTCCCACACCCAGGGCGGGTGCTCATCGATGGCTCTTGTCCACAGAGCTGGGTCCACGAGGCTGTGGACATTGGCCCTGGGCCATCTGGCTGGACAGGGGCCGAAACAGTGTCACCAGAAGTCCCCATCCCACCGAAAGCGGTGCCCTTTGTCACCTGTGGACGGACCTGCCTCAGAAAGAGCCAGGTTCACCGGAACAAAGACTGAGCACTGCTAAAGGCGAACTGATTTGTGTTTCATATTACCATGTTTCTCAGAATACGAAGGATTAGAATTCTAACACTGCCTGGGAAAAAAAAGATCACAAGCCTCCAATGAGAAGATAGCATCTCACAATTTGAGACGCCTGAGACATTAATAGGAAAGGACACAAATTGAATTCATTTTCATTCTCATTCTCAGGATGGGTCGCAAGTCACCGTTTTGGACGCTGCTGAGCCCTGGGAAGCAGGGCAGACGGAATGATGGAGGGTCATGGAGGGTCAAGTTTGGTCACGGAGGGAGTGCTGGTCAACCCTGTGCTAATAGAATGAGGGGGAGAGAGACAGACTGAGACAGAGAGATACAGAGACAGAGAGACAGAGAGAGGGAAAGACACAGAGGGAGAGCTACGAGGCAGATGGGGTTAGCTCTCACGTCCCCCGCCGACAGGGATCTGGCCCCCACCCCCAGAGCCTGGCAGAAGCAGCGGGTTCGGGACACCCAGGGAGAGGGAGACAGCTGGCAGGGCAGGGTGCCTGCTTCAGAGAAGGTGCCTGTGAGGGGGTATCCAGGGCTGAATTCACACATGACGTATGAAGCCCCTCTTCCGGCCACGTGTATGGAGAGGAAAGGATTCAAGTTTCCCTCAGGCTCACAGGGGCCCCTTCGCCCACCGGACTCTCAGTCCCCAGACCTCTGGCCACCGCCCAGTCCCTGCTCGCCCACCTGCTGCCAAGTCACAGCGGGCGGCCACGTGGCTGCACCCCCCTCCCAGCCTGGCTCCTCCAGGGCCCTTGAGAAGGGAAGCATCCGCTGGTTTGCAGAGCCGGTGGAGAGACAGAGGCTTCAAATGAACCCGTCACAGCAAGAGGATCTACCTTCGCCTGCTACCCTGGCCCCAGATCTGAATGCTGTCCTACAAACCCCACTGTACAAGGATGCTGTGCCCTACGTGGTAGTCAGGCACCTCCCAGGCACAGTCACCTGTCCAGGAGGGGTGCGCACTCCTTTTTGAACGAGGGACCAGATGAAGGGTCCTGGGAAGGCCAGAACGGTTCCCGGCAGCTGCCTGCAGCAACTGCATTCAGGTTGGCTCTGGAAGAGCCCCACAGGGAAACCCTCGGGAGCCCCGGCTCTGCCAAGCACATGGCAGGACGCCCACAGCATCTTCCAGACCCCATTCAGCCCCTCTGCCTGTCTCGAGCCTGGCTGGAGAGGTGATGTGTATTTCTTACTCCCAGCCCGGTCCTGGACCAGCTCAGCTGTCTGCATTTAAATTGATGCAAAGGCAGCCATCAGCCTCAGGGGTTCGGGAGACCAGGCTGCTGGACACCTGCAAAAACCATGATGGATTTTACCCTCCTGCCTTTCATGCTGGGGAAGATGCCACACATTTGTTCTGGCTGAGGTGCGTCCACAGGTCTATGAATCTAATAACTCGAGAGGAAATTGAAAGTAGTTAGTGTGAAGTGATGGGCATTTGAAGGAGACTCTTGCTTGACCCGTGGGACTAATTTTTCAAAGGCCATTTATTGTCTGACTTGAGCAGGTGCACACGCATGGGCCCGCTGCGCAGGCTTTATCAGGAGGCGGCCGGGGCGTGAGTCTGGCAGTGGGTACTTTGGGATTTACAAACCCCCACATTTAGCTGGAGGACTCTCCCCTCTGTGTGACGCCTGTAGCCGTGGTGTCTCTTTTTCTCCCAGGAACAGTGACCGCTGGCCACGCTGGCCCGGACGTGGTGGGAAAGCATTGCCACAGCTGGCCGTTTGCTTGCTTTCAGGCGCTGCTGCCCAGGATGCAGGACCACACGTGCTGCAGGTTCGATGTCTCTGTTATGAGGACCCTTCAAGATGTCATTGATTGCTGGGCAGACGGTCACACTCGCTGTAGCCCAGGCAGTATTAGGTAGGGACATTCATCTTGGAAAGAGTGCGAAAATGACAATTTCCCATTTTACATTCCACTGCTGAAGAGAAAAGGGAGCACGTCTGTCTCCTCCGTGGGGAAACCTCTGTCCTCCGCCAGCCTCCACATCTTCCCTGGATGGAGGGGGTGACAGAGGTTCCCCGGCTGCCTCACAAACAGGAGACGGCTTGAAGTTAAGTTGACGCCCTTCAGGGCACGAGAGGACATATCTCTCTGTGAGCTCTTCCCGGTTCTCACTGAGCCCGATCCCCGCCGTTCTGGCTCCTGGCTCTTCACCTTCACATATTTCTTGTCCTAAGCGGTCATTTCAGTGTCTGCCTGGACATCCCTCCCACCACGACGGCTGCTCATTCCTTGAGCTCCATCTCTCCCAAGATCGCGTCCGCCACCACGTCCCGCTCCGCCCTTGTCTGTGCCAGGGATGTGTCCCCACTTCTCCCACCCCCGTTGCTCTGGTCCTCTCTCCCCCGTGCCAGGTCCACGGCGCCTGGACTGCTCCCCACCCTTGCCCCGAAACCCCACCTTTCCTTATCCACCTTGGACCCATCGCCCTGCGCTCACCCTCAAGCCTGTCCCGCCCCCTTCTCGGGGGTGGGGGACCCGAGTGCACTGGTGACTCCACCCCAGCTGGGGCTCCACGCAGACTTTGGAATCAGTGGAATTAACTGAAACCAACCAGCTGCATTGGTCTGGATTGCGGCTCCCAACGGCATTATGCTCTCCTGTGGGGTTTAGGGCCCGGGTTGTATATCTGTGTGCGTCCCAGATCATTAGACCCCATTCACTTGTTGGCACAGAGGCAACTTAGACATGAGGTTCTAAAGCTGCTTCTAGAAGGAGAACCTGATCGCTGGCGTCCACAACAGCCCATGGGGTGTCCACAGGAGGAAGTCCGTCTGGAGAGTCGCTCCCGTGGGGGGTTTCCGAGACCCTGAGGACCCCTGCACCCAGGTCACATGTGGCATCCTACATGGCCCTCCTGCCCCTTTCCTGTCCTGACCTCAGCACCTCCCATGTCATGTGCCACCAGGCCCCTCCCAGGTCCTGAAATGTCCAGAAGCCCCAGATCTCCTCTGGTGCTGTCCAGAAGCCTGTCCCTCTCGGCCTTCCTGGGACCTGTGTGGGTGAGGCCAAGAGGGGTCTCCTCACCCCCCCTCATTCCCAGGCTCATGGCAGGCATTTCCTCCATCACTGATTGATGGGTCTTCATGGTCCAGGACAAAACCCCCGAATGACCCAGAATCAGGCCCTCCTGACTAGTTGGAGGATCAAGCTTCTTTCTTGGCTTCCATCCCCTTATCTGTAAAAATTAGGTCAGTGGAGCTGGGAGATGTGAAGGGCTTTCCGGACAGCAGAGATGTGTCACTGCCCCAGGCCGAAGTGGCTAGCTGAGCAGGGCAGGCATTGGGTGAGTGTTTGTCTGGATGGATGGATGGATGTATGTATGTATGGATGGATGGATGGATGGATGGACTGATGGACGTGCTCCATGGGCTTCACCACCCAGAACTGGTTCTGGGGTCCTCAGCCACCACGGAGCATGACAGTCAAAGGACAGACAGTTACACAGAAGCTGCCCCTAGTGGAAGTTCCCTGGGCCTCTGGGTGTGGCTCCCTCCTGTCCCACTGCCCGGGGCCCAGCTCACAGAGGCCAGCTTGGGGGCAGCTCAGGGAGAGCCTCCTCTCCTACAGGCCCAGGCCAGGTGTCCGGAAGCCAGCTCACCTCATCCCCTTGGCATCCAGAGAGTGGACTGCTCACCGCAGAGCAGGGATGCCACACCTCCAGGGTGGGAGCCGCGTGTCCTTCCTCACTCAGAGCAGAAGGGAATCTCAGAACTGGACGGAGACGCGGCCTTGGGGCGTGTGGTGCCATCTCCTCACATCTGTGGCATCGATTTCTGTCCCTGGGAAATGCTGTGCCTTCTGCATTGTCCCAGGGGGTCCTTTGTTAGGAAATGCAGTGCCAATGGGATTAGCTCACATGCAGCTCTCACACCTGAAGATGAGGATTTCAGTGGTGTTTGGAGTAGAGAGGGACATCCAGCAGCTGCCTTGTGCCCTGCAGTTTCCTCCTGGAGCACAGGGAGGCTGAGTCCTCCATCTGGCCCTACTTCCCACAGGAGATGCAGCCCCAAGGCTCCTGTCCCCATGCACACAGACTCACAGCATCCGACCGAGTGGCCTGGGCCCAGAGGGTGCGTGTTGTCACTGCATCTGGGTCGCCCACGTCTGCGGCCCTCTCCCAACATCCCCGAGGGGGCAGGGGGCTGCAGGCTTTCTCCTTGATGCTGCCCCCATGAAATGCCCCTCGGGATGAAAGAGAGGACGACCTCCAGAGAATGGGACACAGCAGTTAGGACATGAGCCCGTGAGAGGCAGCATGGACCGCAAAGGAGACACAGCAGGACAGGCACGGGCCCTCCGCAGCTGCAGGCAAAGGCGGGGCCCTGGGGCAGAGAGCAGCGTGAAGGCGGATGCTCTGATCTCCAATAAATGGGGACCAAATGCTACAGAGGCTGTGGCCCCGCAGAGACAGGAGCAGACCTCAGCGCTCCGTCTCTCCAGAGCACTCCCTCCTGGGTCTCGCTGGGAAGTCTTGGTCCCCTTCCATGGCCTTTGACCCTATGAATGGTCAGTGCTATTGGCCCTGTGAGAGGCCAGTGCCCTTGACCTTGTGTCAGGGCCAGGATGGGGAAGCGCCATCCCAGGGGGCTGGCTCTGTCAGCCAGGCACGTGCAGGTAACACAACACTGTTAACAGCAACGATACATCGCGGACATAAAAACAAATGATACGCATCAGAACAACGTGGTCCTGTGTGGTTGGCAACATTTCACACACACACACGGACACTGATGTTCATGTATTCTTAACAGGAAACAGTAAATATAATTAGCGCTGAGGGGTTATTTTTAATGTATCCCAGGCACTTCCCACGAATTATCTTATACCCAAAACTCTTTAAAATGTTTATTTTAGCTGGGACAAGGGGAAACTTTCACTTTTAAATTTTTATCTTTCTGTATTTCTTTTCTGTTGTTCTGTTTTTAAACAGAAGTGAGGGCTCCCCAGCGGTGCTTCCCTGGGGGTAGGAGAGAGGCTGGCCGGGTGCTGGTGGCTCGGCGTCCATCCGCCAGCTCCCTGCATGCCTAGGAAGCCCCCACGTGCTGTGGGAGCAGGCGGCTGGGTCCGGCGGGCAGCTTCCTCGGCTGGGGACGGAGCAGAGCGGCCGGTGGGGTGACTGTTAGGGGAAGGGGGGCTCCCGCCGCTGCCCCCGCCCAGAGCTGTCTCGGAGCCGGAGTTGCTCCCAGCTGGGCCCCTGGGGAGGGGCAGGGAGGGCTGACCCTATCCACACACTCCGCTAATCTGCAGAACATGAGGCCGAGGCCATGCGCGTTCTTTATAACATCAGCTTTTTCAGTACTCGGTCACCACGACACCTGTCTCCAGCTCTGCTGGGAGGGAGACCCAGACTCTGTGCAAAACAAAGCACTCTGAGCTGCGGGGCAAAGGGAAAACTGGTACCCAGCGCCACTTAGTAAACGAGGCTGAGCTCCTCCTCGGGGCCAGCGTGCTCGCCACCGACATCTGTGGGCATCCCTCACGACCACTGCTCCAGCACCAGGGAGGGGACATAGTGAAGGTGACTGCATGCTTTGTCACACAAACCCGGACCCTTGGCCTGGGATTGGTGTAGCCTGGGTTAGGCTCAGGGACAGCAGGAAGAGACCAGGTCAGACCCGCTCCGTGTCCCCCCGACCAGTCACAGGCTGGCCCCCAGGAAATAATGCCCATATTGAGAAGTGCAAACAAATTCACTCAGGTCTTCACCTTGCCCTGTTGCTCTCCAGGGCAACCAGCGTGACCCTGGTCAGAACCAGAGCCAGCTGGCCAGGGCTGGTGGAGAGGGAGCCCACAGCAGTGGCTGCCTGGTCTCCACCAACCTCCAGCCTCCCACTTCCCCTTCATCTGGTGGACACTCTCAAATTTACCTGGGCACATGGCTGCCTAGTAAGAGGTGAACTAGGTGTGGCCATGTGACTAAGTTTTGGTAATCGTACATGAGCAGAAGGGATGTGCACCACTTTGGGGCAAGGATCTTCAAAATAATGGGCGTGCACTTCTTTGTCCTGTTCCTCCTTCCAGTCAACTGAAATGCAGATGTGATGGCAGGAGCTGGAGCAGCCACTCTGGGCCCAGAGTTGGAAGCAACCTGCTGAGATGGTAGAGTCACCCCACCAGTCCAGCACTTCCTACATTTGCACTGCTTTGTGAGGATTGTTTGTTACTCCTGATTAGATGGTACCATAAGTCATATAGGTCCAACGAGCATTGATTCCGAAGAAGTTGGCAGTTCACTCAGGTTTCCACTCTAACGTTTACAAGGGGCAGGATGCAGACAGTGCCCTAAGGTGGGAGTGCAAAACCACTGTCACCACTACTGCTCTTTCCTCTCAAGAAATTTGGTGACTGGCCACACCCCAGCCCTCCAGCCCCAAGGAAAGTCAGCTTACACTCCTGCACAGGACTTCTCTGGTTGGTGATGCAGGGACCCGGCTGCTTCTCTTTCACAAACCGGGGTCTCAGAGCCCTTCATTCCAGCCCAGCTCAAGGCAAGTGCCCAGGAGAGACTGCAGAAGGACACCAGAGCACAGCGAGCTTGGACCAAAGTGCCCTGTCCTTTTGACTCCCTTCATTTGGTAAGAACTGACCCCATGCCCTGTGCCCTGGGGAGTGTGGGAACCGATGGGCACTTGAGGAACTTTCATGGCTTCATGGTTTTACCAGGAGAAAGAGGTCTTTTCTATGTCCATATAAGAACCATCAATTTGCCTTCTAAATAGCCGCTTGACATAGAAAATCAGAAGTGAAAATGAAGGATCATAAACTTTCCCTAAAATGACAAAATAGTTTGCTGATATGAGAACTGGACAAGAAGAGAGAACTTTTAAATACAAACGAGATGGTTCCCAGGGCGTACTTGAGTCTGTGCGCCTGCGATGGGCGGTGACCGCCCACACGGAGTCATGGAAACGGTGGAATCAAAGAACCACAAAAATGGGAAAATATTGGCACTTTTGGCCATGTGAAATTAAAAAAAAAGTCCTTGACTTTCAACAAAAGAGAAAATTATATAATGGTTATTATTAGATTAATGGTTGTTCCCACACCCAGTTAGTAAATGTTGAACACATATTTAAAAAGCTACTTGAAGGTTTCCCATGATGCCCTCAGTCTGGCTCTGCCCTGGTAATAAACTTGAACGTACAGGTCCACAATCCACACCCTCCCCCATCCTGACCCACTGTTCCATGGGGACACCCTTCAGAGTGTCCCCACCGGAATAGAAGTCTGCTCCCACCCCAAAGCTGCCTTGTCTCTCCCTCCTGTCACCCTGTCCTTCCCTGACAGTCACAGCTCAGGCCTGCCCCCCGACAAAGGCCTCCTTTGCTTCCGTGTCCTCCTTGCTGCCCGTCTGCTCATGGGAGCTCCAGCCCTGCTCAGCTCCACCTCACTGCTGGCTCCACACCTTTCAGGTGCCTGTGACCTGGGGCACATCATCCCATAGATAAAACGGGACCCACCCAGCTCTCCAGGTTTGATAAGTGGAATTCCCTATAAAGGAGAGCCTAAGGACCCACTTCCTTCCTTCCGACGTGGCCTTGGGCTTTGACGATCCTAAGTCCCAGCTTAGCTCAGGGACATGGGGACAGCTCAGGCTGAGCTGGGATGACAGAGCCAGTGCCTGGTAACAAGCAAGCTTAGTGTCTGAGCTCCTCTGGCTGCCGCACAAACGACCGTGAACTGGGGGCTCTCAAGGGTTCATTGTCTCATGGTCAGGGGTCCGGAGTCTGAAATCAAGATGCCAGCAGGGCCGTGCTCCCTCCTGGCTCTGGGCGAGGACTCTTCCTTGCTTCTCTCACGGCTGCTAGTGGCTCCAGGGGTCCCTACCTTGTGGCTGCATCACCCCAGTCTCTGCCTCTGTCTTCACGTGGCCCCCTCGCATCCACGTGTCTGAGTCTCAAAACCTTCCTTTTTCCTCTCTTATAAAGACACATCTCATTGGATTTAGGGCCCACCCTAAATCCAGGGTGATCTCACCCTGAGATGCTTAATTACACTTGCAAAGACTCTTTTTCCAAAAGACATCCCATTCAACGTTCTCGAAGGTTAGGACGTGGGTGTATCTTTGGGGGCTGCCATTGAGCCCACCATACCCAGTAAGTGGGGGCCTCTACAAGCAGGTGCACCCTCAGCCTCTGCTTTTGAGAGCAAAAGATGCACTTTTCTTTCTCTCCTTCTCTCTGCATCCCATCAACGGAGGCCACCTCTCACCCAAGAAGGCTGCCGGACCCCCAGAGCCTTTTCTCCTGTCTCAAGACTCCCCACAGCCATGCCCACGGCTGCATTGCCAGCCTGACAACTCAGGGTTTGTGGTGTCACCCCACGGCCTCCCTCCCAGGTCTGCAGCCCCTAACCCGGATCAGAGCCCCCATGACACAGGGCATGTAGCCTCGAGGCTCAGAAATATGCATGGCATTGAAACCAAGCCCCAGATGAGCGGAATGGAAGGCCAATCCAGTATGGTGCAGTCTGTAAAAGAAAGTTGAGACGTTGGCAGTCCACGGCCTCGACGGGGAGCAAATTGCAGATGGGAGTGTCGGAGGGGAGAACCTGACCAGGGCCCATTAGCCCGCTCTGCTCGGAGAGCTTGACTGAATGAGATTTTTGGTTTGACTTCACTGGTTATTGTAACTTTCCCATTGTTTTATTGTGCAAATTCCTCACAGAGTCACCAGAATCTGGAGGTAAACTGAGCAGCTACCGTGAAGTGTGAAAAATTACCCTCAACGAATACAATCAAACTATTTGCCTATGGGATCGGTGCATGGAAATGAGGCCTCGGGGCTGGCAGGCTGGCCGGGACCGGTCACCTTCCCGGAGTCACGGCTCCCTGAGTCTAGCGGCCGGCCTGGCTCGCGTCGGGCCGGCACCGCACTGTTTATGCAGACTGACAGCACCGTTAATTGTGCCATTGACAACAGCCCCCGGGGCTCGGGCAGGGCAAAGGGGGTGGAAAGCATGTCTATCTTATATATTCGTTCCCCCAGCAATTACTGACTCACTCCCCTCTGTGCTTCCCCAACACGGGACCTTAAATCTAGGCAGGCTGTGAACAAGAAGCACATTTCTGGGGGCCGAGTTTGCTGCGCTGAGTGGACACTCAGGAGCCTGCTGGACCTGCTGCTGGGTGTTCCCAGGGCCAAGTCCCCATCGCCCTCCCCGAGCCAGTGGCCCTCCCCGCTGGCTATGTGACAGAATCCCCTGAGGGCTGTGGCCGTCCTGACGTCAGCCACATCACGACCAACTAAATCAGGATGTCCGGGTGGCCTGGGTGTCAGCATCCTTCACATGCCTCCCAGGAGCAGCCACTGCTGAGAGCCGCCGTCCTGAACAGAGTTCTAGCTCGGTCTTAGTGGAGGCTGGAGAGTCCCTTACTCATTAGAACACGTGCCTGGACAGGGAAGGAAAGGCCTTGCACACACGGCAGATTCCTCTGATCTGTACAAGGGCTGCCCAGACAGGCAGGCTTCTCTTCCATACAGCCGGCACTTGAGGAGTGAGTGGTGCGCTGATGGGAGGAAGGATGGACTGATGATGGATGGGTGGGTGGATGACGGAGGATGGGAAATAAATGACAGACACGTTTTGCGAGAGGACTGCCCATAAACATAAGGTAGAATCCCTTCCCTTACATACCTTATAAAACCTTACCTTTGAGGAACTTATAAAAGCAATGGTTTCCTGAGGCAGCACGTGACTCAGCGGTCGGTTTGGGGAGGGTCAGGGAGATTCGGTGACCAACGCTGAGCAGGTGCTGTGTTCCTGGCCCTGGGCCTGGACCATCCCACAGGAGTCACCGCATCCCATCTCCCCTCATCTGGACCACAGTTCCCATCCCTGCCCCACTTTCCAGATGAAGACCCCGAACTCAGAGGCGGTCAGCTGCTGGCTTGAGCTTGTGCATCAGGAGGTGACGGGGCTGGACCCAAACCCATCCATGCCTGGATGTGGGACCAGCGTTCTCAACACAGAGGGTGAGGGCCCAGGGCCTGGTAGGTGTGAGGAGGATTCAGAGGAAAGAGGGCCTCCTTCCGGGCCCTGCACACACTAGGGGAGGTGGCCTCCCAGAAGGGCAGGCAAAACCCCTGCCAGGTGGAAATGAGGACACAGCCTGAGAAACGAGGCCGAGGCCAGGCCGCTGCTCCCTGGGGCCTCCCAGGTGATGGGGGTGGAGGCCCTGGGGCTAAGGGACCCGCCTCTCCCGACTTCCTGCTGCAGGTGGCACTTCCCTGGCTAATCCCCCGAGGTGCCTCCAGGACCTGGGAGATGGTCCCTGAATGAATGAATGATGAATGAACAGGATTTCTGCCTGGAACACTCTTCCCGCCAATGTCCACCTGCGTGGTCCAGGCTCCCTGTGCAGACTTCTGCTTGGGAGTGAAGAGACCCCGTGCATAAGGCTTTCCCTGGACCCTGCTCCACCTTCCCTGCCCCTCAGTCCTCCAGGTTCTGTCCGGCATTCCCTCAGCTGATGGACTTCATTGATGTATCACACATAATATTTGTCTGTGGTCTGTCTCTTGTGACCTCAATCTGAAGACCAGCTCCAAGGGGCCAGGCTTTATCCGCTTTGCTCACGACGGTTTCCTCCGTGCAGAGAACAATAACATAACGGACCTGTAAATATTTGTCAAATATGTCCAAATGTGGGTGAATGTGGTGAGCTTTTATTCACCAGGCTTCAGGATTTGTGGGAGCAGGAAAGGAAGGTTCACCCAGGAGGGAAGCAGGTAGAAGAGTTGGGAAACGAAGCCCAGCCTCCACTCTGACCCTCAGTCTCCTCGTCTGTAAAGCAGAGACGACACTAACTCCCCATCCTGCAATCACCGGCGGAAAGTGGACACCTTCTTGGGACACGCATGGAAAGGGTAGGGACACACACTCCCTCTCCTCCCAGGACCCCCAGCTCACTCCTGGACCAGCACCCAAGAGTAAGGGGAGAGTTTAGGGCAGTGAAACTACGCTGTAGGGTATTTTAGTGGCGGACACATGTCATTATGTGTTTGTCCAAACCCACAGAATGACAACACCAAGAGTGAACCTTGATGTAAACCACCAGCTCTGGGTGATGAAGAAGTGTCAATGCAGGATCACCAGTTGTGAAAACTGTCCCATCTGGAGGGGGGTTGACAGTAGGGGAGGGGTACGCAAGGAATCTCTGAACTTTCCACTCAATTTTGCCTTGAAACTAAAACTGTTCTAAACAATAAAATCTGAATTTAGAAAAAGAGGATGAAGGGGAGGAGGAGGGGGGGGGTTGCTGACAGGGAAGGCGCGTGGACCTCCCACCCCCGAGCCCCTCTCGGCCCCGGGAGGCAGCGAGAATGAGTCACAGGTACCAGCAGGGGAGGTGCCGCAGTGGGGACCCAGCCCAGGGAGCGAGGAGGGGACACATGCTGGGCTCCTGGCACACACCCCCAGCCACGCCAGCTGGCGCCCGAGGCCACCAGCTCCATCTCCAGGCCGAGCTGCTCAAATAACCTCTCAGTGTCTGTACATAAATCTCCAGGCGGAGAATGCCAATGTGGGTTTGATTCTGAGTGTGGTTTCTGTAGCATTGATGATGACTCCATAAATTTGCAAAGTGTGTATCTTTAATCTGGCATAATTAAATGCTGAGTTATTTTCAAATGAAATGTTTAAAACAAGCAAAGCAGCTCCAGGGTCCCAAGGCTGGATCTCGGGAAGCGGGTCTGGGCTGAGCATCTCCTCCGCCCGCCCTTCCCCTGTGACAGCTGGTGGATGAACAGGAGTGGGGGCAGGAGGGCGGAGGCCCCTCTCTGGGGTCGTGTCACCCCCAGGCCGGCTTGCTTGCGGGGAGGAAGGCAGGTGACAGGCAGCACAGCTGGCTCCCCAGCAATGCTCCTGGTGGGCAGGGTCCTCGGGGGGAGGGAGCTGAAGTGTCACCTCTCAGCAGATGCTTGGAGCACCCCAGCTTGGATGAAGGGTCGTGACAGGAAAAAGGAAAAATAAATGATGGGCTATTTACAATTCTGCAACCTCCTACCCCTTCCACAGAGGGAGGATTGGGAGTAGTGCAGAGCCAGAGAGACCTGCAAGGTCGGGCCCGGGCTGGCTGGGGACACTCTGCGTCAGGGGGTCAGGGGCTCTCTGTGGCACATGAGGGGCCCAGGCCTATTCCCGTGTCTCCCTGGACAGCTTCTGTGGACACAGGACATTAGTGTGTATGTGTATGTGTGTGTGTGTGTCTGTAAGAGAGATGCCTTGTGCAGGTGTGTGTGTGTGTGTGTGAATATGTGCTCAAGTGAGTATGTGAATCTGTGTGCAGGTGAGCGTAAATCTGTGCACAGGTGTGTGTGTGTGTATCTGTGTACAGGTGTGTGTACCTGTTTTCAGGTGTGTGTGAACCTGTGTATAGGTGAGTGTATGTGCCTGTGTTCAGGTGTATGTGAACCTGTGTATATGTGTGTGTGTGCAGATGAGTGCATGTACCTGTGTGCAGGTGTGTGTGTTCAGGGAACTGGCCCTAGGAAGCCTGATCGCACCCCTGGTGACACACGATTTTTAGCTCTGTCGTCCAGTGGTCAGTCACCAGTAAGTGGGAGTCCCTTGCCAGGCTCTGTAGGTCAGAGGCTGCAGGTGCCACCAGTCAGTGCAAGCTGACTGTGGACTACCTGTGGTGTGATAGGATTGTGGTGATGACGAAGGTCCTTCTTCAGTGATATGGCTGGAGCATTTAAGGTAAAAAAAATCATGGTTCTGCTATTGGCCTTTAAAGCCATATTAATAATAAAAACAGTAACTACAGCAGAGTAAATTACAACAGAGACAGTACTAATGCAGCCATTGGTGAATCCAGGTAAATGGTATATGTGTATTCATAAAACTTTAACCAAGGAAGAAGGAAGACTTGACTAGGATGGGGACCATTAAATTCCCCCCAATGGGAAGCTCCAGGCCTGGGGCGTCAGTCAGGGTTAACTTCACAGTCAAGATTGTCTTCATCCTTTCCAGGAAAATAAGCTGATGAACTAACTTTGGCGCTTAGTATAAACTTGGTTCCAAAATCGAACAATTGCATTGTGACATAATAAAATTTTAGGCCTGTTTTATTTTTGACCATCACATAAAAGTCCTAAACAAATTGTTTTTCAAACTCACATGCGTGTTGGAAAAATTTATCCAATATGATTAAGTACGATTTTTCCTTGAATGAGATCGTGTTTCAAGACTAGAAAATCTAACCATGAGATTTCCCAATCCAATGGACTGAAAGATAAAATCTACATGACTACCAGGAAAAATGTTTAGAGTAAAACAAAACAAAACCCAAAACACTGTTTAGGTTTTTAAAAAACTATCAGAATATTAGTAACTAAAGGGAATTCTCTTGATTAAGACTATATAATAAAAACCTACAGTGAATACCATACTTAAAAGAAATTTTAAATGGATTTCCAGTAAAATCAGACTAAAGATAAAGTTTGCTCATTAACATCACCACAACTTGTGGCATCAGAGACTCTGGCCATGGACATACGTGTGTGTGAAATAAAGTGATCATTATCGAGAGATGATTAGCATACACATAGAAATCCCAACAGAAACAGAGGTGAAATCATAAAACTGTTCAAAAGATTTGGCAGGGTTCTCAGATGCAAGGTCACCTTAGCATCACTCAGCTGTGGACCTCAATGCCAGCAACACCCAACTAAAATGTTGATCCAAAATAGAAGTATAACTTACCAAAACAACAACCATAAATTTTAGGTAAACTAGTCTAACAAAGACTTTGTTCGTCCAACAAAGAACACACAAGATCTTTCTGAAGATTTTTTAAAATTTTATTAAAGGGTATAAAATACATTCAACAGGGTCCTGTTCAAAATGTCATGTGGATTAACTGGGGATGAAATTCAACAAAATCATTCCAAAATGTACATGAAATCTGCACAGATAGCTGAGCCAATTCTAATAAAAGAACCTGTCATAACACCTAACAGGTGTTATGACATATGATAAAGTCATACAGATAATTAAAGTAACAAAGGCACAGAGGCTGGAGAGAGGAGTGGGCAGCTGAGGCCAGGAAGAGAGGAGGGGTCAGTCAGCTCTGGACGTGGATAGGCACCTGGCATAAGGCAGAAGTGGGGCTTAATGGCTGATGACCACGTGGAAAGTTCTCAACCACAGGACACATCGAGCAGGTGCTGAATGAGGAAGAGAGAAAATGCTGAGCAAGTCTGAGTAGCAACCAGACCTTTCCTGCAGGGCTGATGAGATTACAAATCGGGACAAAGACCTTAAAAAAAGGTTAAGCCTACTAAGGCTAAAGTTAGGGCCACCCGGTGACTCATGATTCCACACCTAGAGATCTAGTCAACAGAAATGCGAGTATTCACACGTGTAAGGATGTTCACAGTCACCAGAAACAGGAAACTCCCCAAATGCCCACCATGTGCCCAATGGTCCTAAGATGTGGTCTAACCTCCCAGTGGAATCATAAGGAGCTTGCGAATGAGTGAACCACAAGGATGGATCCAGCAAAACGGGGGGTCACTCAGAGCACGTGGTGGTGGGAGAACAGCTCCCGGCTTGGAGGAAAGCGACGCTAACTCCCACTTTCCTGCGTGAAGGTTAAATCCAGGGAGAGGAACGTTGGAGCACATAAGGTGAGGCTGGAAAGCTGATAGAAGAAGATGCAGACAAATGTGTGTGATGTAGGGACGGGAAAATCTGCTTCCTTTAAAGGTCTTAGGAGCATAAGTCACAAGAAGGGGAAACTGTTGGATTTGAGTGCATCCGAATTAAGCATTTGGGATGTCCTGGTTTGGGGGATCTGAAGCCAGCACGCTCTACCCCGTCACCCAGCTGAATGGAGAGAGGCAGGGGCAGCTGCCTGGTGACTCAGGAAGGCACGTGGTCACAGGTGCATCGGGAAAGAGACCCAGATGTGAAGACCACCAATTCGGTGGTGAGGCTCTCATTCCTTTTCTCTCCGCATCACCCCGTCTGGACTCCAAGGCTGCCCAGTACAGAAGTGAGCCCCGGATAGACAAATGTGAGGCCAAGACAAACCCTCTCCTTCCTGCCCGAGGAGAGGAGGGCAGAGGAACTACCTCTTTACTGTTTTCTGCCTTCCATTCCCTTCCCCAGACCCCCACCCCATGTGGGACCTCTGTGGTGGCACTGGGGGCCCCTCCGTGCCCTTGGGAGGCAGACGCTGAACCTCGGGGGCAGGGGGTGGAAATTCTCGCTGATCAGAGGAGCTCTCATCCCAGGAGCAGGAATCCAGTCTCTCTCTCTCTCTCTCTCTCTCTGGAATGGAGATGAAACAAGGGCATTCTCAGTTGAAAGAGAAATAAAAACTCACTGCCGGCACGTGCTCTAAAAGAAAAGCTAAAGGAAATTCTTCAGATGGAAGGGACTTGATTCCCAAAGGAGACCTGAGACATGAGAATGGAGGGGGGCGGGGGGGGGGGGTGACTATCTAGGAAACGCAGGAACTGTTTACAAAGTAGGTACAAGGGTTGAAAGAAAAACCACAGCACCACCTGTGGGGTTTTCAGCACGTGTAGACATGCGCTGTGTCAATTCTAACAAGAGGGACGGAGCTCACTGGGCCTGGGTGGGCGCTTCTAAATCCCATGTGAGGTGGAAGGTTGGGGGTGGGGGTAAGGTTCAGGGTGAGCGCCCATTGGACAGCTCAGGAGAAGTCGCAAGGCCACCTGGATCTGAAAGGCCGCCCGGCTGGAGCCCCGGACTGAGAACCACGGGGGAGGAGGTCACCTGGGGTCCAGTAGAGGAGGGAGGGCGTGAAGCCCAGCGCCTCCCCAGGGACCCCCCAGGTGAGATCTAGGAGGGGACGGAGACGGGGGACAGGAGGGCAGCCGCCTCGTGGAAGCCAGACGGGGACAAGGACACCAAGAGGACAGGAAGCTGGGTGTTTGGATGAGAACACGGAGGTCACGGGGACGAGAGCAGAGCCCTTTCCTCCGGGGAAGGAGGTGGGGAAGGTCGCCGTCCGGAAGGTAGGAGTCGGCCACTGTGGAGGCCGGATGATTGTTTGTCAAGTGACTAAATGAAGAGTGGGTGCGGGAATCTGCTCCCTGGGCCCCAGAGCAGGGCTCAAACTTCTGAACCCCGAATCCCGCCCTCACTTACCCTCACACTGACCCTGAGTCCGTGGAGAGACTTGGACAGATGGGGCGCCAGCTCGCAGCTGCATTCCGGGGTCAGCTCTGGGACATGCGTGCGCTGAGGACCCAGGTGGGGACGCTCGTTCACAAATAAAAGGCCACATCGGGACCAAAAAAAAATGCCAGTTCCTGGCCATAGGAATGGTTTAATTTGCGGCAGCAAGAAGCCAGGGCCCTGGGGGTACTGACTCCCTCCTGCTACTGGGAAGGAAGTCCAGACACACGTGTGACATAAGTGTGCCCTGGCCCCGTTATCTGGGGGGCACGGTCCTGTAATGGAAATTTTGCCTGAAATTATGGATCCGGTGGTAGCAGTTGACCCCTCTCAGATATTAGAAGCAGTTAAACAACACTCTGTTTTTCCATCTCAAACACACATTCAATGTTATATGCAACCTGCAGGGAAATGACTTCCAACAAAGGGGCATTTCTATTATGGCAGCCGATTGGTTTCTGGAAGGTCACTCAAAACGCACTGGCAACCGGGCTGGGAGGGACGTGTAGCCGGTGGCTGGACGGTGCGCCGAGGAGCCGACCTGCAGGGGAGTCCCGGCCCCTTCGCGTGCCCTTAGCCCTGACGTTTCTCCCCGACCCAGCATCAGGCCCAAGGTGTGTCTGATCCTGTTCATTCTTAGCTACCCCTGGGGCGGGGGTACCCCCAGGCACAGGCTTTCCCTGTCTCCTCAAGGAGCTTCAAGCCCTGTGAGGTTAGTGGTACAAATAATAGTGGTGTTATGGTTGATGGCATCTCTCCAGCCCAGGAAGGACTACATTTTTTTGAATGAATGAGAGAATGGGGGACAAACAGGTCAGGAACTTAGCCGGGTGGAAGCAGCAGCATATGACGCCCACGGATGTGGCCTTGAGAAGCACAAAGGAACGCAGGATTGCTTTCATGCAGGGGGGTTATTGGGGGTGGAGGTGGGGTAGGACTGAGCTGAGCCTGGTGAGATGGAGAAAGAAAGAAGGGTTTCCTGAGAGGGTGAGCCCAGAAGAAAGCAAAGGACCACAAGGAAACAGTGCAGGGCCTTTCCCAGGAGTGATGGGCAAGAAATGTAACAGATGAGAATGAAAAGTTACAGAGTGACTGTACTGTTTAGATTTAGGGTTGACCATATGTGCCAGGAAAGGAGAAAGAAAAAAGGAACGGGGGCTTATACAATATGGAAGGTTATTTCCCTCTCATATGAACATGAATAGGTGGCCCTGGGCAGGTCTGGTGGATGTGGAATCATCAACGCCTCAGGCACCTTGGTCTTCCTGCCTTTGGATCCTTATCATATTTGCCTCAAGATCCAATATGGCTGCTGGTGCTCCAACCATCATATCTGCTTTCCTGGAAGAAAGGGACTTTCCAGAATCCCATACTACATTGCTGCTGCCACCTCATTGGCCAGAACCCAGTCACCTGGCTGTGCCTAACTGCAAAGTAGGCGGAGAATGTAGCCCTTCAGAGGAGTGCATGGCCATTCTATGTAAAACCACAACTCTCTATGGAAGGAAGGAAGGAATAGATGTCTGGGAAGCAGAGTAGCGGCCTCTCAGAAGAGGCCAAATCATGGTAGTGATAAAAGACTGGCGAAGATGTTAAGCCAATTTCAAGGTTATTAGGAATCAGGTGGCAAAGACTTTTGAGCATGAAGCTGATATGATCAGATCAGGCTTTAGACAAAGGGTTCCTGCGAGGGTAAATGTGGAAGCTGAATACACCTGAGGGTTCAAATCGTGACTATTTCAATACAGATCGTTGAGCGCTTAGATGCCGAGGGCCGTGCTGGTCCAAACAATCAGACATAATAAATCCTCACCAAAGCGTGTTCCCTCCCCACCTGGCTCTTCCAAACTCCACTTCCAACCACGTCCAAACCCTCCAAATTCTGACGGCCCTCCGCCCGTGCTCTGTCTGCCTCTCTGTGTACCCCACCCCACGCGGTCCTGAGGGCACAGAGAAGCGCACTGGCCCCTTGGCTGGGCCTCGGCTGTATGTGTGAGAGCACATGCATGTGGTTACCCACGGTCAGGACACAGAGCAGCTCCTTCCCCCCAGAAACCTCCCTCGTGCCACCCCACTGCAACCCTAGCTGTGCCGGGGATAGACTGTTGGATAAAATACAGTACATCCAGCCGTATTTGAATTCCAAGTAAACAAAAAGTACATTTTAGTAGAAGTAGGTCCCAAATATTACATGGGACATACTGATACTAAAAATACACCCATTTTTTTTTTTTTTTTAAGGGACAGGAGGAAGGAATTAGGTTTATTTCACTATTATAAGGTTCTCATACTACTTGTGAAGTGGTGTAGTGTTATTTGACAATGAACTTGATTAGTTATGAAAGTATACTGCAAACTGCAGAGCAACCACTAAAAGAAGTTAAAAACAGAAATACAACTGATATGCTAAGAAAGGAGAGGAAAAACTCTGGACTCCCCTCCGGCCCTGTTGCTAATTCACATCAGGCTGGGGCTGAGCCAGGCCCAGAGGTCCCGAGGCCCTTGACCCCGGCCGCTTGTGAGGGGACGCTGGGCCCCCAGCCGCCTGCCGAACACAAGCCTGTGGCTTCCCCGCTGGTCCTGGAGCAAGAGGAAACTCCATTTGCTTCTGTGACACGTGAGACACAGAACTGACAACCCGAGGACTCTGGCAGGGCGACACATCTTCACGTGCTGGTGCTTGGACACTTGGATGGGTGCCGATTCCCTCACTTGTTCGTACAGGCGGAACAGACAAACCCGAGGCAATCAGCCTGCGGGGAGTGGAGAGCTGAGATTATTTTTAGACAACAGGTGCTTAAAAGCAATAAAGAGGTCACAGGGGAAATCTGCACTTTGATGAGTCTGGCTGCGGCAGAAGCGCTTTCTCCGGCGCTCCGGTGCTGAGAGCATAAAATGTGCACGGCCGTCTCCTGCACGCTTCAGGGAAGCTCAGCGCAGGGGACAGGCCAGCATCCCGGCCACAGCCCGTGTGTCTGGCACTCCCCGGAGGGGGGTCTGCAGCCCTGGGCCCCGCCTTCTCCCTCCAGCCCTTCCTGCACTCCCCCCCCCGCCCCCAGGTATGCTCCATGTCAACTTATCCAAAATGCTCTGTCCTTTCAATGCCCTTGAAGTCGCAGGTTGATCCTGCTTCCTGGAAAGACTTATCGCCCAAAATTCCTTTTGTAAACTCCTACTTTATCCTCAACTCCCACCTCACATAGTCTTTAATTATCCCCCTGCACACACAGCCTGACTTGAATGTGACCTTCCCGAGGGCAGGCAGGCACCTGTCTCATCTGGGTCTGTATACCCCTTGTGGGGCACACGGCGGGTATAGTCTGGTATCAGGTGAATTAACACATTAATGTCTTCTAATGTTTAATTAAGCCTTTCCTTAATGCAAGGGAAGATCCAGCTTCGATGTCAGTGGAATGAAATGCAGTTGATGTTTTATGTGAATTGGGTCCCATAGGCTCTCGGCTAGTCTTCCCTTCTTTCCAGGACAGCCCATCCACCCCGGCTCTGCTTTCTCTGTCCTGCACGGGGCTTCTTAGGGGTGGGGCTGGTCTCCTGGGTGTCAGGACAAACCCACCTGCTTCCTAATGGGGCACCCACACCTCACAGGTGTCTTCCGGGGACAATTACCCCTAAGCTCAGAAACAGAGCCCCGTGCTGGCAACTGGTGGTGGGGGGGGGCTGGCTGCCAGGGCTGCTGGCTGGCTCCGCTCTCTCTGGAGACCCCCAGAGCATCCCGGCCAGGGCACCTGAGCCCACACCTCTGCAGGGGAGCAGCACGTGGGGCTACGGCCGCGGAGCCAGGACAGTCCAAATACAGGCGTGTGTTCCACGTGTGAAATGCAGCCTGGATTTCAAAGCCACTGCAGGAAAGCTGGACTAGCTCGTGCATGTTTTTAAATTGGATGCATGTTGAAATGATAATAATTGGATAATTGGAGTTGAAATGATAATAACTGGATAATTGGATTAAATGAAAGAGATGATTAAAATATAAATATTTCACCTGTTTTTCCTCGTTGAGTGTGACCAGTAGAAAATTTTAAATTATACAGTTGGCTGGTATCCAGTTCCTCTTGGACGGCGTGGGTCTGGAGTTTCGCTGGCGAAGCAGGGCCTGTGGTGTCAGATTCAAGGTGGGACTCGGCTCTCCCAGCTCTGGGCCTCACACCTTCTGACGGACCAGCGCCCTCGCGCTAAGGTGACAAAGGGACCGGGTGCACTGTCCCGACCACCTCCCACCTCTGGGGGAAGACACGGAAGGAGCGCCTTTAATGTCCTTGGACGCAGAGGAGCAGGGACCCTGGGGAGTCTGCAGGCCGGTCCTGCGAGCAGCTCTTCTGAGCCCCAGGGATGTCAAGGGAGGGGGTCTGCGCCAGGAGAAAGGGCCCCGGGGAACCAAAAACCCAGCTCAGACTGCCTCCAAGTCCCATCCAACGTCGGGGCACAAGCAGCCTGGACTAAGCGTCCCGCCTGCCCCGGACCCTCCCGCCTCGGCCATGCTGGCTCCCCCCACCTGCCAGCCCACTCATCCCTTCATTCCAGGCCCCTGAAAGTCGGCCATGCCCAGGAGCAGTCTAAGGAGGGGAGCAGACGCAGCCGAGGCTCACCTCTCCCGTCCTTGGGGTGGACGGTCCAGTCGGCTGGGAAGAGACGGGAGAAGCAGGTCTGCCACCAACCAAGAGGCAGGTGCTTTGGAGGGAAAGGAGGGCAGAGGGAGAGCATCCTGCTTGGTGAGAAGGGACCAGGGTCCCTGTAGGTCCAGCAGGCCGGGCAGGTGTGTTTCCTGAGAAGGCTGAGCCTGAACGAGGGACCAGCGTGGAAGCAGCCCCACACCCCGTGTCCCGGGCGCGCCCCCTTCACGGGAGGCGTGTCTGTGTCTGTCCACCACCCACCCACCCCGCCCCCTGTCCTCCTTCCCTTGCATCTACTGTGTTTCCTCTGATTCCAGCTCCTCTTCGTTCTTCTTGTGGCCGGGTCTCCAGGGGCCATCCTGGGGAGAGCCTCGCGTGTTACTTTTCACTCCCCTAGCGTAGGTGTCCAGGACATGGGAGGTGCCAAGTGCAGTTTCCTGGACGGCTGGGTCCGCACACCTGGTGGTTTCTGCTTCTTTCTCCTCTTGCCCAGGGCGATGCCTCTGGGCCTCCATGTCTGTGGCCACTTCTCATGGATGCACTGGGCTTCTCCCCGGCCCCCTGCTCCCTGGGGACAGACCACGGAGTGTCCCATCCACTCAGCACCAGCAACGTTCGCTGTGGTCCTGCGCGAGCCTCCTGCGGGCCGGAGCGAAGGGATGCTGAGCGGGGTAGTTTCTCCCAGGTGCCCGGGGTCCCAGCCTCCCCGTTCTTGCCTCCATGCGGTGCTGTCCAGCCTTCACGCCCCCAGGGGCAGCCGGTGCCACTGGTCCTCTGACGGTGGAGAGACGAGCCTCCCGGCGTCCACCTGCAGCCACCCGGCCTCCTGCCTGTGACTGGCTCCTCGTCATTGTTTGATCACTTCCCATTGGGTTTTCTGTCATTTTTCCTGTTAATCTGCAGAAGTTTCTAGTGTAAGTGAGATACAATCCCTGGTCATTTTTAGACTTTGCAGAAGCTTCTCCTGCTTGTCTGTCTGTTAGCTTGGTCTATGCTATCCTTTCCTAAATAGAAACCCTTAATTTTGATGTATCTGAGTCAGTTCACATGAGTCAATGGTTTCTCACATTCTCCACTGATGACTACATTTTGGGGGAATAAGTTGAAGAAATCCCTCACCAGGCCCAGCCCCCTCCCCCCCCAACCATCCACGTACATGGCCTTCTTGTTGGCTTTATAATTACGCTTGTCACTGGCGTCCATCTGTCTCAGGTCTAAGAAGGGGCCGGGCTTTGTTCTGTTCTCCCGAAAGGAGCCGGTTTCCCACACTAGGGACCCACCAGGCTCCCTTCCCCCGCCGCTTTCTGGGCCTGATTTTGTTTGTAAAAATTAGTTCAGAAGTGACGCGTCCATCCCTCCCCTCCCTAGCCGAGTCTCTCACAGAACATGATAGAACTCGGTTCCAATGACCGTTCATCCCATCGGGAATGGCCCATCCTCAGGCGCAGGGGAAAAGTGAGTTCCTGACACCTGGCCGACGCCGTGGGGCGTCTCTAGGAACCTTGGAAACGCTGCCCTGCTCTTTGGGGTGATTAATTGAGCTCGGCCGTGCGATCCTGTGGGATAACCCTCCCACTCTTTCCTCTTCTTTTCCAAACTGTCTCACTATTTTTAGGTCTTTGTTCTCCCGTACGCATGTTAGAGTGAGTTTATCAATTCACCGGGGCCCCTGCTGACTCTGCCACCGGATGGCATGGGCTTCAGGCGGGCCCCCCAGGCCCACAGGGCACACATGTCTGGAGACGCAGGGCGGAGGGGCGGGGAGAAGACAGCTGCTCCTGGGGGTTCCCATATTCCAGGCTACAGGATCCTTGTCACAACCCTGGGAGGAAGACGCCTTCGCTTCCAGAGCCTGCAACTGCTCCGTGAGCTGAGTTCACAGCGGACGCCCTGAGCTCCGGCCTTGGGGGCCGTGAGGTTGGGTAGCTGGCCTGACGATGGGATGTGGGCAGAGGCGCTGGGCCACCCAAACCTCCCGTGCCCCCTCCTGCTACAAAGCCTTCAGCCTAGCAACCACGTGCTGGATGTGGCGGAGCTTCCCGGCAGCATGAGCTGCATCTCTGTCCCCTTGGGACAGACAAGCCACGATCAGGAGCATCCACTTTGGACTTCTCATAAACAGGAAATTCTCCTCTACTGAGCTCTGCCCCTGGGTGTGGGGGTCTGTCTGCCACAGCAGCTCGTGTTCCCCTGACTAATACACCCCGTTGCATGGATGGCAACGCTGCAGCCCAGAGAGGGTGACGAAGTAGTTCACGATCACACAACCAGAAAGTGGTGGAACTGAGATCTGAGTCCAGGCAGAACAGGGTCATGTCGTTCTGTTCATCAGGATGGGATCTGCCAGTTCTAGACACAGATCTACCCAGAGCCTCGGCGGCTGATACACTCAAGTGTCATATTAGCGCTCTTCTGCTACGAAACAAATCACCACAAACTTAGCAGCTTGAAACCACACACACATACACACACACACACACACACTCACAGATCCTATAGGTCAGGAGTCTGGGCACAGCTGAGATGGGGTCTCCGTTTCAAGGTCTCACAAGGCTTCTGTCCAGGGGTTGTCCAGACCATGGTCTCATCCAGCAGCTCAAATGGAGAAGAGTCTGCCTCCAAGGTCACCTGCATTGTGGGTAGAATTCATTTCCTGCTGTTGGAGGACCAAGACCTTCAGGGGCTTTGCTGGGCATGGGCTGGGCGCACCCCTTGGCTCCTAGCAGCCCCTGCAGTACCCAGCCAGGTGGTCCTCTCCATGCACGGGTCACAGCACATCACCCTGATTCTTCAGGCCAGCAGGTAAGCTGGGGCAAGGCTGCCAGAAAGATGGAGCCTTAAATAATGTAATGTGACCACGGAGGTGGCATCTGGGCACCTTTGTGTTCCAGCTCCAACCAACATTCTGCACACGCTTCTGAGGCCGACCACCAGACCTACCACCAGTCCGCAGACCCCAGCGAGACCGCCCTCACTCAGATGCCTGACCCTAAACCCCATCTCCCGTCCCCTCCCCTCCCTGGAGGTTGAGTTAAAGCTCCAATCTTCTCATTGCCTGGATGGTCTCCCTGTGACCAGCCCCCATCCTGACAATGTCCCGGGGCCTCCATCAGTGCCTTGTTCACTGAAACCAGGTGTCATCCACGAGGCTCACAAGTGACAAAGACACTCCCACCCATCACCTGGGAAATTCCAAGGATCTGGAGACTCCCCCAGGAACCAGCCAATCCCTCGTTACCCAACATTCAGCACTTGGCCACATCCTATTGGGCAGCCGCAGGTCACAGGTGCCCCGTCCAGGGGAGGGCCTCCCTCGCTGGAGTCAGCTGAGTCTGTCCGCCACCAGAGGGACTTCTTGCTCACACGAGTGTCTCCAGGGCAGCTGTCTGCTCGACCATGACGCAGAAGCTTTGTGCTTTAACCTCGTGGCACCGGTATCGAAGCTCATGGGTTCGATTCCACAGCAGGATGGAAGGAGCTAGAGGACACTTGCCCTGCGGAGACCCTGGCATTGTCTGTGACTGCTGCCGTGGCCTGCCCCTGCTGAGCCACAGGTTAGGGGTACACATGCCACCTCCCACACTTTCACAGGCTCAGTCCTCCCAGGCTCTTGCCTGCACACCTGGGCCCCGCATTCCCAGCCTGAGACAAGGTCTCCCCATCGCTTCTCTGCAAACCAGCTCTTAAACACTCTGGCCCAGAAATGACCTCATCCTCTGCCCCTCATAGCCTGTTGGCCAGAACAAGCCAAGTGGCCTGGGATGAGTGGGAGAACATCGGGGGGCTCAGGGAGCAGGAAGTGTCCCTTCATAGTCGTCCAGACCCTTCAGCCGGGAGGCAGTGGGGCTGCACCATGCCAGGCTCACAGTTTGGGTTTAATTTAACTGCAGTGAGAGTCCAGGTCATGTTCTGATGACCTTTGCATGACAGTGATTTCTCCAGCGGCTTCTAGAAAATAGCCATGGTGGTTGTCTGAGTTCCTGCGTCCATCTCTGTAAAGTGGACTCTTGGTGCCTGGTGATGTAGAAACTCCTGGTGGCTCCAGTTTTGAAGTTGGACCTGCTGGGTTTGGGGCTGGCTTCCAATCACTAAGGAAGCTCTTGTCTTGGGACCCCCGCTTACTGTCTATAAAATGGCCTCCTAGCAGCATCTTCCTCAAAAGGCTGGGAGGACTCAGCCACGGGGGGCCCACAAGCCCAGGTGCAGAGAGGCAGACAGATAGAGGTTGGTTCTTTTCACTACTGATGGTTTAGAATGGAGACCTGAGTGGTCAGGTCTTCCAGTCCTGATGCCAGGAATGACCGTGGCAAAGGGGGAGAGGGCCATCTGCAGATCCTTCCAGAAAAAAGACTTTATCTGAGTCCATGAAAGAAAATAGATACACAAAATCACCTCTGAAGTTAGGAGAAAAGAAATAAAGTAGATTAATGCTTTAAGGAAATGTTTAAAAATCGAAAATTAATAAACTATTAATTTTAAAATAAATTAATTAAACAAGCTTGAAAGAATGCCATTTTTTCCTGAACTGTCGGAGATGAGGAACTAAGAATGCCTCACAGATGACACTATAAATTTTACTTATATTCTAGTGATTAAACCAAAGTGATTTATTAGAATTTTATGAGGGCATTTTCCCCCTGTATCTTAAAACACAGACTGCATCAAAAGTGCCCATTTACTGCCACTATTTCAATATTGATTGCATTTTATTATCTTATTTTGTGATTTATAACTTTGTTTTTCTCATGATTCTAATCTTAATATTGTTGGACCTATTTGTAAAGCAGGTGGAAGGGTCTTCCTCTGGAGTTGTTAGAACTGCTGCTCTTCCCATCCGCCATGCTGCAGCACGTCCCTGCCCTGATGCTGGTCTTGTCCCATGAGGAGGGGTCCAACCACCCCCCATGCATGTGGGCGAGAAGGCTGTGGTCTCAGTGCTGGGGAGAGAGGGGTGCAGACCCCACGCCCCCATCCTTAGTGGGCAGGAGACAGACACAAGATGAAATCATGCTAGATCCAATCAACATTACACAACCATCAGTTCCTGCAGGAAGAAATACAATCAACAAAGTCACCACTTCACAGCCGGCTGATCACCAAGGCCTTTCTAGCCGTGATTGGTAAATGGTAGATTGACAAGTCAGACGGAGGTAAACCCGAGACTGGAGCAGGTGTGTGTGGAGAGAGAGAGCGGTCAGTTACAGTGACTCAATAAAATCCAGAGTTTCAATAAACCACAGATACACACACCCCAGTGTCAAATACACACAAACACAAGAGTGCAGACAGACACGTGCACACACTCACACACACACACACAAACACGGGCCAGACAGTTACTTTCAGGAAAGACAGTCCAAAGTCAGGGACCCCTAGAGCTGGAGGAGCCGCAGGCCCTACTGACCCCTCCATCCCCCAGGGTCCCCCAGGGCCGTCAGGGGGGGCTGCAGCCAGGGGCAGTGCAGCCCATCACAGCTCAGATTACTCATGGACTTTCACAAAATCCACAGTGCGGCCAGCCTGGCCTCGGGTGCCTCTGCCTTAACCCCTGAGGCAGTCTCTTCGGGACTCAGTGGACCAGAATGGGCCATCACACAACCCTTGGCCAAGCCCGGGAGCATTCCTGCTGCTTCCAGAGAGCCCTGGTGTCCCCTGTGCAGAGAAGTGCCTGGACCTGCTGGCGCCCATCTCCCCTCCAGGAGCAGCACAGACTCCTGTTCTGGGGTCTCGGCTCTGAGTGGTCCATGGCCAGACTCCTGCCAAGGACCTGGCAGGGCAACTGATGGAGAGAGAAGACGGCCCTTCTGCTCGCCAACCCCTCCTTCCAGAAGCTCCAGACTTGCTCGCCTGCACCCGCCGTTTCTCCAGGAAGCTGGGCCTTGGGCAGCATCCAGGGACCATGCCCCACCCTGCAGCCCTGTTTGTCTTGGGACATAGACTAGGCCAAGTTTGGGGCGTCCATGAAGCTATGAAAAACCATCTGTTTGTTCTCTGGGGTCGAGCTTTGTTTTTTTTTTTTTTGTTTTTTTTGGCTGCATTGGGTCTTCTTTGCTGCGCGCGGGCTTTCTCTAGTTGCGGCGAGCGGGGGCTACTCTTCATTGCCGTGCGTGGGTTTCTCATTGCGGTGGCTTCTCTTGTTGCGGAGCACGGGCTCTAGGCATGCGGGCACACAGGCTCAGTAGTTGTGACTCGCAGGCTCTAGAGCACAGGCTCAGTACTTGTGGCTCACAGGCTCTAGAGCGCAGGCTCAGTAGTTGTGGCGCACGGGCTTAGCTGCTCCGTGGCGTGTGGGATCTTCCTGGACCAGGGCTTGAACCCGTGTCCCCTGCATTGGCAGGCAGATTCTTAACCACTGCGCCACCAGGGAAGTCTGTGCGGTCGAGCTTTGATTATTTTTGTGAAAATGATGTACATGCCTTGAAAAAAATATTTTAATATGGAAAGCAAAATATTCCACCAAATCTTATCAACTGGAAATAGCCTGTCTTCACATGAGGGAAACGTCCCCCAGGCAGATAGAGGCAGGTGGGTGGGAGACAAACAGGAGGGAGGAAGAGGGGGCCGTCGTTCTATACATATTTTTTAAATTAGGTAATTTAATTTTAATCATATTTAACATGAAAAAATAATTCGAAGTGAAAACAGAGGGAATTGCTGATCTATGGAACTAACCACAGAAATGTTAGTTTCTAAAGATCTTTTTTAGAAAAAAAATACATGAAACAATGACAGACTTAAGAGATTTTATATTTGAGTGTGCGTGAGTGTGTGAGTGTGTATCTGGGTTTCAGATGCTCCCTGCTGACCTGATCTGCCATGAATGATGAGGAAATCAGCACACACACCCCTTCCCCTTGCTCCCAGCGCCTCCCCTGGTTTATGTACTTATATTACTTTTACTTGCATTACTTTTTTAAGGTCCATCATTGCCAAGGTTGTTTCATCTTCACTCTTCACTTAAACGTGTTTTAATCAGTGCACAACCAACACAACTGGCCTTTTTACCAAGTCTTCCTCCATTGACTTGCTCTTGTCATCTGCTTGTGTCTCAACAGGCAATTGGCTGGATCGTGCAACCAAATGCTTCCCCCAGAGCGGCTCATAATTTCCTGAACTTTTGGTCATGTAGGATTTCATTCATCTTGAGTACACAAAATTTTTTTTCATCTATTTGCCTTCATATGTAAAGAAACCTGGCTTTAAACTGATGGTGTCCTGTTTCCCACCGACCCCCACCCATGTCCCTCTCATGTCTTGTGATGTTGTCATGACCTAAGTACATCCAACATGTGTGCACCCCGTCCCGACCCTCACGAGACTCTTGGGAGCACATGAGGGGCCCAGGGACATGCCCAGCCCTGCAGAGGGTGAGACCCCAGAGCCTGAGCTGCAATCTCTCAGCTCATCCATCCCTTATGGGGTCTTCAGCTACCACCTCTTGCTTGGTGAGATTTCAGCACAAAGTAGCTATTTCAAGCAGGAGGCAGGGGCCAATGTGTATTTTAGAACATCTGCCATAGGCTTTACAGTTTAGGGAAGTTTTACTTTTCCTGCCAAGAACTTGTGGATGTGCATGCACTGCCCTTTGCCTGGAAGGTGCCTTGAGAAGGACAGAGCAGCCTCGCCCTCTCCTTGGAGCTAATGTGCTTCCCCCGAGATGCCTGAATGTTCTCTCTCATCCCCGAGGGGCAACGAGGCCACCAGGGTGCTGTCAGTCATTCTGGGTCAACACGCTGTAGCCTGTGTTCATTTCTGATGGATAAGCCAGTTCTGCATTTCAGGGGAAGATTTTTCTTCTGTTACATCTTCAAAGGCATTTTTGTCATATCAGTTATTTCGGATTGCCTTTGTCTGTTCCAGGAATGGTTACTTTCTCCAGTCTCTTAATCCCCCACCTAACTGTGCCTTTTCATTCTCTCCAAATAGAGCTCAACAACGTCCTGTGTCAACAGCTTAATTTTCATTCAGATCTCTTCTATTCATTGTGGTTCTAATGAATATTCTGGTTTGGTAATTGTGGCACTTCTGCCTCCATTTTTCTCCGGAGCTCAGAAATCTTCATTATTGTTTCATAATTTTTTAATCATCTCATCTCGAGCTCTTGTCCTGTGGAAACAGTGCTCTACCTAATTAAGCCTTTAACTAATTCACAGAAAGTTTCCTTGTGCAGGTTATTCTTTCTTCCAGTTGGTTTTTATAAGTGTTTCTATTTTATTTCTTTTCTCATGTTGCCAACTTCTTTCTCTTTCTCCTCCTTCCTCTTTGCTGATAAATTTGTGCAGTTGCCAGACCATTTCTTTCGCATCTTGGTCTTCCTGAAAGGGCAGGTCTCTCTGACAATTTTGTTCTCATATAGTGTGGGATGACTTTCCTTAACCCCAGCTTACCTGAAGCCTGTCTGTTTTTCCTTCTGGGAGATGGGCCGTTGGGTCCCTGTGGGTTTGTGTTGATATTTCTTTGTCCCACACGAGTAGACCAGGGGCAGGTGGAGGGTGGTCCTCAGATGGGAACCTACCCATCTATGGGAGTCCTAGATGCAACCTTCCTTCTAAGAGATTTCTAACTAAACTCCCAGGTCTCACTCCTCCAGCAACTTGGTATTTATTCTGTCTCTGTAAGGAAATCCCTCCTTTAGTTCAGCACCAACACTTGGAAAATAGTGAGTCCTCAGTGGCCCTTCTGCTTCCACCGGGATCCTACACTGATGGGTAAGAAGTTCTATTCTCAATAGTTTTTGTCTTAACTTTTCTCCAGAAGTCTCTGCACGTCTTGGCTGCTTCTCTCCATTCTTGGGATGCCACAGACACTCTTTATCCTAGGACTACGTCTGCTGGCTGGGGCAGGGTGGGAAAGGATTAGGAGACACATCGGAATCTGTTTCTTTTCTTTTTGGGGAGCAGAGGATTTTCAAAACTCATACCACGCCTTTGTGTGCCTTTTTTTTCTAATGCAGTGGCTATATTTTAAAATAATTATATCAACACTTCATTGCTTGGCTTTGTTCTCCCCATGGTCCCCTGGTTCCATGCATCCCCTGGTGACAAACGCATCTGTTGCCACACGACGGTGTGGTCTTCCTCCCTCAGCCTCACCACCCCCCCCCAGGTTACCTTTCTAGAGCACACATGTTCCCGCCACCCCCATTCCTAAAATGTGCCACTGCTCCCCGTTGCCCTCAAGCTGACGTCCACATTCTTTAGCCAATCATCTAATTCAGCAACACCTGATTCTCCCCCTCCAACTTCAAAATCAAGTTTCTTTAAAACGCAGGCACTTTCATGCCAACGTAGTTAAGCCTTCCCACTTTTGTTGCCAGGGGTCGTTTTCACCCCGTGATACATGCATCATAATGTGGTGGAGAGACTGGGGTTCTGGATTCCAACTCCAGCAACTACTAGCTGTGCACCCTTGGTCCACTGGCTCATTTGTGAAACATTTCCAGCAGAATTCTTGGGAGGATTAAATGAGACAGTAGGCTTTAAACACCTGGCACAAAGCAGATGATAAAAGAACATACATCCCTTACCTTTTCCCACCCACAACCCCAGTCCTACCCGCAACCCAGGAAAACATCCCACCTCTTCAAGATCAAGAACAAGTGCTTTCCCATGTACGGAGCTGGTGTGGTCTCTCCTCCACCGCACCCCACGCCCCCTGCTGTACTGCTCTGATTCTCCCACCTGTTTATAGTTTACTCCCCCATTAGACAGAACACCCTGAAGGAGGGGACCATGCTTCACGCCAAACACCGCACCTGATGTGCTGTGGGCCCCAGGAGACAGATGACGTGAGAGCCCCCACTGGTCACCTGACTCCCCTTGATACACAATCCTCAGCGTACCTCAGTCCCACCGGCTGGGGCTCAGAAAGGCTGAGTGATGCACAGAAGCTCTGCAGAGAACAACCAGCAAGGTCATGATGCCCTACCATTCCCAACCACAGCAACTCAGCTACCGCCTGGCCAGGTCTCCCCACCAGGTCTGAGAAATAGGAGCAGAGGTCCGGACAGACTTCAGGGACATGACTTTCAGGGGAGAGAAGTCAGGATGAGTCAATGTAGGTGATAAATTCAAAGGTGGCTTCGTGGGGAGGGAGTGGGCTCTGGAGATGATTCATCCAGATTTGGGGCTCTGAGGTTTACTGGTTGGTCAAGTTCTTAACTTTCCCAAGCCTCAGTTTTTTGTTCTGTAACACAAGGTTAATAGCAAGAGTTACTACTCCCTTTTTAGTTTGTTGGGAGTATCAGTTGAGTTAATCTGTATAAAACACCTGTGACTGGGACACAGTACTCAATACCTGTGTCACCTGGATGGATGGTGGATGATGGATGCATGATGGATGACGTGGAGAAGGAGAGAGGAATGATAGAGGGAGAGAGAGTAATGGATAAGTGGGTGGATGGATGGATGCATGATGCATGGGCAATGGAGGGAGGGAGAGAAGGAGGGAGAAGCAGAGATGGAGGGAGAGAGAGGTATGTGTGGATGGATGGACAGATGGGTAGAGATAAGGAGGGTTGGATGGATGGATGGATGGATGGATGGGTAGATGGATGGATGGGTGGATGGAAGGAAGGAAGGATTGATGCCTACTATAGGCAGGTTCCATGCCAGGCAATAAGGAATCAATGATGTATAAAAACTGATACAATCTCTATCCTCATGGAGTTTACAATATAGTGGGATAAATAGGCATTCTTCAAATAACCACACAAACAGATGTAAAATTGCGGTTGTGATGTGTGCAAGAGAGATACACAACTTTGTGAGACTCCATTGCAGGGGATCTGACCTGGTCTGTGAGACCAGAAAAGGCTCCCCGACAGGAGGACTTGAGTTGAAAGGCATGTGGACAGAGAGGCGAAGTGACAGCATTTCTGGCTTACGCCGGGCGTCCCCAGCGTCCCATGAGGGAGGTGGGCTAGGGCGGCTGGAGCGGGCAGAGCAAGGAGCTGGTTGAGGACGACTCCCAACTTCAGAGATGGGTGGACACAGAACTGGCCAAACTGATAAAGAGCGTGTGAGCGTTTGGGAGGAGTCGGGCATGGCTCCCAGGCTCCTGGCTAGGTCTACAGGGTGACGCCAGTGCCATTCCCTGAGAGAGGGGAGGGGTCAGGACCTGGGTTTGGGTATGTTGAGCTGGGTGCCTTGGGACGGCCATGAGGTGGTACTGGGAAGGCGTGGAGCTCAGGGCAGGTGGGAGCTGGAGGCTGGGGTGGGGGGAGCATCTGTATGTGGTCCACACCTGAGGCTGCAGGTGCACGTGAAGTCACCCAGAGAGGGTATGGGAGATGGGAAGAAAGGGGCCTCATGTCATCCTGGAGGAACTCGGTCTCGCAGGGGCTGGACAGTCTGAGCCGCCCAGGAGAGGAGGTGCAGCCAGGGGGACGGAAGTCAGCCCAAGGGGGCCATTCGGAGGGACAGCAAAAGGTGAAGAGCAGGGAGCAGGGAGACCCGGAACGTGGCTGCGAAAGGGGTGAGCAGTCGGTGGGGTGAGGCAGAGAGGGTCCCGTGTCCTGAGCACTGCTGCTCACATGCACAGACGCTTATACATCTGAGCCGAGGCACCTCCCAGGCATGTGCGCTGGAACCTTCTGGAAGCTTCCCTGCTGTCCCCACAGTGCCCACTGTCAGGTGGTGGCCACACCCCACTCAGAGTGGGGTTTTGTCCTGTGCTCATGTTTTCCTTTGTCTGTGGTCCTTGAACCCTTCGGTCCTTGGGGGCATTTTGGGGACCAGTGGCTGACCATCAATGTCATAGCAGTCAGTTCTCTCTAGGGTCTGGGAGCCAATTCATACAGAGTCTCGTGTCCACAGTTACTCATGGGCTCTTGGTCAAGGCTTTGGATGCGGGGTCCCGTTCACACACACCCGCACACACGTGCTTTGTTTCTTCCTTCAGCCAAGTCACCCACTTAAAACTGTATTTCAATTTCTTTCACATTGATCCGTTGCCAAAAAATCCCCTAACTTACTATTACAAAAATAATCGTTACAATCTCCATAAATCATGAACTTACAACGATCATGGCAATCACAGACGTAACTGTTGTTACATGGAGATGGATGGCCCCCTGGTCACTGCAGCCTCTGTGACTGTCACGGTCCCTACAGATGATGCGCTCCGGGACTCGGGTCTGTCCCGCGCCTGCAGGCCTCCTCTCCAGCCCAGGGCCACCAGACAGAGGCCAGCCACGCCCAGTGGTGAACCTGGGCCTCGCGCCCTCTTCCTCCCCAACCCCACAAAGCCCACCCGGCCACGCTGGGCCCACGGTTCCCATCTGGGCCGGAGCTCCAGGGGGGCATGCTCTGCAAGGCTCCCAGGAGGCTGAGTGCCCTGGGCTGGCACCACGCCCCTGCCCGTCCCCGCCACCCCAGCACAAAGTGCACCTGCTGCCCCCTTTCTGCTTCTGGGTCGAATCTGTGCCTGGCCCGTCTCTACCGCCAGCAGTGTCCAAGGAGGGAAGTTTTGCCCCAGTTCAGCCAGAACAGCCTTTTCTTTCTGAGTGTCCGAGCTGGAAGGGACCCCTCCCAGGTGGGCAGCAGCGGAGGGGAAGCTCTGGCGGGGCTGGTGTGGGGTTGGGACTGGCCATGGGGGGCAGGGGGATGGGAAGACGCCAGCCCAGCCACGTTGGCTGCAAGGAGGTCACGGCCAGATGGCTCTGTGCCTTCCGTGGACTCTGCCATGGGAGTGCATACACTTAATGGCCACCAAGCCTATAATTTGGATGTGTTATGGTATTAGAACCCTGTAATTTTATAGAATTTAGCCCAGTCAGAAGTGCCCGCCTAATATACCCAGCGCGGTTTCTAAGTCACTTGCAGAGGCTGACGGGGCTGTGGTCACTGCCACGAGAAGGGGGCTTTGGTCTTTCCATGAGGCTCCCTCCTCCCGCTGCAGAGGGTCCAGGATAGGATCAGGGGAGGCACAGACTGGGGGACAGAGGCCGGGGGCTGCAGGGTAGTGATGGGGAGAACCACGGGGCCCCGGGGGTCTCAGGACCAGGCTGTCAGGGCCTGCCGTGCCCACGTGGAGCTGCTGAAGCCTCGCCCAATGCCATGAGGGTCTCGGCACAAACCAGACCCGTACCTGAGGGTCAACACGGGGGGGGACTCAGAGACGCCAGGCTGAGCTGTGGCCCAAAAGGCCATCCTGCCTGCTTCCCTTTCCGGGGGGGGGGGGTCCTGCCATCAGCGGGACCCTCCCGCCCACACACGCCCTCTGCTGTCATGGCCCTGGGGCTGGGGTCCCGTGTGCATGTCTGTGGCCACCACCACCCACAGTGTCTGTCTTGGTCATTTCTGGCTGCCATAGAAAATGCCACAGGCTGGCGGCTGACCCAACAGACACTCATTCTGTAATAGTCCTGGAGGCTGGGGGTCCGAGGTCAGGGTGCCCAATGGCCAGTTTCCGGGAGAGCCTTCCCTCTGTGTCCTCACCTAGCAGGGAGAGGGCTCTGGCATCTCTCCTTATAAAGGCTCCCCCATGTCCTGTTGGATGTGGCCCCGCCCATAGGACCTCCTCCTACCTGAGCTGCTTCCCTGTAGCCCCATCTCCACGTACAGTCACCTGGGGGGTGGTCACAGCCCCTTCCGCGTCTCACACTCTACAGGCCCCGAGTGCCCACAGCCCCCCTTCCCCCTGGCAGCCGTGATCTGCTCTGCATTTCAGGGAACGGCCCCACCAAGAGCCCCATTGTGTGCCCGGCACCGTGCCGACCTTCCCACGACCTCCCCTCCCTGGTCAGGTCAATGGCCCACGTGCCGGCCTGCTGCCCCGGAGCAGGATGGGCATCCATCTCCCTCCCTCCGTGACCTCATCTCACCTGAACCCCTGCACTTTCCCCCTACTGTGTCCACCCCAGTCCTGGCCTGGCAGAGTCTCCCCTCACCAGACGGGTGTTTCATAAAGATGTGCTCATCTCACTCCCCACGCAGCCCCTGGAGGGCTCCAACTCACCATTGGATCAAGTCCAACCTCTCCAGCAAGACTGCTGAGGCCTCGAATGATCTGACCCCACCATCTCCCCTTTGCTGTCCGTGGGCCCAGGTTCCTACAGATGCTTCCTTCTCTCAGACGCTTTCCCTCAATCTTCACCTGATGTCTGCTCACCCGCAGTTCAGATCCAGGGAGGGAGGTGGTGCTTAAGCCCCAGGCAGGCTGGCAGGCTCACACGCACCCACCAACGCACTCGGTCCTGAGGATGCTGCGAATCGCTCGTCCTGAGCAGAGGACAGAAACCCCCGTCCTCCGCCAGACCGCGCGGCGCATTGTCTCATGGGGTGAGAGGCAGGCAGCCCCGACACCCAGGCATCCCCTCGTCTGGGCCAGGGCCCCCCTGTCTTCCTGGTGCCCTGAGGGGCCGTGTGCTCTCAGGGAGTGGGCAACACAGGCAGGACCACTGGGCCATGGTTGAGAGCGGGCAGCTGCCGAGGGCTGAACCCCATTTCTCGACTGGCCACGGACAGCCGGGTCCTTTCGAGGAGCTGGGTGTGGTTCTCTCTGGGCTGACCCAGGACCTGGCCCAGGTGCCCCCCACCGCAGGGCCGGGCTCTGCTGGGTGCAGGGAGACCCACCCCCACTCTGCCGCAGCCGTGATGGGAAGACGGGCGCTTGGTGAGACCCCATGGCCCCAGCAGCTGCCAGCCTCGTCCCCACCTGCCCTAGAGGGTCTGGTTCCTGCTGGGCAAACCTCTGTGCAACATGGATGCCTTGGGCTTCAGGGGCGGTGCTCGGGGAGGGCTTTTCCTTCAGGAAATGCCTAAAGGAAGCTGTCAGGTCACGAGATCTGGACCCTATCTGGGACAGAAGCTGGGGTGGGAAGTGAGCGTTTTCAGGTGGTAAGGATGCTTTTGGGGGATGAGCCCAGGCGCCCAGCAATGCCAGGGCCCTTTACTGTACAGTCTCGGGGCTCGGCACGCCCTCCATACACAACAGGGGCCGAGCTCCACGCAATTCTGCCCTCTCCCCTCCACCCTCCCCAGGGCCCCCGGGTCCCCAGGCCCAGGAGGGCAGTGGGCTCCGTGGCTCACCAAGAGGTCATGAGCGGTGGCCCCGTGTGGTCCTGGGTGCCCCCCGGTGGCCAGAATGGCCTGGGGAGGGCTCTGCAGGCCCAGCCGGGCGCGAGTCCCGGGGGGGAGACCACGTCCTGCTTTCCTCCTCATGCACCTTGAGCGCTTTGTCTAATTCCCGAGCTCCTCTCCTCTCTGTGTTTCAAAGAAGCCACAGGACACCTGCCCGACTGGCAGGAGGGCGCTGCCTGGCTTGGGTGATGCAGGGTGGGGTCTCTCCCGGTGCTGTCCCCCCGGGGAAGGGAGAGGGGGGTTCTGGGGGGCCATGAGGGGTCAGGGGCTGCCAGGTCCATCTGAGGGGTCTTCGGTCATCTCGGTCAGGGGCCTGTGAAGCTTTGAGGGGAAGCCCACCCCACGGAGGCCCTTGATGCCCTCTCCCTCCGGTGTCCTGGCCACCATAACAACGGCAAGGAGACATTGATTTCTGCTGAAAGAACATTAAGATCTATTGATGGGGAGGTTTCCATTGATTCACTGTGAAGCAGGGTCGGGTGGGCCTCCCCCTGCCAGGAGGTAAATCAGCCCCTCGCCTGAGGTTGGGGTCAATATCTGCTCTTTTCAGGCTGTCACCACTGTCCATTCTCAAGGTTAATCCAATAAGCAAGGCTGGGGTGGGGGGCGTCAGTGAGAAAACAAAGCAGCCGCGGCCGTGGCCACAAGAGCCAAGAACACAGGCCACGTGGCCCTGGTGCCGGTGGTCAGCCCAAGGCAGACGCAGCTGCTCTGGGCCCGGCTGATGTTTCATCTTCAACTCAGAGAAGCCCTTTGGTGAACCAGACGTCCCTACCCCGTTGCCCTACACTCACGGTCCGCCAGCTGAGCAGGCCCCGGGCCGCAGGACCGCACAGCCTGGCCACAGAGCCCAGCCGACTCCGACGGCTGACTTCATGCCCACGTGCCCCCCTGAGGCCGGCACAGGGCCCTTCTACCCCCATCGGGGAGACGTGGCCGTCACCTCCCTCTGCCACTCCCACCACTCCCGCGACTGGGGGTCCAGAGTGGGGACCCCTTGGGATGCTTGAGTGTTAAATGAGAGGAGGCGGGTACGTGACAGTAGATGCGCGGCCGCAGGGCCTCAGAAACGTCCTCTCCTCCCCCTTTTCTCCGTCTAGGGAGCAAGAGACCCCAAGGGAATAGTAGCCCCCTCCCTCCAGGGTGCGCCCGAGGCTGGGCCTACAAGGAGACTGGGAGCGAGTGTGGGGACAAGGCGGCCTGCGGCAGGTCTAGCCGGACACCCCCCAAGACCAGGGGGCCCTTCTGCCCTGCTCCCCTCGCCCTGGGGCTCTTGGGCGCCCTCCCTCTGACTCACACACGGGGGTCCCGCAGCCCCGCCCCCGTTCACTGTCTCCTGTGGCTTTTCACCCAGCCCACCTCTCTCCCCAAGCCCAGCATCCCGCAAAGGTGTCTGCTTTGGAAGTGTCACCCGCATCTTCAGCGTCCCATGTCTGTAGATGATCTCTCCACCTCTGCCCTTAACCTGCTCTGCTTCTGTCTTTCCCGTCACAGTAAACACCCTTCCACCCACACACCTGTTTAGCCAGGGACCCAGGAGCTGCCTTCCACCTTCTCCTCTGGCTCCACCACGGGGCTGCTGTTCTCCCTTTCTCTCTGTCTCTGTCTCCCTCTCTGTCTCTTCCTCTCCCTTCCCTCCCTCCCTGCTTCTCTCTCTGTGTCTCTCAATGGCTTCCCACCGCCACATCCCAGCCACTTTCTCAGACCCCTAACTATTCGTCCCTCTTCCTTCCTTTGGGGTCCCCAGGTTCTTTGCTGCCCAATACTTGCGAAGGCCAGCGCCCTGTAGCCCTCCTGAAGTCCTGGAGAGGCCGCTCGGGGTCACCTTGCTGACTGGGCACAGAACTCAACCCCTCAGCCGGCTGGCGGGGACACGCCCGCACCCGCGCCTCAGGCTCCCTGGACAGCACAGACTCCGCAGCACGACGGCCCTGGGGCCCAGGGCGGCCAGTGTGCCCTCCTGGCCGTGAGCTAGTGCCTGGCGTGGCTGCCTGCTCGCTCAGCTCTGCCGCTGACGCGATCCAGCCTTCCTCCACGGCCTGCGCACAAAACTCCCTGGGAAGAAGAAGTGGATGCCCCCAGCACCTTCCCGCGACCGGCTCCCGCCCCGTGCTGTCCCCTCCAGAGCGTGTGGTGGGGTCAGAGCCTCTGGTGCTGCGCCTGCGGGCCCTCCCTCCAGCCCAGTGAGTCAGTTAGAGGGGCTTAGTGGGTTAGCTGGCCCGACCCTGGGGTGGGCGCTGCTCGCCAGAACAAACGGGCCAGATTGCACAGAAAACCCTGCCGGCCACGGCCGCTTGGGGCTGAGCCCTGGGGGCGTGAGAGCCAGTGAGGCCAGGTGGGCACAGGGCTGCCTTTGGGGGGAGGCATCTGGTTCCCCCCTCCCCGCCTAGCTCGGCTCCCGCCCAGCTTCGGGGCCTGAACGTCAGAGTCCCTTCTCTTTGCTCGTCTGCCTGTAATTCTCCCCCTGTCCACGTTCCCCCAACCCGGTCCACATCCCCTGTCAGCCCCCCCGGCACGTCACCCCCGGGCCCCCCGTCACACAGAGCCTCCTGCCCCCGCTCTGCCCTGTGCCTCCTACAGACCCTGCTGTCCCCTCCCGAGCGGCCCCCAGGCTCCCCCCGCCCGGGGCCCCTTGGCCACCCTCTCGCCACCACGGGGGCTCCTCCTGCCTGACGGAGCTGCTGACCACGTCTGCTCACCGCTGCCCTCCCCGAGCATGTGGGCCGCCTCTTACGGGGGCCCCCAAGGGCACGATGCACATCCAGGTCCCGGCCGCCGCCCTCCTTCTCAGCGCTGGCCTGGGCTGCCCCCTCCGCACCCCCTCCCCGGGACCATGGGCTACATCCTCCCTCACACGGGCTTTGGGGAGGTTCAGATGCAGGGACCCAAGCCCTTCCTGGGACTGGCGGTTGATCAGGGTCTTTATGGATGGCTGCGCCCCCAGTGACCCCACCTCCCAATACTCACACCCACCTGTGACCCGCCCTGGAGTGTGGAAGGGACCCCAGGACCTCTCCAGACCTAAGGAGCCAGAAGAAGACGTGGACGTCACCACCGAGCCAAGGTCACACCAGGACGGGGGCTTCTGCTTGGCTCACACCTGGGGTCGGCTGGGTGTCCAGGGCCAGAGGGAGCCCCAGGCCTATAGCTGGCAGTGAGTTTGGAACCAGGTCCGCCCTCCAGGTGAAACTTCTGATGAGACCGCGGCTCAGCCACCCCAGGGTGGGGTTTGCACAGGGGCCGTGCCGATTCCCAGGTAGAAACGGAGGGGCCCTTTCACCCCATGAGCTCCCTCCTGGAAAGCAGACATGGGGGTCCAGATTGAAAGACTGTGGTCCTCTGACCCCAGGTCTTCCACCACCTCCGCACTTGTCTCGGACTCTCCCCGGGGCGACGAGCCCAGGTGAAGGGCTAGTGCAGGGAGCAGGGGTGGCCCACGGACAGCCACGCCAACCCCTGCCGTCCCCCTGCCACCCCTCCGGACAGACAGCGCTTGACCGGCCGGGAGCAGAGGTCAGCCCTGAACACCCTGCCATGTCCCCGGGTCTCAGACGGGCGCATCTGGGGTGCAGTGACCCCACGCACCCTCAGAGTGTATTAACGTGCCCAGAGACCGCGTTCCCCGGATGAGCCGCGTTTCACTGCGGCGTTCTCCACAGAGGCATCTGGATGGCAGATGGACCAGGGCATGGAGGGAAAGAAGATGTCCCCGTGGCACGATAGTAACCGCGCTCTCCCTGTGGCCTGGTGTCAGCTCACAGCACATCTCAGGCTGTAGTAACAACGGAGGAGAACGCAGCCCACGAGGCCAGGCAGGCAAGGCTGCAGGGTTGCTGAGGGTGCCCGGCCGCAGGACACGGGGGGGTGGGATGCTGCAGGCGCTCCATAAACATGGATGAGTGAAATCCTTGCAGAGACGGGCTCACCTTGGCCGAGAGCACAGATGTGAGGATTCACAGACCAGATACACATTCTTGCGCATCAAACGTGCTACTTTAACCCCGCCCACCATTTCTACCTGCCTCTGCTCTGCAGTTTCTGACTCACTCACTGTGTGTCCTGCCCCTCCCGGCGCCCAGCCTGGTTGGGGGGACTGGGGAGGGGGCTGCCTGGCCCCGGTAGGCATGCGAGAAGCCAGCGTCATGGGGGCTGGAGATGAGAGTGACGGGCGATGGTGGCCCAGCAGGTCCCGGGAGCGACTGGGCTGGTGTCGGGGTGGGAGAGACAGAGACAACGCGGCGAGGGGCTCGGCCGTGTGGAAAGCGGAGGGGCTGGTGTGCGGACGGGGTGTACACAGAGGAAGGTGCCCGTTTGTTGGTTTGGTCTTGAAGGTGGAAGAGACACATGTCGGCTCAACGGCTTGGAGGCACGAGGCACCAGAGGGGTCGGCTTGAAGACGTAGATTAGAAGACTGAGGAACGACCCCAGGAAACAGGACAGGGGAGGGGCCAAGGCTGTGCCCTGGACTCGCCCTTCCTGGGAGGGCAGCCTCCACGCATGGGTAGGCCCTGGGCGCCCGGACAGCACGTAATCCAGCTCTGGCGGGTGGTGGGTGGGAAACCAGGCATGGGAGCCACAGGCCTGGTGCAGCAAGGCCCGCAGATGCTTAGGGATAGTAGGGGGAGGGAAGGGGGAGAGAGGGAGGGGGAGGGGAGGGGGAGAGAGGGGGGAGGGGGAGAGAGGGAGGGAGGGGGAGGGGGAGGGGGAGGGGGAGGGAGGAGACCCTTGGTAAATGGAGCTTTGTTCAATGTGCCCTGGCTTTGAGGGAAGGAAGGGGCTACTTCTGCTTCAGCAACTTGCAAACACCTCTTGGGGAATCAGACACACTTTGTATGGAGAGGTGAGTGGGGGTCACAAACGTCAAGGAAAGCTCAGGACACCGAGGCTGCAGGACAGCTGGTCCACAGGCCTGGGGTCACTGAGACGACCTCTCCCTCCGGGATCGTGTCCAGGATGGGCAGTGTGGCTGGAGACTGGTGGGGAGAGGCCACCCAGCGTCCATATGGAGGACGGGCCAGGAAGGGTGAACCTGGACGCAGTGTGGCCCCTGCCTGGCCTGTCCACCGGGAGGCACACAGCTGAACCCCTCGGGGTCTCCAAGGACCAGCTCCTCCCACCCCGACCTCAGGGGAAGAGCTGTAGTCATGGTAACCTCTCCATCTTCTGACTAAATTTCAGAACTGGGAGTATTTGAGTCATCAGGAAATTCAATTAGCGGAGTGACATTCTGTCACGCACGGCTCTGCACACTGATTCCCGCTTTCTGGGAGATAATTGGCGTATTTGTGAAAAACTGCAATTTAATATTTATCAGCCACTGCTTTTCAGTAAATGAATACTCTGTTAAACTCCCTCCCCTAGTGACTCGGAGACGGGGTGGGCGAGGCCAGGAGCACAGAGGCTCAGGGCCAGTCCCGACTCCCGCCCCCCCCCCCCCCCCACCGACCAGGCCGAGGGAGCCTGTGTCACTGAGACGGGGGGATGGGCAGCACCGGTTCATCACCCCCAGGAAGGCTGACGTCCAGGGGCGGGTCAAGGACCCATGGCCCAGCTCCCACCCTGTCCCCCTCGTCCCCGCTGCACTGAGAAGAAACTACCTGCTGACTCAGAGGAACAGAGAAGAGCCACGGTCAGCAGGGTTGGGGGTCAGGGCGTCTGGGAGGGGTCAGGGCACCAGCTCCCAGTTATAAGGCAAGTTTTGGACCCTAGTGCAGCCTGGGGACAATGGTTCACATTTCTGTGCACAGACTTGACAGCTGCTGACAGCATGGATCTTAAATGTTCTCCCCCCACACACAGGATCAACCACGATAGGGTCATGAACTCGATCGTGGGGGTCCCTTCGCGACAACGTGCAGGTAGATCAGAGCATCACTTCACACGCGCTAAATCTATTGCAGTTTTATTCGTCAATTATCTCGTTATAAAGCTTGATAAAATAATAGTAAAAATACACATCCCCAGCAGGCCGGAGGGCTGTGAGATCACCTCGTTTACTAACGAGGTCCCTGGGGCTTCATACCCACTCCTGCCCCCCCTCCCCTGGGGCGGGAGCCCCCCAGGCCACTCCCACCCTGCATCCCTCAGCCCCATCTCTCCTCCCCGTGGGTGGAGAGTGGGAGATTGGGATTGACATATATACACTAATATGTATAAAACAGATAACTAATAAGAACCTGCTGTATAAAAATAACATAAAATGAAATTCAAAAAAATGAATAATTAATTAAATCAAAAAAAAAAAAAGGAACAAATCCGGATGTGAATGGGGAGAGACATTATGCAAAAGTCTGTTACAGGAGAGAGGACACCTCCATCTCAGGATCCGCGAGCATACCAGCACCAACAGGAAGAGGCTTTCCCCACAGGGGGAAGCCAGGCTCAGCAGAAACTTGTCAGGGGAGGTCGGTGGGCATGGATTTGGCTGACAGCAGGTGAGGGTCCCCGATTCTAAGGGGTGCTCCCCACTCAGTCCCACCATGGCAACCCTGCATCTCTGTGCTTTGCCTGGATTTTGTTTTGCTTTTCTCTTGTTCCTACTGGGGACCCTCCCTGGATGTCCCCCGACATCCACCTGCCCAGTCGTCCTTCAAATCCAAACCCCAACACTGCCTGGGGGCGTGGAGGACAGCACCCCCCCCCAGAATTCCCACAAGGTCACTTCCTCTGTATCTCGGTCTGATGGTCTGTTGCCCCAGTGAGTGTGCCCAGGTGTGTGCCTGGCCCCCAGCTCTGGAGGAAGGGAGGGAGTGGGGGGGTCTCCCGTATCCCCCAGGCCCTGCTGCTGCACCCCCCATGGACCCCTCAGAGCTGCCCTATCCCCCAGAGCTGTAGTGAGGGCCACACGTTCAGACACTCCTGTGATTCTCAATGTTCTAGGCGCCAAGTTAAGCAAAATTAAAACAGAAACAGGTGAAACAGACTTTATTGATATCATTTTAAGCTAATATAGTGTACACTTTATCATTTCAACATGTCATCAGGAGGGGAAAGCGTTGGGACAGCTCACTTTTTTCACACTCGGTCTGAAGTCTGGTGCGTGTTTCACCTCCCGCATATCTCACTGTGGGCGTTTCAGACGTTCATGAGCTGTGCGGGTCCAGAGGGTCAGCCTCCCGCCGGTGTGCAAGGGCCGGTGTGGCTGGACGGTCCTGCTTGCCCTGTTCCCGGCCCGCCTCCTCAGGGCCAGGGGACCCGTCCTTCTGTGGGGGACTCGGGTTTAGGTGGAAGAGACAGAATCTGTGCTCCATTGGCCCGTTTGCAGAAGCTCTGGCCCCAGGGTCCCAAGCCCCATCCTGGGCAGAGGCCGGTTTTCCTGGGGCTGCTGTGAATCCCTCCGGAGTTGGCACCCAGCAGGCTGGCCCGGCCTGGCAGCGGCTGTGGCTTCCGCAGTGACATGGGGGAGACCATGAGAGGCAGACCTGGCCTGGAGGAGGGGCGCTGAGTGAGAGGGGCCTCCTCTGTCCCCACCCAGAGGCAAGCGGTGTCCGCACCGTTCTGGCATCTGCTCCAGGCCCCTGTTCCCTGGAACCTGTATTTCCTGTTTCCCATCCCTGCCCTCCACTAGAACGAAGGCCCGCAGTGGGCAGGGGCCCTGCTTTCTCATTCCTGCCGGAGCAAGCCCAGCTGACTGCTGCTTTGCCCACAGGGACACGAGGGGTCCAGGGCCAGGGAAGCGAGTCCCCCGCCCCTCTATGCTAAGTCCCCAGGGACGCAGACCAGGACCACTCCCGGTGTCCAGCCCAAGTGACCCTCAGGGATCGGGGCACACTAAGCGTTGTGAGTCCAGAAGTTCCCCCCCCACCCCGTGCCCAGAGACGTTTAGTCACGAGACCAGGACCCAGCCCATAGGGACCCACCTGCTCTCATCAGACAAGGCTCCCAGGGAGGGGCTGACTCTCCCACCTGGGGGCCTCCCCCCGGGGCTATTCCACAGCCCCAAATCAGAAACAGTCAAGGGAGGGGGCCCTCCAGAGCCACCTCCTCACTGAGCAGCTCCCTGAGATGGTGGCCCCAAAAGGAGGGTGGGAGGTGGTCGGGGTTAAGGGAGGGTGGGAATCCCAGGCTTCTCTGCCTGCTCTCCTCTGGAGTCACTTGTGTCTGCCCCGCTGGACCCTGGAAGCCCAGGAGGGGGCTGCCCAGCTCGGCAGAGAGTTGCCAGGACGACGTGCCAAATGAGTGAGCAAGTGAGGGGCTCCGTGGGTTCTTGGGCACCTCTGGCCTCTGACGGCTGAGTCCTCCCAGGCAGCCTGGGGCTCCGAGTCTGCAGGTGGACGTTTGCCAAATGCTGGGGCCTACAGCACCTGCTGTGCTAGCTTCAAATGCAGTTCTGGGCCCTGCCGCGGGCTTTCTGAGTCAGGATCTCCTGGAAATGCTCACCCGCGCCGGCCCAGGGATGCCAGGCCACAAGACCCTCCCACAAGAGGGCAGGAAGGCGGTGCCCGGCGGACAGCCAAATGCCCTGGGCAGCTCTCAGCCCGCGGGGAATCTGCTGGTCCCTCCTGGAGCCTGCCCGTCTTGGTGTGATGGCCACGGGGCAGGAAGCATCCCTGGGGTGCCCTTCTCCACAGCAGCCAAGGCTCGAGGGCCCCCTTGGGCTGCACCTGCTCTGCCCGAGGGCCGCCCGTAGGTGCCACTGCACAGACCTGAGTGGAGCAGACAGCTACGGGCCCCTGGGCTGGAGGATGCTACAGCCGGGCTGGACTGAAGACAGCAAGAGCTGCTGAGGGCCCACAGTAGAAGAGAAGGCAGGGGGTTGGGTTCTCTGCATTTTAGAAAAGCATGGACTGATCCACACTCAGAGCTAGGAGGGGCCAGTCCTGTTGGCCCGAGCCCCGGGGCAGCCCCTCTGTGGGTCCCACAAAATGACCACCCAGCCCTGCAGACACCGCGGGGGTGGGGAGGCCCGCCTGCCTGGGCCTCTGCATCCTCTGCCATCCTTTCCTCCTCTTTCAGGTACGGGTGGAGTGGTGCCTGCCCCCAGCAAAACCCCGTCCCTCCCAGAGCCTGCCCTGCAGGCCCAAGATGCCCTCGGGACGACCGGACGCAGGCCCCCACTGGCGGAGGGCTGAGCCCCAGCCTGGGCCCTCGGATGCTCGGGGGTCCATCAGCATCCTAAGAGCAGGGTGCTTTCCTCAGCACTTCCGTTTGTTTCCAAAAGGCAGAAGCTCTGATGCGTCAAGCTTGTGTCTATTGTGTTGACTGTGTGTTTATTGTGTGCCACTCATACTTTGTTGCAGAAATGCAACAACCAGGTCTCGTTAGCTATCACATCTTCTCTTTAATCCTATTGTCTCAGCTAAAATCCGCCCGCCCCGAGAACAGGATTCCCAAGAACCTAGGACCATTTGTGGGGAAATGCGGAGGGGCCACCCTATGAGCTTAGGCCCAACAGCCAACCGCTGTGACCGCTGTCCGGGAGCACAGTGACCCAGGCGGGCACCACTGAGCCAGGCCACCCTCAATCCCCGTCCTTACACGCACTACGATTCCCCCCCCAAACTGTTTCTAGACGAACCCCTAAGTGTCCCCAGGAGTGACTCCTAAGTCCTATTTTAAATGTGAGCCAGCAGTGACTCGGGGCCTGGGCCAGGTGGCAGGTGAGGACACGGGGCCCAGGACCAGAGAGCAGCTTCCTTACCTGCCGGTGGGGTAAGGCGGGGGCTCACCTCCGCCTCCTGGAACAGCAGGCAAGGCTGCCCCTGCGACTCGTGTCTGCAGCTGTCATCACCACTGTTTGATGAGAACCAGCACGCGTGAGCAGGGAGAAAACCACCAAGGATCAGAGTCAGACCATCCAGCACCGTCACTGCCAATGCTGATATTTTGTGTAGTTCTAATCGACAATTTCACATCCTTCAAGTCTTAAGAGCAGCTTTAAACTCCCAGTTCCTTCAACCCTGGATGGGGCTCCCCTGTGGACGTCCCACTGGAGATAGAGGCATGTGACTCAGAGCATCCCTGCAGCGGGGCCGGGCTGTGTCAGGCAGGGCCACCCCAGCCCTGGTGACAGCTCTGTGGAGGCACCACCTTCCTGGGGGGAAGAAAGCTCAGCTCGGGGCAGCATTCAGAAGACGTTTTCTTTTAGAGCCTTTCCTGCACAGACAGGATGCAGAAAGTGGAGAGAGAATGGATTTAGAGATTAGCTACTTTTATTTAAGGAAAAAACCCTTAATTTTGCATAATCAACTGGTGTGCACAGAAGCGGTGTAGCTGGCGGGGATTCTGGGCTCTATTCAGGTGAGTGAAAGGCCTGGAGGCCGAGAGCAGCATCTGTAGGGCTGTTGTCGCCTGCAGCGCTAAGTGCCCTGATTCAGTGGCACTGCAGCTCGGAGGGAAGGTGGTTCGTGAGAGGGCAAGTGCTCCTGTCTCATCCTGGAGGGGCAAGAACTGGCCCAGCGCCACCGAGACCTGGACCGGCGAATCTGGGTGTGCGTATGCCAGGCCCCCCTCTGCAGGAACACTCGGCAGCCGCCCCCTCACAGCCTCCAGGGAGGGACGGAGATTCAGTCTCTATCGGATTTGAGTTTGTCCCTTCAGAACCCACTCCCTTTTCCACTCATGCATTTGTTCGTTCATTCAAATTTGGTCGACTCCAGAGCTGTGGTCTGAATGCTTGAGTCCCTCCAAAATGTATATGTTGAAATCCTAACCCCAATGTGATGGTATTGGGAGGTGATGAGGTCAGGAGTGTGGGGCACCCATGGAAGGGATTAGCGTCCTTATTACAGAGACCCCAGAGAGCTCCCTCTCCCCGTCCACTGCCTGAGGACACAGCAGGAAGATGCTGGCTGTGAACTGGGAGGAGGGTTCTTCCCAGAAGCCCACCATTCTGGCACCTTGATCTGGGGTTTCCAGCCTCCAGAGCTGTGGGAAATAAGTTTCTGTTGTTTATAAGCCCCCAGTCTTATGAGAGCCCAGGTGCTCTCCTCCTTGGGAGGGTGCAGAGGGCCCGAACCCTACACAGGCCAGAATCCAGGGCTGGGGACAGGGGTCAGCGAGGACAGTGACATGGGTGGTGGGTAAGAGAGGGTCCACCGATGCCACTACCCGCCAAACAGCCAGCAGGACACGCACCAGGCCAGTCCTTTGGAGTTCAATGGCCAGAAGCCACAAGACCACACAAGTCACATTGCACCACGGGTGTCCCCAAACACCCACTCGTCACCTCATGAGGAGAGCAGAGGGAAACACATCTCAAAGCCTAAGAATTTGCCCCAGAGAGTTTGCATTGCCCAAACCAGATGGCTTCAAATGAGACACTGAACTACTTAGTGTCTCTACCACCAGGGAGGTGACATCCCCCAGAGAGGCTTTGCTGGTGGAAGAGAAGGAAGGAGCAGCCCCAGCTGTTAGGACACCCATGACCTGCTCCCAGCCTGTACAGCCCTTTCCCCCACCCCTGCTCAGACCTGACCTTCCAGCGGAAGTGACCTGAGTGATGTGCCCTCGGGGAGTGGACGGATGTTCCCCAGGGCTCTGCTCCGGGCACCTTCAGAAATGGCGGGTGAGCCGGGTGGCTGGGACAGTGGGGACAGGGGCAGAATGGGGGCTGGAGGGGAGGGAAGACGGCTCAGAGCAGGACCCAATGGAAAGGGAGCCAAATGCTCAGGCCTCTCCAAAGCCCCAAAGGAATGGAAAAGTGCAGCCACCACCCGGCAGGGACAAGCATGAGGTGGTGACAGATGGGACCCCCAGCACCATCAGTCTCCCAGGAAGGAGGGGGCTGCCGAGGGGAGGGCTGCAAGGGGAATGGGCTGGAATTGTATTTTCTGGTTGTGTCGACTTCTGAGAAGGACGCAAACTGCTGAGAATATACGACAGGATGTACCAGCGAGGAAGCGGGTGAATCACGCACATCGCCGGTTCAGGGAAATAATAACCACTTTCTTCCAGTCACCCTATCACCACCCGAGGGGAATCAGACAGGGATGCAAATCCGCCCATGGCCCACCCTCCTCCACCTAGGGGGGTGGCAGGCAGTGGTCTTCCCCTCGCTGACCATCAAGACCCCTGTCCCCTAGGGGGCTCAGTCCCTGGAGGCAGAGCCAAGGCACCAGGCCCCAGTCACTGGGCACCTGCAGCAGAGGCCGTGTGACCTTGGCAACCGCTCACCTCCCCTGGGAAAGCCAGACCCGCCTCCGGGGCTGCTCAGGGGCCGGGGGAGCACTGGCTGTGACAGGGGAGGGAGGTGCAGAAGCCAGTGTGTCTGCAACTGCTCCCAGGCGGGACCTTTGTCATCAGAGGGTGAAGACGGAGGCCCCCTGGTCTGGAGGTGCGAGGGGTTTGCTTGAGAAGGGCCACACACGTGCCGGGGGCCCTGGGACATCACCCTGGGGAGCCCCCAAGGCTCCTTCCAGCCCTCAGGGCGCCAGCCCCTCTCCCCTTGTCTTTCCAGTGGTGGGTGACGCTGGTGCCAACGCTGACCACAGGACACCAGCCTCCTGCAGCACCTCAGTGACTGTGCTTCTTGGCTGGTCCCCCCTCACTGGACCCATGTCAAGCCTGATGTACTGTGAGCCCCATGTGGGTACCAGGTGGCGGGCGGAAAGTGCGTGTGGAGAGCACAGTTCTGTGACCTCAGCTCACAGAGCACGAAGCCAGGAACCGGGGGGTGCAAGTCTGCTGCATCTAAGTCCTGGACCACGTCCAGAAGTGTTTCCCCCTGTTAAGAGGGGCTGCAGCCGGACACCAGGAGGATACGAGAGGAAGGAGCCTCTTGAAGAAATCTAGTCTTGAAGCCCAGTGGGGCGGATGGCAGGATAAAGCCCACCCGCCAGTTGGGGGCATAGCGGTGGCCAAGGCTCATTTATAAGGAGGCAAAAGAGATGAAATGCCCATGATTAAATGTAACAGGAAATATGCGAGACCTGTGTGAGAACAACTTTAAGACATTCACGGAAAAAACAAAGTAAATCTGCGCAAATGGAAATGAACTTAGTATCACAAAGTTCCTTTATAAATTCAGTACAATCACACACTCAAAAAATACTAATGGGTTGCTTTCTCTGGGATTAGCCAGGGATGTTTAAACATCATATGGGAATATACAAGCAGAAGCATCTGGGAAAGACATATGGGAAGGAGGGTTGGCTAGCTCGGGTGACATCAAAGGAACCATGAAGCCTCCACCGCAATCAGCGTGGTCCTGGAGTGAGGGGACAGACAGACAGACAGAGGAACAGAGTGGGAAGTGCAGAAACAGACCAACAGAGCTGGGTGGGTTGGGGATGGCCGAGACCAGAAGAGGCACCAGAAGTGTCCCCCAAACCGCACGTAGCCTTGTGTGTGTGTGTGTGTGTGTCCGTGCGCACATAGGTGCGTGTGTGTGTGCCTATGTATGACCTTCCTCTGTGGGAAGGTCTCAGAGCCGTGCAACCCTGTGACAGGCAGCAACGTGGCCTTTGGGGAGGAGCTGAAACAGACAACTTTGCACCCGTTCAGCCGGCCTCGGAGCAGGGGCCCGCCCCCTCCTGTGATGTCTGTCCCCGTAAGTACCGCAGAGCTGAGCCCGCAAGCAGCAGAGATGGACAAGCTAGTCCTTGCGGGATTAAACCTAAGTGAGCTCCTCACACTACCTTGTCCGCAGGAGGAATTTGGGGAATGGACCGACAGGGCCCTGGGAGTTTGGGGCTCCTGGGCAGGAAGGGGTGACGTGAGGGATGCTGTGGTTTGGGGATAGAGGTGGCCAGGACCCCAGAGATGGAAAACTCCCACAGGCAAAGCCCCGTCGGGCTGATGGAGAGCTCGGACGCCCAGGGCCTGGCTGGTGCCCCACTGGATGGAGCCGGGGAGGGGGCCGAGGCAGGAAGTCCACTCTGGGGCGTGAGGGGGAAGCAGAGCAGGGGTTCGGGCGCCTCCCAGGCTGAGCCCTGGACCTTGGCCAACCCGACCCGCCAGCCCCGGTCCACCCAGGGCTTGCTTCCAGCCATGAGACCCTTCTACACACACCGGGCCCTGAGCCCCCAACCCCACAGGCCTCCCGAGGGCACGGGAGTGGACCGCACGTAGGGGCCAGCACGTGTTAGCCTGAGCAGGCCCCCCCTCACTTCCCTCCCCGGTCCCTGCACACGCACCAGGGTGGGGACAGCTTGTCCCTTCCTCCGGCCCCAAGGCACCCCGGGCTCACCAGGAACCACGCAGGGTCAGGGCACCTGAGCACAGTGCTGGGTGAGTAGGTACCCTCCCTGTGACCTTGGGTGCTGCCCTGTGGGGGGGCCTGGCGTGGCCCCTAACCCTTCACTTGCTCACCCCCCAAACCAATCAAGTTCCAGGTCACTGAAAACAGAAAACAAGGAAAGAAAAAATAAATAAAACTCAGAAGCAAGGAGCAGAGAGGAGCAGTCAGTCCAAGCTTTGCTTTTTCTGGAGGCGCCTGAGGCATCCCACATCCCAAGTCTCTCCCGCCCATGTCTAAAGCACAGCGAGGAGACAGGAAACGGGGCAGCAGCAAAGGAATTCACTTCCTCACCTCGTTTTGAATAATCCCTAGGAAAAGTTCTTGGAATGATGTGAGGGTTCTGATAATTGGCCAATACGTTTTGTCCTTCAACAAAGGCATGAGGGTGCGGGAGGGTGCTGAGAAAGAAAAAAAACCTTCTCTTTTAAAGTAATATCCTTGTATGTGGAGTGGAATTAATATCTCGTTGATTGCATTTGCTATTGTGTATCTGTCTCTCTCAATCCAGCTACAGGAGGTGACCTCCAAATAGAGTTAATTTAATCGGCAGAAATCACCCTGCAACTGACTTTCCGGAAACTGATATTGGATGAAATCTCTATTCCAATGAGCCTGCCTGTCATTAACTATTCCCCGTGAAAAGCCTAATGTACAGCATTCAAAAATCTCCCCAAATGTTGTCAGGTTCCGTAAAGGCGCTCTTTTATTAAGGAATTAGCAACAAGGGCCATGGGACTTGGTGATGGACAGACGGACCCCAGGATCTTGCTCTGGACAGGTTCCTGTGGACTGAGGCCGTGAGTGGCGGGCAGCAGAGACCCCAAAGCCACCTGCCCAGGGAGCAAGAAAGATGCAGGGACCCCAAGAAAGCAGAGAGGGAAGAGGCCAGCTCCCCTCTGAGCAGGCTTGGGGTCCCCACAAGGCAGGGACACCTGCCTTCCCCAAGGCCACAGGAAGGACATGACTGCCAGGTTCAGCCCGTTCACCTCACCTGCGTTCTGGGCTGGAGCTTCATCACGTGGACGATGTGACGATGAACACATCCATGTCTCGCGTGTGTTCCTGCTTCCAAACTGGGGGCCCCTGGCGCCCTGTACATCCTCCAGGTGACTTTGCACGCATGTACTCCAGGTTGGGCGGGATGATTGATCTCTGACCCCAGTGTACAAACCCGCTCTGCGTTCTCCAGGTTGGGACGAGGGGGTCAAAGTCAGAGCTCTGACCTCCCTCCCCGTCTCTGTGCCCAGTGCCCACATCTATAAACCGGCTCCATGCTGGTCCCTCCTTGTGGGGATGCTGGGATTCCCTGAGGCCACGCTGTAGGGACCAGTCTACCTTAGGCACAGGTGAAGGGCTTCCTGCACGTGACCTTGGATTGATACTTTGATTAGTGCTTTCACCCCCTGTAGCCATAAGATGGGGGGTGGGCTTGTCCAGCGCCCTGTAACTCATCAGAGCCTGATGGGGGATGGGGCGGCCAGGCCACCCACTGGTTCCCAGTTCAACCGAGAATTACATCTGATTTCTCCGTGGAAACCATGCAAACAAGAAGGGAATGGCAAGACATCACTGATTTTTTTACACTTACCGTGTGTCCTGCAACCTTGCTAAACTCACTTATTAATTCTAGTAGAGCTTTGTATGCTGCAATGGGTATTCTCCATAAATGATCATGTCATCTGTGAATAAAGACTTCCTCTCAAACAAACAAACAAACAAACAAAAAAGGGAATGGCATGAAATATTCAAAGCGTTGAGAGAGGAAAAAAAAACAACCCTAAAATTCTGAAACCTGAGTAATTATCCTTCAGAAGTGAAGGATAAATAAAGCCTTTCTCAGATAAACAAAGTTTGAGGGAGTTTGTGCTAATACACATGCCTTGTGAGAAATGTGAAAACAAGTTCTTTAGAGAGACAGAAAATGATATAGTTCAGAAACTCTGTTTAAAGAAAGAAAGAGCATTAGAGAGGACTAAGTGAAGGTACAGTTAACATTTATTTTCTTATTCTTAATTGAGCTAACAAATGACAGTTAAAAATAATAATGACAATGTATTTGATTATGTATCCTTATGTATGTATCTTATGTACATCTATCTATGCTGATATATAAATAAAATGAATGTCAGGATAATACAAGTGACAAGAGGGAGGAATTAGGATTGTCTGGTTATTATGAGGCACTTAAACTACCCATTAAGTGGTATAGTATTAATTGAATGTGTATTCGGATTGGTTGTAAATGTAAGCTGCAAACTCTAGGCAATAAGTTTAAAACAAAGTTAAAAAAGAAATACAACTGATACACTAAGAAAGGAGATTATATAAAATGTGCAATTAAAACCACAAAAGGCAGAAAAAGTGTGGCAGACAAAAATAAGAACAAAGAACAAGGGCATCAGACAGAAAACAGGTTTAGTTTTGTAGAAGCTGAAAGATTATTCTAAAATGTATACAAAAATTCAGAGTCCATAATAAATAAGACGATCTTGAAAAAGAGCCAAGTGGCCAGACTTCTCCATTGGCTATCAAGACTCATTATTGAATACAAGTTTCAGTGATTAAGAGCGTGGTACTGGTGCAAGAATGGTCAGATAGAAGTTGGATGGAACCCAAAAGTAGACCTTGCATACGTGGAAATTGATTCATGACAGACTCCCAGGAAGCAGTGGGGAGAGGATGCCTTCAACAAATGCAACTAGAGATGATCACACTAAGTGAAGTCAGTCAGAAAGAGAAAGACAAATATCATATGATATCACTCATATGTGGAATCTAAAATACAACACAAATGAACTTACCTGTGAAACAGAAACAGACTTACAGACAGAGAGCAGACTTGTGGTTGCCAAGGGGGAGGAGGTTGCGAGAGGGATGGAGTGGGAGGCTGGGATTAGTAGATGAAAAGTATTATATATACGATGGATAAACAACGAGGTCCTACTGTATAGCACGGGGAACTGTATTCAATATCCAGTGATAAATTATAATGGAAAAGAATATTAAAAAAAAGAATATATATGTATAGCTGAATTACTTTGTTTTACAGTAGAAGTTAACACAACATTGTAAATCAACTCTACTTCAATAAAAAAATAAAATAAAAAAACAAAAATAAAAGCAAATGATGTTGGAACAATTGAGTATTTGTGAGGAAAAACAATCGAACTTGAACCCTTGATCACACCATACGTAACATTGAATCCAGGTGGATTGATAAACAAAAGAATCAATCTCCTAGAACATAATAGGGAAGAAAAGCTTCATGATTTGGAGAAAGATTTCTTGGCCACAAATACAAAAACCACAAACATTGGAGACTAAACTAATTGAATGCGGTACTTGGTGCCTTAATCCACGTCTATTCACGGCACACACACCGGCGCACACCGCAAACGTAATTTTGAGAGAGAGAAGCTTAACACAAAACAACCCGTGCTGCATAATCGTATGCCCTGTGTGGCAGCGTTCAGGGCTGATATTTCGGGGGTAAATGACTCAATTTTAAGAAGTAATTCAAGAGTGTGGTTACCTGCAGGACAAGAGTAGAGTCTGGGGTTGGTAAGTGGGCCTGGAGGGTTTCAGAGAGCAAACAGGCTCTGTATGACCTGCTGTTGATTACGTGGTGCTCATTTGATGAAATTAAGATGCACCTTATGCATCAGGTATTATTCTTCGTATTGGAATGTTTAAACACGGTGATCTCCAAAATTTATCACCCTAACTGTAAATAGTTGCAAAAATGTGATTCTCATGGTATTTCAGATGTTAAAACTATTACGTTATTACTTCACATTTTTGCAACAGAATCTAAATATACAGCAGTGGATACCAGGCATCTATTTTTTAAAGACTTCAGTAAGTGCTGGGTTTAAGTTGAAACGGAAGCACTTAATTTTTACCTTCCTTTCATACACTCATTCCAGTCCTCCATTAAATTGTAACCTAACATATTTTATGCTTTCAGGGTTTTTGATCATCCTATCATAATTTCCTATTATAACATGGATAAATATGTATATAAATCGATATTTTTAATATCCAGGTGCCGCTGGGCTTTAAATGCTAAAATTTCTTCTAGGTTGAGTTATGATTACACTTATTTTCACAACACTAGATTAATAGCACATGAACGTAGTATACACTTTGACAAATGCTTAGCAAACATAAAAAAGTTTTTTAAATGCATCTCATCCCCACATTTAAATCACACCCCCTTAGATGGTCTAATTGCTGGAATGAAGCGGCTTTCAATTTTATTCTTACTTTTAATTTTAAAAATTTAATCTAAAGCACTGAGAACGTGCTCGTATAAATAAGGTGAGAATGAAGGGAATGTTTTCGTTCGATGTACATCATTTCATTGAAGTTGGACATTGAGCTGTGTGCCAGCGAGCACACTGTCTGTGGTACCCACGTGTCCCCCGCCGTGATGCTGTACTCACTGCGTGATGTCGACAAGGGGTCTGTGCTCCCTCCCCTGGAAAAGCTGCTGGCCTGGGACTCTGGGACTCTGAGGCTGGACCCAAAGGGGGTATGTACTATCTCCCACCACGAAGATGGCTGATACCAAAAATCCAGAGAAAGACAGGTGTTGGGGAGAATGTGGAGGCTTCAGACTGCAGTCCCAGCTGTGGTCCAGACCAAGGCCCGCGTGAGTCAGCAGGTGCGGGAGTGAGGATGCCTTGGAGGTGGACTGCCTCCACCTGAGTATCCCTGAGATACAGCCGCCTGCCCAGCCCGTCAACTGTGACGGATGGTAAGGACACGGCTGTCCTTGTCTGCAGCCCCAGATTTCAGGGGTTTCTTTCCACAGTAACCTGGTCATGCCACGCCCCCAAGAGGGATCTGGCATCAGACATTGTTTTAAATGATTATGACTTAAGCATTAAAATCAACTTATGATAATCATTCAAAATAAACTGTTACTAGAATTACTTTAAGTTTTAATAAGTTATGTGAGAGTCTGAGCTTAGTTGAAAGGAAAGAATTTGAAACCTACCTGAATTTGCAAAAATCATTTGTTACCCAGTCATTGGAAATTCTCTCTCTTTTCCCCCCCGCCCCAAATCAACAATAATTTGAATCGTCTTTTTGTTTAAAGACCATTGTTTTAGAACAGAAAACTTCAGTCTATGGGCCAGATACAGCCTACAGCCTGTTTAGAATTTTTTTTTGTATGACCCACCCCCTGTAAATGGATTTTTAAAGGGTCGTACTAACAACAACACATGTGATGGAGGCTGCACGTGGCCAATGAGCCTAAGATGCTTACGACCTGGCCCTTTACAGCGCAAGTTGGGGAATCTCTGCTTCGGGAAATCCTTTTCCAGGGTTTTGGTGGTAAAGTCCCCATTTTTGTCTGAAAAATATTTTTTCCTTCCTTTTCTCTCGAACACTAGATGTAAAAGTATTGACTCATATTTTTTCCTCCGTCCTTCGGAGATGTTATTCTACTATTTTTTCTTGCCTCTGCTGTTCCTGCCAAGGGTTCTGTTATTAGCACAGTCGGTGATCTTTGGAGGTGATAGGTCTTTTCTCTCCGGCTACTTTTAAATTCTTACCTTTGATCTGGTATCTTTCAGGTTGCTTTTCAGGGTCGTTCTCAGTGTGAAAGTCTTATTGTTATACTCTTGTATTCATAATAAGTCTTCCGTATGAGGATTCATGTCTGTCACCAATCTTAGAGAAGGCTCAGCCATTCTCTCTGTGGCTGTTGCCTCTCCCCAGCTTCCTCTGGTCTCTTTTTCTGGAACTACAATAAAACTATGGTGTTTATGGGTTTTGGTGTTTGTCCTTCAAGTTCTTTCCTGCCTCTTTGGGAACTTATTCAGTTCTCCCTTCCATTTTTGCCAGTTGTCTCTCTTTAAAAAAATAATGATTTTTTTTCACTTCTTAAGGTTACCTTTTTTTTTTTTTCTACTTTTCTGATATTCTTGGTATTCTTAATAGTTTTCTGATCTGTGCTGAGGTTTCTGATCTCCCTTTTTATTGATTAAACATTCAAAAACAAATGGGCTTTGTGGTCAGCATTTCACCCCCCAGTGGTCCCGGGCTCTGGGGGTCTGCGTCTCCTGTCCCCGTAGCGCTCTTGGAGCACCCTGAGTGTTTCGTCCTTCGGGATGTGAGCTGCTCAGCAGGGCTTTGTCTGAGAATCTGCTCAACTAGGAGAAGTATTTGAATCTCTTTTCTTGTCATTTTTAGGTTTGCAAACTATGCAGGTCGAGTTAACGCAAACCCAGCTGAGGACAGAGTCGGGCTGCCTTTCTCTTTGCCCTCAGGCTAATCCTTGTTCCCCTCATCCTTCACTGCCTTCATAGCCTTGGAGGACCACTCTTCATTTCTTTGGGAGGGGGGTCTTCGTTCAGGGCTGCCTACCCCCATCCCAGGCGCACATCCTTGAAGACTCCAGCCAGGCCTCTTGGGGGCCAAGATGGACCAACAACCCTTCAGCCCTCACAGCAGCCGCGGGACCCCAGCGTTCCTGTCTGCAGCCTCTCGGTCTTGTTCCTGAGACCTTCTCCACTTTCTCTAGAGCTGAGCTATGCATTGACAAGGATGTTTAATTTCTATATCCAGCTTTTCTATGTTTCTGGAAGGACAGGGTATGTGAGTCCACCCGTTGCTGTAAGGGGAAGCTCCCACGATCCCTCTCAGACCCATAACTGGACATGCTGCCCCCAACAGACAGTCAATTACCGCCCACCAGGATGGGGCAGGAGAATCTCCACTGGCCTGGAAGAAAGCCAAGGGCACCTGTGAGGAGGGGAGGGGCTTGGATGGGAGGAGCCCACCCGAACAGAGCTCTTGGCCTGGGGATACCTGGCTACTGAGCACCTACTCTGTGCCAGGCCTTCCTCCAGGTGCTGTGGAAACAAGGAGAGGAAAATAAACGCCGTAATTGACAAAGCGTGTTCTGAGTTAATCGGCCCTAAGTGCCCCAGCCATGGTCTGTGTCTGTCTCCCCAGTTAAAACGTTTGTCACGTGGTCTTCACCTACCTGGTCCTCTGTCTGCCACACCAGACGCAAGAATCTGTGTCCCAGAGCGTCCAGACTCCATTTTATTCAGGTCTGTACTTGTGCACCGGCCTGGTATCTGGCATAAAGCGAGGCTGGAATTACCTGGTGGAGGAGTAGCTTAGTTCAGCGAGTCAGGAAGTGGGTTTAATCAGGGAGGTCTCGGGAATGGAAAGCCTTCATCGCCGTCACCCCGGCCAGCCCACAGCTCCGGTCTCCCGGGCACATCCAGCTTGGTCCTGATGCAGTGCGGGGCGGGACCCCAGCCTCCATGGCTCCCTCGTGCGGCGCCAGGACGCACACCCTCCACCACACCCTGGGCCTGGGGTCCAGCCACCCTGCAGCTCCCACACAGGTAGTGCACCTGCTGTGCCGGGCCACGCCTGGGGCGGCCTGGGGGCTCGCGGGGAGGGCGGGGGGTAGAAGGATGGCCTCCCGCGGCTGGTCCCCAGGCCTGGCTGACCCGCGGCGGCCTCGGCAGGAGGCACCCCTGTCCCCCTGCTCAGCCCTCAGCTCCCCATCCTCGCGTGGCGGACCCAGCCTCTGCAGAGCCTCAGAGGGACCCACGCTTGACAGGTGGAAGGGGGTGTCAGGTACACGCTGGGCTCCAGTGGGGCTCACTTTCCTCTCACGATGTTCATCTGAACGGACGCCATCACCACCTGGCAGGGCCACCTGACCCAGGGTTCTGCGTCACTAGCCGGGGTGGCATCCTTTGACCTCCGGGTGCCAGGCGGCAATGCTGGGACTCTGTGCAGGCCCCCTGCGCTCCTGACAAGCAGCCTGGGGCCCTGGGACCCGCTCCCTCACCTCGAGCTCTTACCGGGCACCCCTTTGACAGAACAGCTCCAGCCAGAGGGGTCGCCTGGCTGTGTGCAGAGCTCTCACCTGCGGGAGGTGCCAGGTGTATTGGGGCACGGCCGTGGCCAGGGCAGGGGCAGGGAGAGGCAGGTGGGGGACAGAGGGGCTGCCTGCCGGGGCCCTCCTCCCAGCTCTGAGGTCTGCAGGGAAGTCCAGGGCGGGGAGGACCGAGGACCAGTGGGTGTTGGCCACAGGATGAGGACGGAGTTGCCTGAGGATGCGCTAGGGTGGAGAGGCAGCAGGTGCAGCGTAAATGGTCTCGGGGGTGGGGGGCATCCAGCTTGGGGAGGGGCAGACGAGGGGAGGCTCCTCTGCGTGGAGCAGAGGCCCGGCTCTCCCAGGACTCTTCCAGGAAAAACAAAGACAGATATTCAGCAAAACAAATGTACCTTCTAACTCCTCTGTGCTCTTAAAGGCACTCAGAGGGCAGGATTTCATTCCACATTAAATAATTCACTGCGATACCACCAACACCAACCAGCGGCTGAACCCGCTGGGCTGGGAGACTCTGTTCCTCCTCCAGATCCCGGCCTCCGGCCCCCAAACCCCAGGCAACTGCGGCCGCGGCCAGCGGGCCCTTCTGGGGAAGAAACGTCTGCGGGTGGGGGGGGAAAGAGGGTCAACAAAGCCCCAGCGAACCTTCCTCGGGTGCCCCGGCCCCGGCCCGTTCTTTGATTGTGAGGCCCAAGCTCTCTCCATCAGTCTTGCGGGGTTTCGGCTGCGAGCCAGGCTGGTTCTCGCTGGGTGGAAACCGCTGCTGCAGACGGTGTAGAAACTTGGCCTCGGGAGTCCGAAACCCAGGACACCCTCCAGCAGCTCTTCAAAAATAATCCCGAGTTACTCCTGACTTGCCCAGGGGCTCCTGGGTGATCCTGGCGTCTGTGCCTCCTCCCTGCGGGGTGCCCGGCCACGAGGTCAGGGCTTGGCCCCCAGGCAGCCCGTCCGCAGGCCCTAACCTCTGCATCCCCCAGCCTCTTCCTTCCTTCAGCGAGGCTGGGCCAAGCACTGGCTACGCCGGGGCTGGGGACCCAGTGGGCAGGGCCGACGGTCTGCAGGGCACAGAGGGCCTGGCGGGACACTCGGAGCCAGGCGGGCAGAGAGGAGGGTCAACGGCTCCTGGAGAAAGAGCATGCGAGGGGGGAGAGGGCAGGGATGTGCGGGGCCAGCCAGGGAAGCAGCTTCTGTGACGGCCCAGGACACCTGCCTGACCGTGGGAACGGGACCCCCAGAGCAGGGCCGGGGGGCGGGGCGGGTGGGCAGAGCTGGACGCTGACCAGAGGAGGACAAACCAAGAGAGAGGGCTGCCACACGGAGCAGAGCTCGCACGTCACGGGCTCGGGTCAGCCTGGCAGGGGTTAAAGCCTTCAGAACCGACATTGCGCAGCTAGGTAGTTGGAAAACTCTCTCCAGTGAATGAGGAGGAAACCGCGGGAGCAGAAAGCAACCCAGGGACCATAGTCCTACCCTACTCCACACCCTATTACAGACCCTAGTCATCACCTGTCCTCACCCTACTCCACACCCTATTACAGACCCTAGTCATCACCTGTCCTCACCCTGGTCCTCACCCTATTACAGACCCTAGTCATCACCTGTCCTCACCCTGGTCCTCACCCTGGTCCACACCCTGGTCCACACCTGTCCTCACTCTGGTCCACGTTCTACCACTCCTACCTGGAGATTCGTTGGCATCTGCACCTCACTCTTCCCCACGCCCCACAGGTGGCTCCTTGCCCTGTCCCAGCTCCCATGGGGCCTGCCTCCAATCCCATCAGACACCTGGTTGCTGGACCCAGAGTTGGGCATGATCTTTGTTTCTTCTTTCTCCTGCAGCCCGTCTCTGACCTCCAAATCCTGCCCATTTGAATGACCTCAAGGCATGTCCGGATCCAGCCCTCCTCAAGCTGTCTCCTCCAGCCTGCCCTGTCGCCCACCTGATTTCTGCAGGGAACCCCTGTCTACTCTCTGCATAGAAGCCAGTCAGACCAGGCGTGCCCCGCCGGGACCCCGGACGTCATCACAGCGTGGCCCCAGGACCCGCCTGCACCTGTCACCGCCCCCTCCCCCCACCCCCCTCCAGCCACCCCGGACTTCTTGTCATCCATGCGAAAGAGCACGTTCCCCAAAGCCTCAGCACTCTGCACGTCTGTGCCCTTTGTCCTGAGCTCTTTTCTCTCATCTAGCCACGTGACTTGCTCTTGCCTCTCCTTCAGGACTTTTCTCAAAAATCACCTCCTCAGAGAGGCCCTCCAGGACTGCAGTATCTAAGCCAGCCCCTCTGTCTCCCCGCCCCTCCCCTGATTTCTATTTCTTGCCAGCACCTGGCCTCCTTCCAGTCCTTGCTGATCCACTTCCTTGCTGGTCCCCCTGCTTCCCTTTCTGCCCTGTAAGCTGCAGGAGCGCATGGGCATATCTGCCCTACTCCCCACCTCACCGGCAGCCTTTACAGGGGGGTAGCTGCCCACACAGTTTTGAGTGGGTGAACTGAGCCCCTACTTGCCTTGGACCACCCCAGGCGCCCTAGCTCATTAAACCGCACCAAGGAAGCTGAGCCAGGCACTGCCCTGAGTCTACGGGGAGACCTGTGAGGCTCCAAGGGTCTGCAAGACCCTGACCCCTGCACGCCTGGCCCAGGAGGCCATGGGGACCCGGGTGAGAGGGGTGAGAAGCTCTGCGATCCGAGGCTGCCCCGTGCCCCTGGTGACACATCTGTCTTCATGTTGCTTTGCCGACAGCAGCCCCGACGTGTCCCACAATGTAAGCACTGCCAGGGATGCAAACACTATGCCGTGCTGTAATTGCTCCGTGAAATCTGTATCCTCTCCCTGACATGCGTTTTACCCACTCAACTAATCATTAACTGATAGTTTGCTGCATGGAGATAATATTTCTAATATGTAATGCAATTTACAGAGTATAGAAAGTGCTTACGGTACAAAGCTGTTGTTTGGGGTCACGGACCTGAATGGAAATTGATGAAGGCTCTGGCTTGGGAGACAGAGGGAGCCGAGTCTGACGGCTGACAGTCCCGACGGGTATTTGTCTATGCAGGAGACATATCTGTAAATCAAGGAGAAGGGAAAATCAATGCATTTGCATCTTTTCTCTCTCAAAAGCCCACTAGATGTACTTTATTTAATGCGAGGCGTATTTGTCCTCCATCACTTGGGTGACACATACGGGTCGGGACCTACCAATAATTTCAATCTCCTAAAAGCACATTTCTATGCTAATTTTTAATTACAATTAGTGCCAGTGTCAGCTGTCGGCTTTGGTGACTGACTTCATGATTTGCCCGTGTTACACCTCCGGTGCAAGATTCAAGGCGGCAGGGAGGGTGGGGCTTACTGGGAAAGGAGGTGTGGATTCTAAGCCAGGTGATTTTAGGCACCGGCCAGGGATGCCACGTGGAAAGTCTGGTGCGTGCAGCTCAGCTCACACCGTCTCCGTGGGCTCTGACGGTCCCCCCCTTCCTGTGCTCCCCACCCCCGGACAGTACACACAGCGGGACCCTTCTTGGACTTTCCAGGAAGGCCCAGCTGCGGGTAGAATGAGTCCCAGGAACAAGTGAGTCCCACGAGGTCCGACCAGCAGAGAACAGCACGGGCAACCTCCAGGGTTGTGAGAAATGATAAACTGCCCTTGTGATAAGCCACAGAGTTTGTGGTGATTTGTCTCCTGACCATAGAGAGAGCCTAAGAGTGACAGCCCGGGCCGGGGGCTTTGCCCCTCTGCTCAGCTACACGCAGGAGAACCCTTCAGTGAGAAGACTGGTCTCCTGGACTTCCCCTCCAGGACAGCAAGGCAGGGGGCGAGGAGCCTGCACCCCACTCTGCACAGCGCTTTGGGGGGCGGGTGGAGAGGGTGGTGGGTGTCTGAAGCTGAAGAGGAGGAGAGCCAGCCGGGAGGTGGCAGGGGCCCTGCAGAGAGCACCCACGCTCCGCAGCATACCACCCCCAGGCCGGGCCAGAGGGCCTCTGCTCCCACCCATGCTCCCTTCAGTATCTGCAGGGCCCCTTCGTAATGGAAGCTGACAGAATGCAAATGAGTTTCTAAAGGGACCAGCAAAAGTGGCAATTTTTCTCATTTAATCTTCAGATGAGTTGTCTGTCTCTGGGAGCACAGTCTCATTAGAATTCTGAGACTAATTTTGTCCATCAACATGAGATTATTGGTGTGAGGGGGGTTTGGGGAGTGTCCTCCTGGTGAGGCCCAGATGCAGCCCTCAGAGCTGTCCCCAACAGGCCTGGTGGTGCTGTCCACACTGGGAGGAGACCGCCACACCTGCAGGACAGACAGTGCAAAACCATCTGAAGAAGAGGAGTCTGGGGTCCTAATTCCCAGCTGGACGTTTCCTCGTACGCAGAGGTTTCAGTCCCGTATTTCTCTAAGGACATCTTACAACTCAGAACCCATTGCCTTTCTGGGACCCTCAGAGCTAGGTCTGTGGAGCAAGGGAGGCCCTGCAGGTCCTGTGCACGGACCCCACCTCCAGGGCCCCGGGTTGCTCCAAGGAGTGCTCCGTGCCCAGGAGGAGGGGAAGCCAGGGTATGCATCAAGCACAGCACTTCTATGGCCCCATCTCACCTCACAGGATCCCTGAAGGATGGTATCAGCCCATTTCACAGGTGGAAACACAGACTCAGACAGGAGCAGCCTGTCCAAGAGCGCTCGACTCAGCCGTGCGACCAGCCGGGATTCGAGCCCGGGTCTGCATGACTCCAAAAGGCACGCCCTAGGTCTTCCTCCCAGAAGGAGCCTACAAGAGGCAGGTCAGCAAGGCCAGCAGCCCATCTCGGACCCGTGGCTGTGGGAGGGCAGAGCCCAGAGGCAGAGTGCAAACTGACCACAGGGAGCCCCGCCGACCCGCCAGGAGCTGGGCTCCCGCACACACGCCGGGGTGCAGGCCATCGCCGCGCACAGGGTCATGGTGACCCCGCCCCTCCCTCGCCCTCTGCCCCCACCCGCAGAGGCCACCCCCATGTGACAATCTGAGGCGGGGTCTCCACCTGCACTGAGACACCCATACACACCTGGGTCTGTAGGCAAAGCAAGACGTTGAATGGATGATCCCCACTGGGACCCACGCAGAAAACCATCAATGTGGGCAGTGAGGACTCACTGAGATGTGGGGACCACAGTGTCCCCCGAGGCTCCAAGGGGTGCGCCCGGGTGGTCAGGATTCAAGTCCAGGAAACAGGAGGACTCTAGGAGGTATAACAGTGTTGACCCTGCACTTTCTATGGGCCTGAGACTGTCTTCGGCTTTGGGAATGAAGCCATTCAATCCTGTGCTCCCTCCAGGGGAAATTCACATTTATCAGCCCAACTTTACACAAGGGCTGCCCGGAGTTACAGAACTAGGATGGCCGAGCCAAGAAGGGCTGGGCAGTGGGCTGAAAATCCACCCCTTCAGCACCGTCCTAAGCTTCTTCTTCAGTGAGATGCCCTTTTTCAATAATAACAGGGGAAGAATCTGTTAGTGTGAGGCTGGGGTCACCACCCTGCCCCCCCAATACTGGGACACCTCCCCTAAAACATAGGAACCTTGAGCTCATCTCAAATGAGCAAGAGAAAAGGATTGTGAAAAAATCCATACAAAGACACCTCCGTGAGAATCAAGACTGAAAGTGAGCTGACGGAGGGGCCAGTGTGGACCGCCTGCTGGAAACTGGCCTCTGAGCACGTGCAGACTGGAACCTAATGTAACAGAGAAGCCTAAAGAAATTAAGAAAATGACTGGCCCAAGAAAGAATGCAGTAAGTAAGGGCTTCCCTGGTGGCGCAGTGGTTGGGAATCTGCCTGCCAATGCAGGGGACACGGGTTCGGGCCCTGGTCTGGGAAGATCCCACATGCCGCGGAGCGACTAGGCCCGTGAGCCACAACTACTGAGTCTGCGCGTCTGGAGCCTGTGCCCCGCAACAAGAGAGGCCACGATAGTGAGAGGCCCGCGCACCGCGATGAAGAGTGGCCCCCACTTGCCACAACTAGAGAAAGCCCTCGCATAGAAACGAAGACCCAACACAGCCAAAAAAATAAAGTAAATAAATAAATAAGTCAGGAGGAAAAAAAAAGAATGCAGTAAGTAAAAAATAGAAAAGCTCAGGAATGAGCTGGCTAAGCAGGAAGGGGGTAGAGAGGACGGAAAGAGTTTAGAAACACATGTTTAAAGTAAAAGCAACGTCACCTCAGAAAGGAGAATCCAGCTGGTACGTACACGAGAGTGAACAGGCCCCACTGATACTGCAGTCTGGTCAGTGCAAGAAAGAAAGGAGAAAAATGGAGAAGTGAACTAAAAAGTAACGGTTCTAAAGACAGTTATACAGTCACAGAATAGAAGCAAAGAAGGTCCAAGAAATGTGTGAATGGAATCCCCCCAAGTTGGGGAGGGAAGCAGTGGAACAGAACAGGTGTTAACCATCCCCATGAAAGGAATCTTTCCTGAAATATAGAATGCTGTGGAAAGGGTGCGTTGTGATTCTGGGACAATCAGCAAGCATTACTGAGCCATGTTCTAGTAAATATTGGTCTTTAAGGATTAAAGAAAATCTACTGGGGGCAATGTGGACAAAAGAGAAAGCTATTTGTAAGTAGGGTGATGATCTCATTATCATCCAACCAGGGCAGCTTCTGAGATGAAGGCAGGGATGTTGTACAGATTGTACTTAGTGGATGATACGCACAGACCAGGACACCTGGTGACCGTACACCTGAGACAAGGACGGGATCTTCACCAGGATCCTTGACAGCACAAGAAAATGGAAAATCAGATTTAAGATACTCAAAGAAACAACATGCAGGCAGAGATTTTCTATGCTAACTGACCTTCAAGTATCAAGACCACAGACAAACCTCAGGAATAGGTGAGAACTCAAGCAGCCTATCTATCTCCCCCGGCCCTTCCAGGAAGTCACAGGAGAAGCTTCAGCATGAGAGCTGGTGCTGAGCATATAACTGCAGAACCAACAGCAAATGACAAGTCATATAAATTATATGATAACTTACATAAGTTATATGATAACATAAGTCACATAAGTTATATGATAACAAAATTATCTCAAAAGGGAAAAGTCCCCGATAATTTGGAAACAAACTGAAAGAGGAAAACCTGACGGTACATCAAGTTAGTGATGCAGACAGGCAGAGAAAACTATGGAAAGTGTAGTGGATTTGTGATGTTGAACTGATACGGGTGCTGTCGTGGGGAAAACCAACATGGTCAGCGTTTGCGGTAAAAAGACCTAAGTATGACCAGACGTTTGCATTGAAAGTCTTTGCGTGAACGAGTGGCTTTGCCTTAGGAGGACAAGATGCAGTGAAAGCCAGCATGGGCAGGCAGCCCTGCTGCCCCGACATCGGGAAGGGTCTGCTCCAGGCTGCAGGTGTGTCGTAGGTGGGACATAACGTAGCTCCCTGTGGGACTGACGAATCAATCCTCCAGGGTCTGCCTCTTTTTGCGTCCCTCCTAATATACCATGCGTTCACCCCCATCTCGAAACCTCCCAAAGTCACGTGCAGTTAGGGTAGCAGGTTCAGATTCCAGGATCCCAGGATCAAAGTGAGGCCCAGGTTTGGCGGTGGAAAAGCTTTAGCTTTAGCATTCCTGGAAAGCTTTAGCACTTTTACACTCTTATGCTTTTATCAACATGGCACCAAAATAGATCAGGCAGAACTTGGTGGAAACAGGAAGGACGGACCGATCGACCAGGGAGCTGGAGGTTTAAATGATCTTGCAGAAACAAAGACCAAAATGGCAAAGGATATTTGAAGATGGGATTGGGAGCTCCCTTGCCCTGATGAACAAACGTCGGACGGAGTACTAAGCAAAGGACTGCAGAACGCTCTTGAAATGTGACAGAGTAACCTATGGCCCTGAAAGGGTGTGAATTACAGCTACACGCCCTAAAAATAAGATGTTGAGGGAAAGAAGCCATTCCCTTTAGAAAATAAACAGGGTGGCTCCATGTTATAAAGTTCAAACTGGAGAAATGTCCGAGTTCATCATATAGGGTCGTATTTGCAGGTGGCACAACTGCCAACGTAAGAGACGGGCATCGCTGAAGTTGGGAGACTGCTTCCTCTGGGTGAGGGGGGCTTGGAAGCCAGGAGGGGTCATGCGGGGTGCCCCGCCTTCACCTAACACATCAGCCTTATTCTAATTCTTACGTGTACGGATGTGTGCTGTGCACCCTCTCATGTGTGTACAAGAAATGCACATGTTTACAAATGGGCATTGAAGCCGTAAGAAATGAAGAAGGTGGAATAAAGTCCGTCCAGTGAGAGGAAGGTCGGACTGGAGAAGGTTTCTCAAAAGGCAGAGATGAGATTAGAACAATGGGAAGAGAAATCGAGAACACCTCTAGAGACCCAGCTGAGGAAGCGTTCCGGGGCTGGTGCTGGGTAAAGACCCCACCCCATGCCATGCCAGACCCGTGGAAGTTCTGGCCATCGCTGTGTTTGGAGTCTGAGGTCATGGGGGCTTCAGGTTCCGGTCCTGGGCTTTCTCACTAAGCGCCTGGGACTCCCCGGTCACCTGGGCCCACGGGTCCCAGGGGAGAGGCCGCCGGCAGAGACCAACTCGCACCCACCCGTGTTCCAGCCAGAGCAAGAGCCTCAGCCAATATCGTGTCCCCCTCATCTTGTGGTGCGATGACGAATTCCCAGAGGAGAGCTGGAAAGCAGAAGAGAAAGTGAGGGGACCCTGGGCCGGACCTGAGACGGGCCATTGTCCAAACCTCTGTGAGGCCTGAGCCGGATCCCTGACGCCTCGCCGTCTGGGGACAACCACAGTTGTCCCCACCACCTCCAGGCCTGAGTAAACCCGCCCCGGATGCGAATGATCAGAACCAAACCCCTGTGCTCCTCGCTGCTCGCCCGTCGTGGCTCCAGATTCCAGAGGGACCTTGCGAGCCAACGCCTCGCGCCTCTGCTCCCCGAGGAAGACGGCCGACCCAGGCTCACCTGGGGTCCGGACTCCAGCTGAAGCGGGGCCGGGCGATGTCCACGGGGCCGGCCTGGACCCTCCTCTGCCTTGCTCTGGGGCCCCTGCTGGGCCCTCCCCGCAGCAGATCTCATCGCCCTCCCCGTGTGATTCCAGCTCCCAGAAGGTTCTTCGCTCCGCCCCTGAACTCGGAAGGCGCTCAGCGCTGAAGCAGTGGTTAGATGAGTCTAGATCTGCTTCCCGGCCTCGCTGAGAGCAGGGGCCGAGGCCTCAGGTGGCCCTGCCCAGCAGCGGGTCCATCCACACGTCGATGGCACCCCCCGCTTTGGCTGCTTACCTAACAGGCCCTCAGACCCCGACCTCCCAGCTCTGCCCTGGTGGCCCCGGGGCTGCAGGCGGCAGGAGCAAACTGCGCCCTCAAGCCTCCCAGCCCCCGCATTCAAGCAATACAGCTAAAGGCGCCTGATCGTGTCCCTAAGGGAAGCCCTGGCCGCATTTGCCGACACAGACACTCACACCACAGCCTGTTCCACTGTCCGGGTGCAGGCACGGGGCGAGGGGCCTCCCCGACCTGGGAAGATGCCCACAAGGCCTCTACACCCAGTGAGGCCATCCAATCCCACCTGGCATGGAGGGCAGTGGGGCTGGCCAACGGGCTGCCTGGGGTTATGGTGACGATCAGTCTCATCCAGCTTTTGGAGGTCACCAAGACTCAAAAGATAGAAATCAGAGCAAAGCAGGGGCAAATGCGAACAGGAAACCCTTGAGTGGGCAGGTTGGTCTGCCTGCTGCCATCAAGGGTTTGCAGAATCCAGTTCCTGCCAGCCTGTCAAAGAACTCACCGGCCGATTCAGGGCATCCGAGGGTTTATTTTCCTGCTCTGATTTAACAAGGCACCTCTTCCCGGCTTGAAGCTACGGCCGAGAGCTTGGATGGATGTTAATGGACGTCTCGAGGAAAAGATAATCTTTTAATGGTCTCCAAGAGGCCGCCCTGGAAACCGTGCTTTATTCACACGCCTGAGGAACCGAACCCCTGCTTATCTTCGGTTTAAAGTGCTTGATTAGAAGGGTCTGTGACGGGCTCTAGCAGGGGTCCAGCAGGCCTAAACCCGGTTCTTGGTGGAGGAGGACGGGGCCGGCCTGGCTAGGGGCCAGTGACCCTGCAGCCCAGGCCGCGCTTGGGGTCCTGACTGACGCAGGCCTGGCCCTGCAGGAGTGGAGGTGGGGATTCTGGGTCCCAGCAAGGGTCCCTCCGGGAAGGACAAGACAGCTGGAGCACCCCGTGGCAGACGCGCCCCCAGCCGGGCTCTCCCCCGACTCTGAATGGGGAAACTGAGTCCCAGGAGTTCGTGGCCCCCACTCAAGCTGGAGCTGGAACGTGGCACATCTCAGCAGGCCCTGCTGGTCCCCTCCACCTGCCCTGGCCAGGCGGGGCTGCAACCCTGGCCTTGTGCTCCGCGACTGCAGGCTGCCCGGCTCCAAGACACAGGCTCAGAAGGCAGATGGCCCTCACTGGTCACCGGGACCCTCAGAGGCTCAGGCACGGTCTGGGCATCCCACCGACACCCATTCCAGGTGCCTTTAACTCCGGGGAAGCTGAGTTTCTGACCTGAGTTGGGGGCACGGCCGTGAGGCCCTCACAGGACCAGGTGAGGGGATGAGCCACGTGAGCTGATAAATGCAGGTGAGGGAAGCTTCCAGGAGGAGGCGGCTTGGGGTGGGGGTAGAGGGGAGTACGGGACGGGCCCGTGCCGCTGGAGGAGGGTGCCGGAGGGTTCTTGGGCAGCCCGTCCCTCCTCTCGCCTTCCCGCCTGCATTTGCTCTCCGGGCAGGACTGTGGCGTGTGGAGGCCCCCAGGGTGCAGGTGTCCAGACAGGCTCCCACCCAGACTGGTCACAGGGAGGATTTAAGGACAACCGAGCGGGGATCCAGCAGAGGGAAGTGGCCAGGGCCGAGCTGGGGCTGGAGGAAACGGGAAGCAGGAGGGAGTTGAGGGGTCCAGCCGAGCTGGATTTTAATCCAGAAGCACCGACTTGCTGAGGACCTTGCAGCATTTCTCTTTGTCCCCGAGCCCCCGCCTTGTCCCCTGCCACACCTGCCCAACCACGGCCCTGAGCTCCTTCACAGCATCCCGGCAGCCCCACAGGGCCCGGTGCCCCCGGTCACGGGACCCAGGCTGCTCCCTCCCCCTGACAGCGCCCCCCTCCAGCCCCCCGGAGGCCCATCTGCAGCCGATCCGGAGCTTCAAGTGCACTTGGCCCCTGCCTGGGTGGAGACGGTGGAGCACGGCCATCCATCTCGTTAATGAGCCCATTTGTCACACGAGGGCCAGCATTGTTCACCCGCCTAGTGAACGGTCTCTTCCTGCTGGACGAGGGCCAGCCGGGCCCTGGTATTGGGACACTTTGCAGGCCTGTCTAGGGCGCTCAGTCAAGGCTGTGTTACCCAGGGAAAGCGGTCTGTCTGGGCCCCTCAGCTTGCTGTAGACCACGGGGTTTCTGAAGGTGCCCAGTGAGGATCTGCTGGGTCGTTTGTCCAGAAACAGTGTAGTCTGATTGGTGGTCACGCTCTCCCGACACTGGGGGAAGGAGCAGCTGCCGTCTCCCCGCACAGAGTCTATTCCTGGCTGTCCTGGCCCAGGACTTTGCTGACCTGTCTGGGACAGATGTGGACAGTTGCCTGGTTGCCAGGTTACCAGCCATGGATCGGGGGCTGGTCCAACCCTCCTAAGGGGACAGGGTGAGAGGAGGCCCCTTGGTCCCACTGGGCTGCCCCACAGCTGAGCACCTTGGAGATGCCATCCAGCCTCCTCGATTCCTCCAGAAGTTTCCAAAGGGCCCAGTGTGGTGCCCACCCTGACACGGTCACCCCCTCAGTGGCCAGCTCCTGGGGTGCCGAGATGCTGAACTGTCAGCCCAGGTGAAGGGCTGTGTCCCTCATTGAGCTGTGAGTGACTCTGGGCTAGGGGCCGCCCGAGCTGCAGGTGAAAGCCCAGGGACACTTGTGTGAGGGCTTCTGTCCCCAGGGTCCTCAATGCAGGGCTGCTGGGCACCTGCCAGGCGGTTCTACAGGGAGCCCCTACCTGGCCCTGGGCTGGTGGGCTCGGAGGGAGCAAGGGAAGGCAAGGTCTGGGCACTGCTAAGGGGTGTGGTGGCAGCCGAAGGAGCCCTCCCCCAGCTGGCAGCAGGGGTGGGTAGGCAAGGGAATACCCTGCCCCCTATTGCCCAGCCCCCGCCTGCCCCACGCAGGAACCCTCCTACCCTCGACTCCTTCCCTTCCTGAGGGCAGCCAGGCCGTCCCTGGGCGGGGGCAGCAGTGGGGAGGTGGGGCAGCACAGGCAGAGCCGAAAAAGGGGGGATTCAGGATGAAAAGAAACACATGTGTGCCGAGCCCCTGCACAGAGGCGCTGGGTGGCCTGGAGGGGCGCAGACCTGGTTTGGGTCCTAGCTTTGCTCAACTGTCCTCCGAGGCCTGGGATCCACAGAGCGGGACGCTCCTCCTTCCCCCCAGGGCGAGGCTTGGCCCAGGTCGTCCCAGGCTGGCCCCCAATTCCCGACTCCAACAGGGTCCGTGAGGATGCTTCAGCCTCCCTGGAATTCCATGTTGACTCTTCCAAGTGTCCAAGGGTCTTCCTGGCACCATGGTAGCCTTGCATCCCGGTCCCTGTTAAACCCCGCATCGCAGGAGTGTCTTCAGTGCCATAAACTCTCCTTTCCTAACTCCGATTTCCTCCCGATCCTTCACCACGGGACCCGTCCCACACCGTCTCTTGGCCCCATCGGGATGCATCCCTGGTCCTGCAGCTCCTTGGGCGTAAGGTCTCTCCTCTCATAGCAGCTGCTGCACTGCCCACAGCCAAGCTTGCATCAGCCTTTCAGTCTGGCAGTTTGAGGGGAGGGGTGGGCAGACACCCAGTTCTCTGGTGGTATCCGTGCTCTGGCGGGGACGGCCCGCTCCTGCCGGCAGCTCGGGGTCCGCAGCTGTGCTCCATCGTTCTTCCACCCCAGTCACACGGGACACCAGCCATTTCCCTCCCTTACATCAAAGGCTTCTCCTCACAGGCAGGGCCCCGCTTGCCCATCTCAGTTTCCCTGCATCTCTGAAGTCGGGGCCCCTCCCCATGGCTCTCCATCCCCGAGGCACCCATGGGGTGACGCAGCACTGACTGGGGGCCCCTCCCAGTGGCGGTGGCCCTTCTCCATTTTGTCCCCCGCAGCCGCCCCTGGGCTCCGCCCTCAGCTGCAGACCCTGATAAGTATTCCAAGCCGACCTCCCCACAGTCCCTTCCCACGGTTCTCTGACCTCCGAACGCAGACTGAGACGGCTGTTTTCTCCCGCTGGCAGCCTGAACCCAGAACCCCTAATCCGCCCGGTGCTCTCCCCCGAATCCCAAGTAGTCCTCCACACAGACGTAACATAGCCATCTACTTGTGGCTGGCAGCTGTGAAGAAACGATTACCAGGGACCAACAAGAGTGAAAAGAGCCCGGCGCTTTCCCTAATAGTATTAGGGACGCTGGAAAGAGATGCTTCCTGTCCCACGGGCAGTGCAGGCTCCATGGTCACACTCCCCACTTCTGCCCTGCTCAGGGGGTCCCCTGTGACCTGGAGGGCCAGGCCGTCAGTGCTAAGGGGTGACACCGACCTGCATCCCTCATGATACATTATCCCCCGATAATACCTCTCCATGTGCATGTCCAGCGACCTTCCAGACAAGGGGGCACAGGCTCCCAATCCTCCTGGCACCCCAGATGCGTTCCTCCCATCTCTCCAGCTCAGTTAGTGGCGCTGTGGCCTCTGCCTGGGATCACTCTTGGTCCCCCCTTCCCCTGACCTGCATCCAATCCTCCCAGAAGCCCTGGGGACACTTCCTCCGAAACCACTCAGAGCCCCTCTCTTCCCTTCATCCCACCTCCTACCTCCTCACGCCCCTGCTGGCTCTTGTCTGGGTGCTGCTCTGGCCCCCACTCACCCCCTACTCCCTCTCTGGGCCCTGCAGCCCATCTTCCCACGAGAACAAACCCTTTCGAACACCACAATGTAAGTCTGATAAACGCGACCCCTGGCTAAGCCCTTCCACGCCCTGCCCCACATCCTGCATTCCAGCCCCATCGGGAGCTGACCCGCCTGCCCCAGAGCTCATCACGCCCCGCCATGCCGCAGTGCCTCTGACACCGAGCAGGAGGAGGGGCTCACCTGAGAGGGGGGAACAGGTGTGGTGGCCGGTAGGACTGGACAGAGGAGTGGGGGTGGGGAGAACTGGCTGCCAGGTGGCCTCACCCAGGGCGCTCTGTACCTGCAGGGGCGAGGGGACAAAGTATCCCACTTCTGTGTATTAGTGCTTATCTACACGGGTTTCATGTGGCCCTCGGGTACCACTTCCGCAGAGTAAACTACCCCAGACACCAGTGTCCACCCCAAGCATCGCAGGAGAGCAGGTGTCTGTGAGGCCCGTCCCTCTTCCCGGCCCTGCCTCCCCTCAGGTGACCGATGACTGTCCTCTGTCACCAAGGGGAGCCTCCATGTTCTTGAACTTAGTGTAAGTGAACAGTTCTGCCCATGGGGCGGGATGAGCCCACATTTACAGCCCAGTGACAACATACAGCCGAATGCTGCAGGTCTCGGGCAGGAGGACAGAGGACAGGAGATGCGCGGAAGGTCCCTTGGGAAATTCTCGGGTGGGAACCCGAGAAGAAGAGTTCCCAGCCCTGAGTCCCAGGTGCGGCTCTTCTGTGAGAAGAGTGGAAACCCACACACATGGCGAAATTAACGCAGTGTCAAGACAGTAGACATGAGTGCCTGGCCGAGGCCCAGGACCAGAACTCAGAGCCTCGGGATCTGGGCAGGTGTCCGGCAGAGCCTGGTCACCACACAGCCCACGTGACGTTCAGCTTGGCTCCCACGGCCCCTGGCCCCTTCCTCGTGGCCAAATTCAGAACTCGGGGCCAGGAATCTGGTCGGCCAGAGGTCTTTCCTGACAGACCATGTGTCTGGACAGCAGTGGGTGGAAAACGTGGTGTGGCCTGGGGACATGGACCTTGGGCTGACGGAGGCGGGGGGTAGGGACCAGCTCCCCAGGGGGCCAGGGTCTCCTCGGAGCCTCTGCACTCGCACTCCCCCACCCAGCTCCACCGCTGCCCCTGCCAGTCGGTGCAGAGTCGGCAAGCAGGCCATGTGACTTCCTCTCTTTGCAGACAGTGGGCGGGGCCTGACAGAGCCCCCTCCCACCAGCCCTGGGAAAGCATGGCTTCCAGCCTGGAGTGACCGGCTTTTCTTAGGCAAGAGCCATGAAAGAAGCATCCTTTTTCCCCAGTCACCACTGGGCAATCATAATGCTGCCCTCATTGACTGTGCCCGGAGCTTCATCCGGACACAGTGCTGGGCGGCACTGGCCACATGGCCTTGGAATGATGATCAGCCAGCTGGGCGGTCCTGGGACCCTGCACTGTGCTTCCACTGAGGAGGAATTCACGGGCCAGGGTCCCAATCCCAGGACCCTGCTCACGGCCAATTCACCAGGAGTTTAAGGAAATGGTGTGGCAGCCGCCAGGCAGTGATGCACGGCCTTTGATTTAGTCTTCAAAGCCCAACGTGGAGGGTTCACAGGGGCAGCGAGGGTGGGGGACACAGAAGCCTAAATCGGGGCCCCCAGGGACCTCCCATCAGGCCAGACAGCGCTCTCCAGGGACCATGGTCTTCCCTTCCCCTTGGACACGTGACTCCACCTGCAGGGCAGACAGACACAAAGACTGAAACGTGGATGGACAGACTCATGGGCCCTGCTGCGGACCGAGAGACCCACAGACAGTGGACGAGGCCAGCGCAGGGGTGGAGGTTGCGTCTGGATGTGTCTGTGATGCACAGGAAGTTGGCATCTCCAGGCGGCTCCGTCACAGCTAACTACCCATAATCAGAATCCCCCGAATGTGTCACCGTGTTTCCTGAAGGGAAGAAGAACCGCTTGCCTGACTTCACGGAGCTTTTGTCTAAGGCGACAATAGACCGGACGCTCTTGGCAGGCACAGACTTCAGTGTGTTTTACCCCGTTAATACGCAGCTGCTCTGGCTTCCACTCGTGGGCTCGGTGACCAGGCCGACTGCCCCTCGTAACCCTGCTCCCTGGACGCTGACCGGCCCCGGACACGGAGGAGAGACACGTCGTCCTCCTCATCTTGTCCCGTGAAGATAGACTCCAGCTCCTTGAGGTCAGAGAGAGGGGAGGGGGCTTCTCTCCGTCAGAGGCAATGGTTTCCTCCAGCTCGGCCCCTGGAACCCAGAACCCCAGTTCACCCAACCCTCCCCACCGAGTCCCACCGAGAGCTCCTCCCAGATGAACTCACAGTGGCCCCTGGAAAACCACATCCCCTGGTGCATAATTTGACCAGGGCCTCCACTTTACCCCTGGGGGACCCACTGAATCAAAGACTGTCCTTCCTGAGACTCTCGGGACTGGGGATACCTCCTGAGAGTTTTTCCCTGATTTCAAATGTTATGGGTTGGATTGTATCCCCCAAATTCGTATGTTCAAGGTCTAACCCCCTTGACCTAAGAATGTGACCTTATTTGGAAATAGGGTCATTGAAGATGCAATTAGTTCAGTTAAGATGAGGTCACACAGGGATAGGGTGGACCCCCTCATCCAATATGACTGGTGTCCTCATACAAAGGGGGAATGTGGACACAGAGACAGACACACAGGGAGAAGGACTGTGGAGATGAAGGCAGAGATCGGGAGCTGCGTCTACAAGCCAAGGACGCCAAAGATGGCAGCAAACCACCAGAAGCAGAGAAAGTCCTGGAACAGATCTCTCCCTCACAGGCTCAGAAGAAACCAGCCCTGCCAACACCTTGATCTCTGACTTCTGGCTTCCAAACTGTGAGGTTTCTGCTGCTTAAGCCTCCTGGATTTGGGTGCTTTGTTACGACAGCCAGAGGAAAGTGATGGACCAAATCTCTCCCCAAATGGCAGAGGGGTGTCCGAGCATCTCAGATCAGCTTAGAGAGGTCATACTCTCCTTATAAAGAGGGCTTCCCTTCAGTGCAAAGCGTCCCTCTGTCAAGGCTTGCAACCCTGGTGTAGGTGAGCTTCCAGAACACAGAACCACCAAGCCACCAGACGCCCCCCCCCGACCTGCTCAAGGCCGCTGCCCCCCCTCCCCTGAGACTCTCAGCTGCCCCGTCTGTCCCTGTCCCAGTGGCCCCAGGGGCACTGGAGCTCGAAGACCAGGGCCAGGTACTCAGACAGGAACTCTATTAAAATAGGTAATTAATAGAAAGGATGAGAGATAGATGATAGATAAAATAGATAAATGGATATTAGGTAAAATAGAATTAAACAGATACAATACATAACTTAAAGGGCTAAAATAAACAAACACAACAACATGATGGTCAGTTCTCAGAATACAGCAACTTCATCAGCCAACAGAGCTGAGCCTCAGAATCCCATGGAAGATTTTAGAACACGATGCCCACGTGGTCACCCTCCCCAGCCTAATGCTGAGGTTCTGGTCCTGAGTCTGGGATGCAGACGAGGTGATTCCATTTTTCATAAGCGCCCCCGGTGATTCTGATGCACGGGGATGGGAGCAGGGTCTGCAGATGACGGTTCCTGCCAGCTACAACCCCAGCTGAAGAGCAGATACGCTGAATGGGAGGAACCCCATCCCTGCATAGGAGGCACGCAGGCTCTGAGGCATCATCTGGGTAAACGCATCTCCCAAACCAGAATTTGTTTCCATAAGAATACCTTTCCAGGGGAACGTTTGCAAGAAGTGAATAACAGAGCCAAACTGTGGTGTCATTCTGGCTGAAAAGAGATGTGGCCTCACATAGGCTTCAGGGAAGGGGAGAGACAAGAGGGAACCTCGCGGAAGCACTGGAGGACCTAGGGAAGGTCCCCCCCGCCCGCCCGGTCCCCCCGCGAAAGTATGATTCCCCCACATCCAGCACTACCCACCCTCTCTGGGCATGAGAGGGGAGACGAACATTTACACGACGTTGCTCAGATCTACCTGAGAGAGGTCTTCTGTCTGGGGTCCACACAGGTAGGGGGATGCTGGCATTTCCGGTGCTGCCTCTTCCATCCTCTCTCTCAAGCTCCAGGAAATGTCTTCAGTTACGTGCGGACATCTCCCTCAGGTGTGTCAGGGCCTTCACATCCTCGCACTCAGCAGAACTGTCGCCTGCACTCTCTGTGTCCTCTGCTTCAACCATTGTCACCTGTCGAGGGCTCTCTTTGTTCACCGATCCACTCACTAAACACTAAACGAGTACTTACCAGCCTTCTACTGTTTACCAGGTACTGTTCTAGACTCTGGGGATGCGGTAAACAAGAGACATAAAAAGCTAGAAGCCTGACTTGCACACCAACCTGTGTTGAAGTAGCTTCTATTAGAGTGACCCTCCCACCCAGGGCAACTGTAACAGCTTGATGAAGTTAAAAAAAAAAAAAAAAAAAGGCTGTTAGAGTGACCAAGTCAGCCAGGATTTGAGGAGCTAAGAGTCCCCCAAAAACGGGACACACCTTGGGTGACCCTGAATTTGTCCCTGATCGCCCTCCTCGGGGCAGCTGGCGTGCCGGCACGTGGAGCAGAAAGACCGTAAACGGGTCTCCCTGGGCTGGGAAGAGAAGCGGGAATTCGGGGCTGTCGAGATGCCAGGACCTGAGGCTCCAAAAACTCCAGAAGCAAGAGCCGGGAGGGAAGCGAGCCCGAAATTCTACACACAAGGTCCCCTCAAGGCACGGACTGATTCCCAAGCTATGTGCCCGCCCGGATGAGAGGCTGGGAAAACAAACAGAATTCAACAGCTGGGACAACTGGAAAGGTAAGTGTCACTTCAGCAAGCCTCACAGGACAGGGAGGTAAAAACTGAGGGTTTCGGGGCTTCCATGGAAAAGGGGCCAAGGGAAGCCCCCCGGCCAGCTGTTCATGAGATTTCAGAAGGAGTGAGGGTGAAGGGGAAACAAAGGGGACCCTCCTTAAAGGAGGAGAGAAGGAAGGGAGGAAGGAAGAAAGGAAGGAGGGAGGGAGGGAGGGACGGGCCACATGGTGCGAACAGGTCAACGGACACAGGGCACCTGCAAGAGTCCCCAAGGCCAAAGCTGGAACCATTTGAGCATCATGAAGCAGTGGTCTAGGACCACACCCAGTCTGAAATAAATCTCCATGAATTCATACTGACATAAATTAATCATTGAAAAGATATATAAACAAGAGAAAAGAGACAAATCTGTGCAAAACCATCACAAATAGTGTTTGTAGACCCTCTGCCCCTAGAAGCTGGGGCATGACCCCCGCCCCTGGACTGTGGCTTCCATCCAAGGAGGGCAGAGGGAGGGGGGGAAACAGGACCATAGAGCAGAGAGCCTGACAGCACACCTCAGCCAGGTGATGAGGCCGGCATCACGGTGATCCATCATGGTGACAGCACGTACCCTTGGTACGTCTCCTTCCAAAATAACCGTAACGGCAACAAGGGAAACACCAGACAAGTTCCAACAGAGGGGCCTTCTGCAAAACACCTGCCCCGCCTCCCAGACGGTCAAGGTCACAGAGGCAAGGAAAGTTGGAGAGACTGTCACAGCTGGAGGAGAAGCCCAAGGAGACAGGACGACTACATGTCACGTGGGGTCCTGGACAGGGTCCTGGGCAGAAAAAGGACATTGGATAAAAACTGAGGAATTTAGATAAAAGCTAAGGCATTTTGAGTAATGCATGGACTTCATCTCATAATTATATAGCTAATATATCGATACTGCTCTATTCGTTGTAACAAATACACTAAGGTGGAGGTTAACTGGAGACCCTGGGGGGTGGGGCAATGGGAACTCTGAACAATCTTCACAGTTTTTCTGCAAATCTAAAACAGGTGTGAAAAATGAAGTCTACTTTTGAAAATTAAAACAAAGTTCTGATAGAACAGCACCACGGTCTGCAGACCACCCCACCCCCGTCGTGGCAGCCCCGACGCTAGCCTCTGGCCCTCACCGGCCCCCTCTGGCCTCCCTGCCCCGTCTAGCCCCTTCCAGCCTGTCCCCCTGCAGCCAGACCACGTCTCTGAAACGTCGGAGCTTTCCCATCCCATCTCTGTTGCAAACCTTGTCACAGATCCTAGTTTCCCCCGGTGTCAGTTCTGAGCTGCTGACCACGAGATCCAGGCTGCTCCCCGTCCTCTGTCCTCAGCTCCCGTGTTACTCCCTGGGGTAGCGCATTCTGTGGTTTCCTGGTTTCATGCGCTTTGATCACAACATCCCACCCACCTAGGACTCTGTCCCCTTCCTGCCCAGGGGCGAAGCCCTCCTCACACTCCAGTGCCTCCCACCTTGGAAAACCGGCCCCGACCTCCCCACGCCAGGAGAGGGCGGACTGGTCACCTGGGGGTCTCTGGGACCCATGGGGATCACAGAACCCAAATGCAGGCGTCCCTTTCAGAGAGAAATGACCAAGGGAGGGACCGGGAATAGGACCCTGGGGCGAGGCTGCCGCCCAGCAAGGGTGACACGGGGGCTTGGGACAGAGGGCCCACTAGGGGGCTGGAGGTCTCACCAGGTGTCCTGGACCGGGAAGTGGGGGACGTGGAGCCCACCCACAGGGTGTCAGGAAGAGCAATCAGAGCAGCACGTCTTCAGAGACCCTGCGGGCCCCTCCCCACTGTGTCTGTATCTGGAATGAGGCTGCCTTGTGAGGTCGGTCTCATCCACAGAGACGGCTGTACATTCCATCCTGTCTGCAAATCCCAGGGAACTGCAGCTCAGCACCCCACCCCACCCCTGACCCCGACCACCCGGGGCTCTGGGGTAACAAGTGAAGCCCTGGCCTCCCGCTGGAAGCCTGGCCCGGCTCAGGGTGCAGAAAACCAGGGTCCACTGGAGATCCTCCACACAACCCCCCCCAGCCCTCCAGGACCTCTGCCATTTCTCCTAAATGCTGCCTTGCTCCTTCTCCTGGCCTCCTCCCAGGCCCAGCACGACCGCCCTGCCAGGATGGTGTCAGGAGTCCCCTAACTGCACGCTAACATCGTGGGGGAGGGTAAGTCACCTGTTGCCCGCCCCTCCCGGCACTTCCCGCCCAGTGTCCCCACCCCTGACACCCACACCCAGGCCCCTGTTCCCGAGTGCCCAGTCCCTGCCGCAGGGCCTTTGAACGGCTGCTGCCTCTGCCTGACCCCTCGGCTCAGGTGTCTGTGCAGCTCGGACAGGCAGTGGTCACGTGTGTTGGCAGGACGCCCTCCTGCTGTCCTAAGAAGGACGCTCACCACTGCGTCCTCAGACCAACTCCAGAAGCAGTGCCCCCTGCAGGAAGCACTGCAGCCCACCTGACCACCCAACAGTGGTCTGGGCCGTCTCACAGACCCCACCTGAGCCGGCAAAGGCCAGGGAGGGAACCAGCACGACCCCCACGGGGGCATGCACCTGCGTTCTGAGGACGGGGTGGGAGGTCCCCATCTGCCTCAGTGGCCCCAGATGTGTCCCCTCATCTGTGTCCGAGCCAAGAGACCCCACGCCCACCAGCTTCCAGCTCCTGGGGCCGCCTGCATACCTGGACCCACATTACAGGAGGGGGGCCTTTGGGAGGCCCCTGTCGCCGAGACGGGGGAGGCCTCGAGCATCTTGCGGCCTGAGCCTCATTCTTCCCGGTGGAGCTGGCCTGTGGCTTCCCCGGACCCAGCCTGAGCCTCGGGGTCACCTGCCCCCAGGCCTGCTGGCAGCCCTCCTCCTGCTGCATTTCCCCACTCCCGTCCCCTCCGTCCTGCAGGTCAGGCCCCCGCCAGAGCTGGGAAGCTACTAAGCATAGCTCATTTACACCGGCCCCTCAGGTTGTGAAATGGACCTCAGAGGTGGGGGACAGAGAAGACGGACCCCCCTCCTGGAGGCACACTCCGTGCGGGGAGCCTCTGCTCTCCTGCCGGCGCCTGGAGAGCTCTCTCTAAGCAGCTCACCTTCAGCTCTGTAGGGGAGGCCAGGCCGGCCAACGTGCGATTACGGAAAATCCTTATCTGGCATTTTTCTCCCGAGAGCACGTCTCCTGTCCTTGTAAATAATGAGCTGAGACCCGCTCCTGGCCACAGTTATCCAAGCTGGACGGCCGGGCGCTGCCACCAGCGCCACCCTCCTCCTGCTGGCCCCGCCGTTGGACAGAAGCCGCAAGCCCAGCAGAGCTTCCTCGGCACTGGCTAGCAGGCTGCTCCGTCCCTTCGGGGCTCAAGCGTCCAGCTGCCCAGCCCCGCCTCCTGGGACTGGCGGCCTCCTGAAATCCCAGCTCCTGCAGAGCCCGGCCGGGCTTCAGGGGCCAGGGGACGAAGGCACAGCCCTGCCCGAGAGCCTCCAGCAGGAAGGGACACTGGCTGGACGCTGACGAGGCTGCCCCGAGTGGGGTCGGGGGTCCTGGGGGCAGGGGTCGCTGACCTGATGGGCTCCCCCAGAACTAGGGGTCGGATCACGTGACCAGCTGACCGCTCCCTCCTGCAGGAACTAACCCTGATGGGTGAGCGCCCATGGGCTCGACTGAGGCCTCGACACCCCAGGCCGTGCATCTGCTGGGGGAAGCGCAAGCCTGGAATTTGTGGCGAGAGCTGCTGTTTAGGGACAATTGTGTGACTCCTGGTAAAGGAACTGCTCGTCCCTCCAGGGGATCTGCTGCGCCCTCCACACATGTAGGCAGAGGGGCTGCCCTGCCCCAGGCTGCCCTCCTGCTGGCTCAGCCTCTTCCTCTCCAGCTGGACTTCTGACCCCCCCAGGAGGGGGTCCTTCCGCACCAACACCTTCCCCCAACCCGTGGGTCAGGTGGCCAAGCCCTTCCCCGAAGCCCAACCCCCCACCCAATTCCTGGGCTCCCCCCATTGCCTGGTTATGCTTCCCTGTGACTTTGCAAATTTCTCACGTGACCACAGTGCCTGGGACCCCTCGTGAATCCAGGAGAAAGGAAAGAAGGCAGGAACCTGCCCGTCCCTGAGGACCATTTCGGGAATGCAGGCACCCACGACTCCTCCAACTGGGAAATTCAGGCTGACTCACAGCGTCTGGCCTGGGTTCCTGGGTGGACGGGCGTCATTCACGGAAAGGGGGCTGCAGAGGGCAGAGCAGGTTTGGGGGAGGTGACACTGGGTTTGGGATTCGGGGGGCGGGCCCCCTGGCAGGTGGTCTGGGGAGCGTCCAGCTGTCCTGGCTGAGTGGGGCAGGAGGAGGTCACCTGGAGGCGCGGGGGGCCTGGCCTCACCCCTGTGGGTGGGGAGGCCTGCGAATATGATAAATGTTGTGAGCTCACACCCCCGATTCTGTAGACGCCTTCGGGGGATCCTCAGCCCCAGAGGCAGCTCCCGTCTGTGTCTGCAGGGTGGGGCGTTCTGGTGCAGAGAGAGGCCAGGATGGAGTCTGCGGGTGGCTTCTGTCCCTTGATCAGCTCAGGCCACCGGACCAAACAGCACAGCCCAGGCGGCTTCAAGCTCAGGCACCTACTTCTCAGTCCTGGAGGCCAGAAGTCCGAAATCAAGGTGTCGGCAGGGCTGGTGTCTGGGGAGGACTGTGCTCCTGGCTTGCAGACGGCAGGCTTCTCGCTGTGCCTTCTCCTGGCAAAGAGCGAGCTCTGGTCTCTCTTATACGGACACCATCCTATAGGACCAGAGCCCTACCCCACGACCCCGTTTCACGTTAATTGTCACCCTGGGGGTCAGGGCCTCAGTGTGTGGCTTTGTGGGGAGGGGGGTACATAACAGGCAGGAGGGCCAGGCGGAGGAGATGGCGGCTGCAAACTGAACGCCAGGAGAGAAGGTCTCAGTCAGAGAGGGGGCGTTGGAAGAGTCGAGGGGCTTCAGCCCCGCCCCCCGAGAACCCCAACCCTGGGAGTCAAGTCGTGGGGCTGGTACCCAACCAAGAGGATGCCACACACCCACCTCTGCCCAGCACCAGGTGTGCCTGCCAGGTTGTGTTTATTGTTGACTTTGTATCTGAAATAATTTCAAGTTTATAGAAGGGCTGCACCGACAGCAGAAGTCAGTGCAGGGCATCCCCCCACCCCCCGCCCCAGGTTAGGACATGAACCCCCAGCCTGCACCTCCCCTCCACGTCCACGGGCCTCTTTGCCCTTCCGTTCTTCAGCGTGCATTTCTTGAGATCAGGAAACAGGGCACAATTAGCCACTTGGGGACATCCCACAGTGACACCAAAGCTCTTTTCTGATCTGCAGACCTCCCAGGTAGACCGAGGTCATCACTGGGGGAGGGGGCCAGAAGACCCAGGCCCGCCCGACCCCCTCCTTGTACCTGCCCCTCCTCTTCCTGTGGTCTCCCCATCATGTCGTTTTCTGGCTGTTTTCCTAAGACCTTAATTTACAGTAAACCAGCACATCGGGCCCCATCTCTTCCGACAGTCCCAGGCCCTGGGCCCCTGCGTGGATGTCGCCCAGAGGGCTGCCGCGAATGCAGAGCCCCAGCCCAGCAGAGCTGGGAAATGGGGGTTTCTGGGCTGGGGTCTGGGGAGCTCTACCTTATCAAACCCCTGTTGGTTGGAGAGCCACCTCCTTGGCACTCACTGTGGTCTATGGCTGGGAACAGATAACAGGGGGTCCCCAGGACGTATTGATGGAACAGGTGGGGGAGAACCCCTAGAACCTGCAAGCTCCCCACGGAGCTGGGTCCACCACAGCGGGTCACGACCCCTCACCCACAGGGACCACCAGGCAGTCTTTTTCAGGAGCAGGTCCTCCGGGATGGCCTCAGGCTCAACCGGACTGGTGAGGCCATCTCCAGAGCCAGACTGGACCCTGCCCTCCGGACTCTGCAACTGTAAACCCACCATCCTCAGATACCAGATGAGTTTTACAAGCAGACAATGCATTTCATCGCCTGATTATTATTTTTTAAATTTTGGAATTAATCATCCAAGATCCGGCTACATATTTTATGGAAAGTTCTATCTCCCATTTAATGAGCTCGATGCAACTAATCAGAAAATAAAATGTAAAATGTAGGATGATTTCGCTGGTGGAATGGAGAACAAAGGGTAGCAGATTAAGTTTAGGAGGGCTACCTGGGACAGAGTTGACCTTGGGGACGGTTTAGGATGGGGGTGTCCTTCCAAGGGAGGCTTTGCAGAGGCCAGAGGCGGGGAGTGGTTCTACTGGGCAGGAGCTGGCCTGGGCCCCGGTCCCACACACGGCCCACCTCTAGGACGCGGGGGACAGGTCCCCCTGATCCTGGGCACCTCTGTGGGCAGGACGGGGCTGTGACTTCCTTGCCCAGGAACCACTCCTTCACCGGTCCACTCCGCCCTCCCCCGTGGAGCAGACCAGGCAGGCATGTTGGAAAGCGCTGGCCACCATGTGTGTGTTTATTGTCGATTTAGCTTTTAAAGGCTCTAGAGCTGAGCCCCCCAGAGCCCAGGTTGGGTTTTCAAATCTTTAGCCTGGAGCAGAGTTCCCTGTTAACGTGCAAATCTCTCTGAGCTGAGGCCTTGCCAAGCTGCTGTCATCCATCCACAGGACCGTGGAGCCCAGGGGGAGGCTGCTCAGGGCGCACGGAGGGAGTGGAGCGTGGCATGGGCATCCTTGGGGGTGGCTGGACGCCCTCTGAAGCAGGGCGACTGGCCCTGCTGTGGGGCGCCTCCCCTGTCCTCCTCTTGCCCAGGGCCCCGGTCCTAGAGCCCCTGATGGAGGATTCAGCCTGGCATTTTTGAAGGCTTCGGGAATATTAAGGACTTATTGACATAAATGGCCAATAAACATGTGAAAAGATATTCAAACTCAATAGTCATCGAAGACATGCAAATCCAAACAACAAAGCCATTGATACCTTTTTTTGTTTAGCAAATTGGCAGAGATTAAAGAGAAGATAATTCCTGGTGTGGGCGGCCCTCTCCCGGGTCAGTGGGCTTCTGAAGGCGTTCCAATTTGCAGAGTGTGATCCTGCCACGTGCAGCAAATGTGAAAACTCACAGAGCTTTTCTACCCTTCACCTAACGATTTCCTAACGTTTAGGGTAACGAATTATTAAATGAGTTGCAGGGGTTTTACATGAGTATGTTCACGGCAGCATCAGTCCTCACAACAGAAAGCAGAAAGCGGGCCGGATCAGTGTGACTGCAGAGGGGCTGCCATCCCTGGAGGGACTCCGGGGCCCACATTTTAAATAACAGGATGCGTTTCTATTTATGGACACGGAACAAGGCTTGATCCTACCGAGGTGACTGAGGAAAACAGCAGATAAAACACTATGTATGGTGCTCATCCTTTCATCCAGCAAACATTGATCAAGCGCCTACTAGGTGCTTCGTCGACCGAAAAAAAAATGCACACCGTGAGAGCTGTGAGTTAAGTTTTATCTGGGGAAAAATGAGGACCATAGCCAGGGAGACAGCATCTCAGATAGCTCTGAGAAACTGCTCCAAAGAGGTGGGGAGGGGAGGTCAGTGATTTTGGTGACGGGGGAGTACATACAGCCCAGCACACATTTTTGCAGAATGTTTCTGCTAGTCTCATGAAGGTTCCCGCTAGCCACAAGGAGCAGGCGTCACCGTGAAGGACTTTAGTGCTTTTCTAGATACGAGAAGATGCAAGAATTGGGCGCATAAAATCGTCTCCTGAAAATATCTATCTGAAGATCTGCTCTGACGGTTTTTCCCAGAGCACAGAGGGCCTCATTCCTGATCTCCACCCAGAACTCCTTTCAGGGGGTGTGGAAAGTCAGCAGCTGCAGCGGCTCAGGATTTAATCCTTGTAGAGGTGGATGGCAAGTGCCAATTTGTAGTTTGCAGCCTGGACAAAGCTGGGAATGAGCTTACAGAAGACAGCAAGACAAAGGTTTGCCCATGAGGAGCAAATACAGAAAGACGAGGGGGTATTAGTCTCCAAGGGTTGCTGAGCAAATGATCACACACTGGGTGGCTTGTGACCACGGGAATGGATCGGCTCAAGGTTCTGGAGACCAGAGGGCTCAAGGGGTGGGCAGGGCCCTGCTTCCTCAAGAGGTTCCAGGGGAGGAGCCTTCCGCCCCTGGGCTTGTGGCTACATCATCCATCCCTGCTTCTGTATGCACGGCCTCTCCCTGAGTCTGTTTCTCCACATCTCCCATGAGGTACCCAGTCACTGCATTGCAGCGCCCACCCTACTCCAGCATGACCAGATCTTCACTTGACCACAGCTGCAAAGACCAAATAAGGCTGCATTCATGGGCGGGAAGGTCAGAACTTCAGTGCATCTTTCTGAGGGACATAGTTCAATCCACACCAGATAATAATCATCCACTTCCGAATCCAGCATCTCCTCTGGTTGTCACAACAACCCTGAACAGCCCACTTTACCGATGGGGATGCTCAGCCAGGAGATCAGGAACTCGCCCAGGGTCGCAGAGCCGATGTGGAGGGTGGGTCAGTGTTCTAACTCATCCTCCGTCCCCATCCCCGGGAGGCCCCAGAGCAGAGCTGTGACAGCCCCGGGGAAGCCCCCATCACAAGTGCCCCCTCCCCTCTCTGGGCTGGCCGCCTTCCTGATCTCAGGTCAACAGTCTCCTTAGTGTCATGGACATAACTTCCTTGTTTTTCTTTATGGTTTCACCGCCCGTGTCTACAGCCCTGAAACACAAGTGCGGTTTTGCCTTTTTTTGGAACTTTATAAAAATAGAAGCATATGCATGCATTCTTTCAGTGCCCCGTGTCTTCCATGAAGCATGGCGGTCTTAGGATTAGTCCCTGCTTTTCCCAGATTTGTGTTTAATTCCTTTTCACCACGAGTTATGGATTCATTTTGCTGTTAAGTGCCTCTGGCTTGTCCCTCGAGGCTGTAAGGAGCAGTGAGACGCAGTGCTGAGCCCCTGCAGCGAGGGTCCCCGACGTGAGCAGGGCTGCCTGGGGGTCTCCAGGCTCACACGCCGGATGCAGCCGCCACTGCCCTCGGAAAGGTCAGCCTGGCTCCTGGTGGGGCTGGACTAGGTCGGTCTGCATTTTCTCTTCCGTATTTTAGAGATCGCTTACACTTCTAAACATTTACTGTTTGAATAATTAAATTATTTTGGAATAATGTTAAGAAAGAGAAAGCGTAAGGCATTGTGTAGAGTTGTGTTGAAAGCTTGGACTCTGCAGCCAGTGGGACAGCCACCCGCCGTGTGTCCCCGAACGACGCTGGGCGAACATCGCCACCTCTCTGGGCCTTGGGTCTTCACAGCATTGCCTCGTAGGCAGAGGGGGATTGAAGAAATCACTGCCAGATGGGTTTGCTAGGATTGCTATTATCAGAGAGACAAAACCATTTTCATTTTGGAAAATGATAAAGCCACACAGAGGGCAGATGGACAGACAGCCCCATGCATGGAGCCGACATTCCTTGTAGGGCCCACCCACAGTGCCACGGCCAGGTGACAAGGAGCCTCCACCCCAGGCTCCAGGGGGTCCGCGTCCTGCTCTGTCCCAACCACACTGTGGGGGGGACTCTGCCCTCTAGGGGCCTCGTGCCTCCAGGGACAGCCCTGCCCCGTTAGTTAGACTGTGAAGCCACAGGTCAGGGTCAAGGTCCAGCGTCTGAAGATTTGGAGCCAGATTTTAGCTCAAGGTTTAGTGAGGGGACTTGGCTCCTGGGTCCCCCAGACACCTCAAGGCAGCAGTGTCTGCACTTGGGCCTGCCCTTCACACTGACCTGCTATGGGGCTGAACTGTGTCCCCCAGAGTTTCATGTGTTGAAGTCCCCACCCCCAGGACCTCAGAACGTGACTGTATGTGGAGATAGGCCTTTAAAGAGGTGGTGATGGTAAAATGAGGTCACACAGGTGGCCCCTGATCCAACGTGACTGGGGTCCTTATAAGAAGAGACCAGGATGCAGACACACACAGAGGGACAACCACGTGAGGACACGGGGAGAAGACAGCGTCTACAAGCCAAGGAGAGAGGCCTCAGGAGGAGCCAGCCCTGCCCACACCTTGACCTTGGACTTCCAGTCTCCAGGATGTGAGGCAGTAAAGATCTGATGTTCAAGCCACGCAGGCTGGGGTGTTTGTTACACAGCTCTAGGAAGCTGATACATCTGCACCATCTCTCCCTTTCAAGCTCAGCCTGGTTCCTAGGAAACTGTCTCCACAGTGGTTCCAAAAATGGTCCATCCTTTCCATCTTCTTCTCTACCTTTCTCTTCCCCTCTCTTCCCCTCAAGTGTGTCCCCGGCCACCTTGTCGCGGTCATGGTTAGTTTTATGTGTCAGCTCAACCGGCCATGGGGGCCCTGACAGCTGACCGAATGCTAATCTGGGCGTGACTGCATGGGTGGCTCTGGCAGAGATGGGCATTTGAACCAGTGGACGGAGTAAAGCGGGTCCCCTCCCCCGTGTGTGTGTGTGTGTGTTGGGGGTGAGGGTGTCATCCACTCCCTCCAGGCCGGGATAGCACAGAAAGGAGAGGAGGGGCAAACTCTCTCTCTGTGAGCTGAGACATCCATCTTCTCCTGCCCAGAGACATCGGGGACATCGGAGCTCCTGGTTCTCGGGCTTTGAGATTCCCACTGGGACTAACCCTCCCATTCTCAGGCCTTCAGACTAGGGCGGGAGCTGCCCACTGGCCGTCCTGGGGCCCCAGCCTGCAAGAGGCTCCTCTCGGGGCTTCTCAGCCTCCATCGCCATGGGACCTGATTCCTACAATAAATATCCTCTTCTCTTTATGGCTCTGTATCCCTTTGGTTCTGTCTCTCTGATGACTCCTGACCGATACACCCAGCGAGGCCCACGTAGAGTTTTGCCAGGAGGCGAAGGCATGGGTTCCAGCCTCTCCTGGAAACTCCCCACAGTCCCCTGACCAGGTGACACCCATGGCGCCCAGCCAGCTGCGTTGCCTTCGTGGGTCGGCAGCTCTCTCTGTGTCTCCTGTGCAAACAGGGAGCTGCCTGGGAGGCTGTTACTTGGATTAAACAAGATGAGGGTCCAGTCGGCCACACTGCCCACAGCGGCCGGTGCCCTTCCTCCGTCCCTTCCTCCCTCCCTCTCCTCTGGTGAGACCGGTCCCCTCTGGCATCTTGTGGGTGAGGAGGGAAGCCTGGGATGCCCTGCATCAGCTTGTGTCGGGGTGCACACCCTGCCCGTCCAATGGCAACGGCTCCAGAGGTGAGAGGAGGGAGACCCAGCGGGGCCAGGAGCATCACTGAGACAGACATTTGGCTGATGTTCAGTTAAATTTCAAGAAAGTTGCTCAGAGAGTTTTGCAATGTCCAAGGTTACAAGAAAATAAAGGCAAATGGCCCATTTTATGATTTTACATCAGCCTCCATCGCATGGTAAGTGGGCACCTCACCAGAGAGACAGATGGATAATGCCCCTGCATCCACGCTGTCCTGGCTCGGGGACCAGCTCCCTGTCCTTTGCCTTTCCTGGGCCCTTCACCGCTGGTGGGGGCTGGCGTCGGGACACTGGTCAGTGAGAGCAAGGGCCTGGCTCAGGGAACAGGGAACAGTCTTCGGGGCCTTCCCCACATGTGCGTCGGCCCCTGCTCCCCCGCTTGGCTGTGCCGTCCCACCCTGGACCCCACCACCCAGTGCCCTGCTTCTGCCCTGGTGTCCCCACATCTGACATCCCACAGCGGCCAGTGGGCCTGTGGACCCCAAGTCAGAGCTGCCACTTCTCTGCTGGGAGCCCTGCCCTGATTCGGAGGAACAGCCAGAGTCCCCAGGGGTCCCCAGGCCGTGGGAGGCGGGCCCGGACTCGACCCCCCAATCCCATGATCCCCACATCCCTCCATTCCGTCTCCCGGCTGTACTCGGGGGCACAGAGGGCTGCCCCTCGCCGAGGCCTCCATGTCGTGTCTGCGCTCCTCACCCCGTATCCCCCAGGTCTCCTCCCCAAGCCCCTCAAGTCTTTGCATAAACACCCTCACCTCCCCCGGGAGGCCCTCCCCACCCCCTCGTCTGCTCTGTTCCCCACACGCCTTTGCCACCTGAGAAAAATGTCAGCCTCAGTGAGGAGTGGGCTCTGGTCCCTGCAATCGGGCTGCTTCCTCAGAGCCGAGGATACAGTGGACAGAGCAGCGCAGAGCTCTCACCTCTAGGGCGAGTTCTGGGAGGTTCTGCTCAGGGCCAGTCCCCTGAGGCACAAAACGACCTGGCTGTGAGTGACCATAACAGTGGGCTGACTTCTCTCACGATGCAGATGAAAACAAGGAGGAGGGGTAGAAGTGGGAACGTAGCCTCCTGCTTTCATTACTCTATAAAATCTAATCACTGGGAGGTGTAGCAAGCCAGGCCAGGCCCTCCCACTTCTGCAGACCTTGGGGAAGCCACACAGCGCACACCTTTACCCAAGCAGCTGGCACTCTCTGCGGGACACCTGCCAACCTGACATGGGACAAAGAGGTGCCTGGGCTGGTTACACAGGCTTCCTTAAAACTCCTGACACCACAAAGGGTCAAACAATTGGGCCGAACAAGGAAAAGCACAGTCTGCTATCTTTGCAGGAGACGGTTAGTCCAACACATGATTGAAGAAAGGAATCCTGCCCATGAGAAGCAGCTTTGGAACCACCGACGTCCTGGGTGGAAGCTTAGTGTAGACCAACGTCAGACAATAGGCCACACCCGTACCTGCATGCACACACACACACACATACACACACACACACACACACACACACACACACACACCCTGCATCACACAGAGCTTAACTCTGAGTCAGAGGGAGAAGATGAGGTACCAGCCAGGGGCACGTAAGTGCATTCCTCACATTGTCTCTGCAAATACCTGATCAGGAATGAGCCCTTCTCATTGAAATAAAAATAAACGTAACAGGAAAAAATTGGAATGATGTAGAGGAGGAGATTAAAAATATACAACAGAAAGACTTGACCAGGGAGCCATTAATAAAAAATAGTATCCAGAAAAAAATAATATCTCACAGACCTGAAGGTCCTCATTTAAAGAAAAGTTTTAGTGAACCAGGAGCTTAGAGCCAAAACACAAGAGAACCATGAGGCAATGATAAAACAGAAAAAAAAGAGATGAAAATAAATTGCTAGACTTGGAAGGGAATGCCAGAGGGCAACAAAGCTGTCACAGAAAAGTCCCCATTGGAAGCATCATGAGGACGGACAGCCATAGGTGGGGGTGGAGGCATGTGGAAACTTTGAACAAAATGAAAAATTTGGTTAAGTTTTCAAATACAAGAAAGAATGTGACAACCATAAAAGAAAAAGATTTCTGCATGTATATGAATGTTTGCTCTAAAGAAGAGGAGGTGAAATTCCTGGACTTGAAAGATAAAGAAATAATACTGTGAGAATCCACCTCTTTCCCCCAAACTTACTCAAGTATTAGGGGGAGATGTTGGTCCATCTCAGGAATTTTCTGTAGGAACCTTCAATGTCGGAAGAACGTAGAGTGATGTTCATAAAGATTCACGGGAAGAAAATGCCACTCAATAGTTTTATACCCAGGTAAACTATTATTTGAGTACAAAACAAAAAGACAGATCTTTTTTCGTATGTGAGAACACCCGTCACCTTCTTGAAGAATTTCCTAGAGGACGAAAGCCAGTCAGCTCCGAGCTTAATAAAAAAGCTATAACAAGTGAACTGGCAGGGGAACTCATTATGGAGCCTCATAAATTTAATACTCAGGCTGAACCAAGGGTAGAAATGATGGTTATGGAGCGAGCAATAAATATTATAGACTATAACACTGTGGAAATAATGACATAACGAACTAAAGAGCAGGTGGGTGGGGGAGCATTCCGGGCGTTGGGTAAACAAGGATCTTATCCTTCTCAGTACAGGTCAAAAGACGTGGTTTAACGCTCATAAATCAAATAATTGAAGTATGATTCTATTAAAGTGTATAGAGTTGACTACCAAAATAAATAAGAATAATTGTGAAGCCAGAAGTGTTGCTAACTTATCTGGCCCATCCGGCTCCCAAGTCCCGTCTGGCTTGAAGTTGAATTTGGTCAATAGGGAGACCCAACAAGAGAGCAAGGAGAATGGGCTCAGGGGGTTTCTTCCTCGGTGTCCTCCCCCAGGTCCCTTGGAGTTGCTGTGTCCTTTGACAGAAGGTCGCTGTTCCCTCCACGTGGCCGGCATTACCCACATTCCAGGAAACTCTTTCCACATTCTGGCAAACTCTCCTTCTCCTGGTGCTTTGGGGTGTAGAGCTGACTCTTCCTACATGAAAGGTACACCCACAGCCTGCTTTCAGGAGAAAGAAAAGAGAGGGGAAAAAAGTAAATAAATTCAGATAAGGCAGAAAAAATAGCACAACACCAAGCTGTACACACGTGAAAATATTCCAATATAATTAAGTATAGGAAATGAAGGATTTAAGAAAAGCAGTCATATGACAAACACAAGAGACACGCCTACAACATAAGGAGACACTTTGCAAGCAAAGGAAGGGACGAAGACTTGGAAGCAGATGAAACGACAGCATCTTAGAGCAGCTAATGTTAAACGTGGAGTATGAGTTACTGGAGACAAGGAGGGTGACTTGACGATGAAAAGCCACATTCATCAGGGGAACATTCAAAAGTCCAAATACGTATGCACATAGCATAGCTCCAAATCTTAGCATGCCGAAGTTAATAAAACCGCAAGCAGAAACAGACAAATCCATCACCAATCTGGAAGATTGTAATAGAGCTTTCAAAGGGAATCAAGAAAGCAAAACTATTTATAAGTATATGAAAGATTGAAACAACACAATTAACAAATAGATCACATGAAAATACAGACTGTAGAAGTCTACACCTCAAAATTGCAGGATCGCCTTTCTAAGTATACGCAGAAGACTTATGGAAATTGACCTGGATTAGACTATAAGTCAAATCTCAATACGTTTCAATACCAAAACCAATTTTACCACGAAACAAAATATACTTTGTGAACATAATTATATTGCAAATTAATGACAAGAAAATAACTTAAAAACCCATACGTTCAGAATGGTTAAGCAAACTGGCCCACCCACACCATGGGATAGGAGTCAGCAATGAGATAAACTAACTGTGCCCTTGCATGCAGCCCCAGGGAATTATGTGGGGCAGAGACACAATGCCCAAGGCTACATGGTGTGTGATTCTCCTTATATAACATTTTTAAATGACAAAGTTTTAGGAATGGAAGATGGATTAGTGTTTGCCAGAGGGTGGGGATGGGGAGGTGAGAGGGTGATGGGTGTGGGAACTGTTTGGTTTCGTAAGTGCTGTTGGATTCATGGGGATAACATTGTACAGAACTTAATGCATGCACAGAAACATACATACACCTGCCTCACCACACACACACACACACACACACACACACATATGAGTCCAAGTAAAAACAGGGCAATCTGAATAAGATCAGTGAATTGTGCCACTTCGGTGTAATACCGTACTATAATTTTATGTGATGTTTGCATTGGGGAAAACAGGGTGAAATGTGCATGGGATTCTCTCTATATTATTTCTTATACCTGCATGTGAATCTCCAATTATCTCAATAAAACTTTCAATTAGAAAACCTGTATATTAAAAAACTTTAAAATTAGTTGGGGTTTAAAGAATAAATAGTAATCTTAACTATACTACAGTTACTTCTAAATAATTAAAAAATTCTATGCATCAAAACATGTTGGACACAGCTGATGCAAAACTAGAGAAAAGTTTACATCCTTAAATACTTTCATTTGGGAAGAAGAATGACTGAAAATAAAGGGCTTGGCAGGTAACTTAAGAAGTTAGGAAAAATAAGAAAAACAAAAGCAATAATGTAAATACCAAAAAATTACAATGAAGGTAATAAAAAGAAAAGAGTAGAAATTAATAAAATTGAAACCAAACTACAACTAGTGAACACCCCCAAAACTAAAAGTTAGACTTTGGTGGGGAAATAAAAATGATTAAAATTGACAACCTCCAAGAAATTTGTCTAGAAAAAACTTCCAAAAACTAAAAGTTCATTGCACTTGGAGGACAAATAAACCAATATTAAGGATGTAAAAGAGGACTGTAAGTATAAATCTATCATGGTCGTATTATCTCCAAAGATAAGACAATTTCTAGGTTAAGATTTTGCAAGTTCCCCAAAACTCCATTAATAAAAGAGAGAATTTTTTTTAACCTGAAAATCTTTTCAGAAGTTCTAAAAAGATGGGAGGGGGGAAGGAATAAAAATTTTGAAGCTAGAAACAAACCAATGAAAAATAGCTAATAGAGTGAGTCTGAGAAATCGGAATTCCAAGCAGCAAGCAGGAATGTGGAGAACAAAACTGATTTATCCTAGAGAATTCAAAAGGAATGAGGGAGGGAGGGAGGGAAGGAGGGAGGGAGGGAGGGAGGGAAGGAGGGAGGAAAGGAGGGAGCGAGGGAGGGAAGAAAGATGCCCAGGACCTGGCAGCAACAGCCCCAACCGCTGTTGGAGAATGAGTACACACTCATTCTCTTTTCTCTGTTGGAGAATGAGTACACACTCATTCACTTTTCTCCCCCACCTCACAGCCCCTCCTCTACCCCTGCTGGAGTCTGGAGATGTATTTTCTACATTTGGCAAAACTGAGATGTGGGTACCATATGCAAAAGACTAAGACTAAGACTAAAGACTAAGACTAAAGACTAAGACATAACCTGGAAGGCAAACCTCACCTTTTAGGCGAGAAACGAGAAGTTTTCTGGGGAATCGGGCCAACCAAAAAGAAAACACCTAAAGACAACTTGTGTCTCCAAGGTGAGGTGTTCCCACAAAAGGACCCATCCAAATGTCCTCATAGCAAAATTCAAAGTGAGTTGACCCATATAAAGCTTGCAAACATACTCCACCGTAAGCCATTGGCTCAGGATTGTAAAGTATAGGGAAAGTTTCCAACGTGGGAGATAGAGGCCAGAGCTACAAACAGAGCAGTGCCACTTGGAGGGAACAAGGGCTTTTCAGAGAGCAGAAACTTTCCAAAAAGTCATTGAATACCCCAGAGAAATAAGAAAAATATTGCAATAATAAAAAATAACACGATGTTATCTATAACACAACAGGAAATTCAGAGAACAATAACAAAGTAGCGACTGGAAATTAAAAACATGGCGATCAAAATGAAAAACTCTCTAGAAAGTCTGCAAGATAAAATTGAAACACTCTCACAGTGAGACAATCTTACAAAAAATTAGCAGAGGTAAAGGTGAAGTGATGAAAAACAGAGAAATAAAATTAGAAGACCAGTTCAGAAGGTCCAACACCCAAATAATAGATGTTGTAGAAGAGAGAACTAAAAAAAAATTAAATAAATAGAAGAGATTAAATCATCAAAAAAAATCAAGAAAATTTCTCAGAAATAAAGGGCTGATGGGTTATAAAAGCCCTGTAAACATCTAGAACAGGAATGAAAATAGATGCACACCAAGGCTCCTCATTTTGAAACTGCACAAAAGAATGGAGACTATGCTATAATCTTGCTTGTAGAAAAATTTGGCTAAAAGGATGGAGAATCAACAAGGCTTCAGGTTTCTCAATAGCAACAGAGGAATCCAGAAGACAGTGATGTGCTTCCTTCAAGTCAGAAGGAAAATGGTTTCCAACCAAAATTCTTTACCCAGCCAAACCCTTCAATATGTTTTAATATTCAACAATAAAGTAAAATATGTAGAATAAAATAAAAACCACTTTGGATAGGCAGGGTCCAAAAACATTGCTTCCCTTGAACTCCTTCTCAAGAAGCTCGGGAGGCTGTGCCCACACAGCTGAAAGCAGGAGCCCACAGAGGGGGCTCAGGACACTGGAGGTGTGATGCAGGGGGCAGGACCACCACCCTCAGGAGGCTGGTGGAGGCCCCTCTGTGGACAGCCGTCCACAGGACGCAGAGGTTACCCTGCCCAGATTGGAGTGCATCCCCACTGATGCATGTGAAGGTTAACCCGGGGCCTCACCCCCACTGCATCAGCTGTTTGACCCAAGCTCTGCGCACCTGGGGTGCTGGCCAGGGTTCTTCTCTGTGGCTTACCTTGGCTGTGTGCTCCTCTCCATGCTGCGATCCTGGGCCGGCTGAGGGTGTGCATCCCACCGCACAGATGGGGCTGCTGTAACCCAGGAACTGGAGGAGGACATGCAGACAGAGCAGCCCAGCTCCCGGTCCACACGACAGTCCCTGAAGGGGCCCCAGCCAGGGCGAGCCCTTGGGTCCCCGCCTCACACATGACCTGCTCAGGGAATTCTGCAGGAGGCTCCTGTAAACTCTCCAAGATGCTGAAATCAGGCTTCCCCACACACTCTCTTGAGCTTGCTTTCCGTGGGTGCCTTCCCTAGGTGGTGGCCACTGTACTCTGACGTCATAAAGCTCATTTTGTGTCTATTACTCTCACTGTAAACCCAATGATAGAATGTAAGGATTCATTCTTAGACTATCAACTCTTAAAAATATGAGAATATGATTTTCACAAAGTCAAGTAGATGATTACTCTGGGGAGAGGGTGAAGTTGTGAGGGCTTCAACAGGGCTGGTGAGGCTCTGATTCTTCACAGAGATGCTGGAAGGATATGTGTTTTGTCTGTTACTATTGTTGGAACTGTTCACATGCATCATTGAATGCACGATGCATTTCATAGTAAAGACATCAAAGATGAGTGAACTCTATAAACAAATTTGTCCTGATAAATGTGCAAATTTAAGTAAACTTGAAAAGTGCCTGGAAAAGCATAACTTCCAAAAAATGACCCCCCAAAAATAGCAAGGCTAAATAGACCTGCTGGATCAGTATTATAAAGGCCACCCATGCTATATTTTCAATTTTAAAAGAGGTATGGATAGTTTTATGGGTGACTTCTACCAAATAGTCAATGAACAGATCATTCCAATTTCACAAAAATTTTCCACACAATAAAAAATGAAAAGACTCATTTTATGAGATGAGTATAATCTTGATCCCAAGCCAGTCAAGGACACTATAAGAAAAGAAAAGTGTAGGTCAATATAATTCATGAGCATAGATCTAAAACTCCATCACAATATTAACAATTCAAAGGCAGTAATCCATTAAAAATTATTCATGATTAAATTGGGTTTTCTTAGAAGTAAAGGATGCATTAATACCGCATGTATAATTCACCACTTAAAAAACATACAATTATTCGAATAGAGGCAAGAAAGTGCATTTAAAAAAATTTAACTCCATTCTTGATAAAAGCTCTTAAAAAACTATAAATAGGAGAGTACTTCCTTAAGTTGATATAGGTTATCTAGGAAAAATGACCGCAAACATCATGCTTTGGTATAAAGCTTCCGGACACACTCTCTTTAAAATCTGGGACAAGTTAAGGACACTTTGATTTGGCAGAGTAAGACAAGATAAATAGTAAAAGATATAAAGATTAAAAAGGAAAAATTTGACACTATTGCCAGACAATTTTGTGGTATCAACAGACATATTATTCAAAATAATAAGTGTAAAAACATAGGAATAAAGCCTTAATACATAAAAATCTGTCAAGCAGAAAATAATGCAATGATAGTAAAAGACAATCAGAAGAACAAAATAGATGAAGAGACCTGTTATGTTCATTTACGTAAAGTCTCAATACCTGAAAAATGTCCGTTTTCCCACATTATTCCATAAATTCAGTACACATCTCATCAAAATTCTAATAAGGTTTTTGGTAGAGCTAGACAAACTGAAATTAAAACGTATATGTTTAGATATGTGGTATTTATAAACAGTTGATATTTACAAGACACAAATGCAACATTTACCAGATACACATTTATTCGAATTAATATAGTACATTCACCATGATAGATCATACAATGGGCCATAAAACAAGGCTCAATAAATTTAACATTGTTGAAATCATACAGAATACTTTCTTTGGCCACAATGCAACTAATTTAGACATCAGTAACACTAAAATATCTAGAAAATCCCCAAATATTTAGAAGTTAAATAACACATTTCTGAACAATCCATGGATCGAAAAGAAATGACCAAGCAAGTTAGAGAAATACTTTGAACAGGACGATAATGAAAATACAACAGACCCAAGTGTGTGCGATACAGCAGAACCAATGCTTGGAGGGAGATTTACAGCTTTAAATGTTTATGTTAGAAAAGAAGAAAATCTAAAATGAGACATGCAGACTTTCATGTTAATAAGGCAGAGAACAGGAGGAGAGTAAACCCAGAGCAGGAGGAAGAAAATGAGAAAGACAAGAGCACAGATCAGTGGAGCAGAAAACAGACCAGGTAGGCAAGGAGGGACCAGAGGCTGCTTTGGGGCTGGTGGGCATCTTCTTTATCTTGACTGTGGGTATTAGGAGCTGAATTGTGCCCCCTCAAAATTCCTATGTTGAAGCCCCTACCTCCAATGCGATGGTACTTTGGGAGGTATTTAGGGTTGGATGAAGTCATGAGGGTGGGGCCCTTGTCCTCTGGGATTGGCGCCCTTAGGAAGAGACACCAGAGTGCTCTTTCCCTGTCTCCCTGTCTCTCTCTACCTGTCTCTCCCTCTTTCCCTCCCTCGCTCCCTCCTTCCCTCTCCCCACCCCATGAGTTCACAGTGAGGGGCAGGCGACCACCTGTAACCCCAGAGGAGAGCCCTCCCCAGGAACCCAATCAACCAGCACCTTGATCTTGGACTTTTCAGCCTCCAGGACTGTGAGAAATAAATCCCCCTTATTAAAGCCACTCTGTCCGTGGTATGTTGTTACAGCAGCCAGAGCAGACTAAGACAGTGGTGATGGTTTCAAGGGTGTGTGTACATGTCAGAATTCTGATGTGTTTGACAATAGTGTGCTTTAAATATGTGCGGTTAATTACACCTCAATTGTAATTCTGTAAAGCCGCTTTTTTAAAATCAAGCTCTTGGTTTCATTGCTTTTATTACTTATTCACTTCTTACTTCACTGATATCTGCTCTTCTCTGTGTTATTTCCTTCTTCCTATTTACATTGAGTTTACTCTGCTCCTTTTTCTAGTTTCTTAAGGAGGAAGCTTATGTCAATCACTTCAGACCGTTTTCCCTTCCTAATATAAGCTTCTAAGGCACTGCACTAGCTACATTGAAGAGATTTTCACTATAGTGTGTTTTAATTCTCATTCAAGTCAAAATATTTAAGTTAATTTAATTAAATCTGTAAAATTTAAATTTCTTTTTTTTTTTTTCTTCTTGTCTCATGGATTGTTTAGAAGGTATTTGCAAATATTCAGGAATTTTCCAGATATCGTTTTCTGGTTGATTTCTAATTTAATTCAGTTGTGGTCAGAGAACATATATTATATGATTTTCATTCCTTGAAACTTTCTGAGATTTGCTTTTTGTCCAGCACTTGGTCTGTCTTGGTTCATCTTCCATGTGTCTTGAAAAGAGTGTGTGCAAAATTAGTTCTATAGTATGGCTAAAATTAATAAAGACTGATCAGATAGGTATGGCCACTTTTGAATAGAGTTTAGCAATTTAAGAAAATATAAGCACGCAGCCCTACCGTGGGTTCCAGCACTACTAGAGGTCCACTCTTGGTTGGTGGAATATTCTAGAAATGTAATTAGGTATTGGCTGATCTTGTCTGGGTCCTCCATGGACTTACTGATTTTGTCTCTGTTTTATCAGTTACTGATGGCGGAGTAATGGAATCTTCATTTCTAATGGTTATGGTCTCTGATTTTCCTTTCAGTGCTGTCCATTTTGTTTCATGTACTTTGCATTTGTTTTCAGGCATATATACATCTATTATTCTTTTATTTTCCTGCTGTATTGCTATATTTTCCTGCTATATTGACACTTTATTATTATTAAATTTTCCTTTTTGTGGTACTATTCCTTGTCAGAAAGTCCATCTCGACTATTATTACCAACACATCCCCTCCCAATTTCTCATGCCTATTGTCTGCATGGTATATGTTGTCCATTCTTTTACTGTGTGTGTCTTTGTGTTAGGGTTTGTCTGGGTAAAGCACATATTTTGTTCTTGCTATTTTATCCCATCTGCCAACTCTTGACTTTTGGTTGGAGTTTCTTCTATTTGTATTTAATATAACTGTTGAGGTGTTTGGATTTTGGGGCCACCTCACTCTTTCTTTTCCATGCTCTTATCTCATGTTTGTTTCTATAGCCTCTCTTTCCTGCCTACTCTGGGGTCATCACATATTTTTAGCATACCACTTCAATTCCACTTTCAGCTTTCTAGGTAAAACTGTATTATTTTCTAGAGGTTTCACTATGGATTATATTATGTTAACACACTCAATTTAAGGTTAATATTAAGTGATTTCTGAAAAAAAAATAGGAACCTTGTCATATTTTCTGTTTGTACCACAATCTTTGGGCTATATACCTTTATACAGAGATAAATAAAACCTCTGTACATTTTACACCCAATAATATGTATTCTAAAGAAATTATGAGATTGTGTACACACTCATATTTGTTTTTATTTATAGAATACTTTAGCATTTCTTGCACTGCAGTACTACTACTGGCAGGGAATTTTCTCAGCTTTGTTTTACTGGAAATGTCTTTATTTCACATTCTATTTTGAGGAATAGTTTTTCTGGAAATAGAATCTTTAGTTGGCAGACATTTTTTCCCTTGGACACTTCAGATTGTCTCTGGCGTCTCTGTTTTTTGGGGTTTTTTTTTAATTGAAGTATAGTTGATTTACAATGTTGTGTTAATTTCAAGTATACAGCAAATTGAGTCAATTGTATATATATATATATATATATATATATGGGGGGGAGTTTTTCAGATTATTTTCCCTTATAGGTTATTATAAAATATTGAGTATAGTTCCCTGTGCTATACAGTAGGTCCTTGTAGGTTATCTATTTTATATATAGTAGTGTGTATATGTTAATCCCAAACTCCTAATTTATTCCTCCCCCCTTTTCCCTTTGGTAACCATAAGTTTGTTTTCTATGTCTGTGGGCCTATTTCTGTTTTGTAAATAAGTTCATTTGTATCACTTTTTATATTGCACCTATAAGTGATATCATAGGATGTTTGTCTGTGTCTGACTTACTTCACTTAGTATGATCATCTCTAGGTGCATCCATGATGCTGCAAATGGCATTATTTCATTCTTTTTCATGGCTGAGTAGTATTCCATTGTATATATATACCACAACTTCTTTATCCATTCCTCTGTCGATGGCCTCACTGGTTTCTGTTGGGACATCAGCTATTAGTCCCATCACTGTACCCTCCATGAAATGCGTCATTTTCTCTTACTGTTTTCAAGGATGTCTCTTTGTCTTTGTCTTTCAGAGGTTTGAATACCATATGCCTTGCTGTGGTTTCTTGTGTTTATTCCACTTTGGGTTGTCGATCCGATGGATCTGTATGTTAATGTTTTCACCAGATTTGGGACGTCTTGGCCATCGTTCCTACAAATGCTGTTTCTACTCCACATTTTCTCTTCTCTCATTCCAGGGACCTAATTTCCACCGATACTGGGCAGGTTCATATTGTCCCAAAATGTCCCTGAAGCTTTTAAAACTTTCTTCCATCATTTCTGTCCATTTTTCAGGTTGGGTCATTTTACTGGTCTCTCTTCAGACTCACCAGCTTTCTCCTCCGCTGGCTGCAGTCTTCTGTTGAGCCCATCTGGTCAATTCTTCGATTTATTTCCTGATATTGTACTTTCCTCCTGTAGAACTGCTATTCTGTTGTCTTAATTTCTTTGTTGAAATTCTCTATCTATTTACTCATTAATACCACATTGTCTTTTAATTATTTGGACATCTTTATAAGAGTTATTGGAAGTCTTGCTAAATCCAGCAGCAGGGCTGGCTCCAAGTTGGTTTCTACATCTGAATTTTTTCCTGAGTACACATCACACATTCCTGCTCCTTTGCGTGCCTGATAAACCTTGGTGGAAATCTCGTTGTAAATAGTGTGTTGTGGGCACTCTGAAATGTCTGCTGTTTTTCTGAGGGTTGTTGGTTTTTGTTACAGTTGGCAATTATTTCGCCTGCCCTCAGAAACTGTGAAATCTGTCTTCCCCGAAGTGTGGAGCAGCTGATGTTTCTGCTTAGGGCTTGTTTTGTGTTGTTTTGGTTTCCAGCTGCGCTTATGTTTCTCCTGACTCCACGTGTGCATCCTACACCTATGTGGTCTAGCGCTCACCTGAGGATTTGGGCAGAGTTCATAGTCAGGTTTGGGGGCTTGCCCACTTTCTGGGTCTCTGGTGTCTGTCTTCCGTGGCCACCCCGTGTTCCTCCTTCTGACGCCTCAAGCCGGAGACGCTCCTCTCTCAGTGGCCTGGACCGTGCAGGTTGGGGAATGTCCTCGGTCAAAGTCATGGCCTTCCTAAACACATCATCACAAATAATGTCTCCAGTTTCTGCCCCACGGTCCTGTGTTGCTTGGTGGTCAGCCAGGGGCTTGGGCAAACCTGATGCTCAGCTTTGGATCTGGACCCATTGGTGCCCTTTGCTCACAAAGGTCCTCCTTACATTCCCTGCTGCCCTGCTGCCCCGAGCTATGTCACCTGCTGCCTCACGCGCCAAAGTTGTGTTTTCTACCACCAAACCTGGGGTTTTGGGAGCAGCCCCAGGAAGAAAGCCACAAAAATACAGTTCTTACCTGATCAGCAGCATTCTTTCAAAAGTAAATTCTTTGTCATTTCTTCCTGCCTTTATTCAGTGCTTTCAAAGGGTTGTGCTGGGGAACTGAATTCGGGTTGTGTAGTTGTTTTCTTGGGAAGAGTTGCCGAACCTCACCATCCTACCATTACCAGCATCCCACCTCCTGTAGTTCTTGCTCCTTCCTGAACCTCCAAGCTTCCACCTGGGGTACTTTCTTTCCTGTCTCATCCTTTAGTATTTCCTGGAGTAAGAGTCTTTTAGCAGTGCATTCTCTCAGTTTTAATTTTTCTTCAAGTATCTTTATTTGCCATCGTTTTCAAAGTGTACTTCTGCTAGACATAGAATTTTAAGTTGGAACGGTTGATTTTTCTCCCCCAGAACTTCCAAAGTAACCCACTGCTGTCTGGTTTACACAGTCTTGTTTATCCACGGCCCTCGTGTGTCCAGCACATGTTCTGTCTGATGTTTCCTCTGCTGATCTCGGCTGGGCTCACGATGGTTGTCAGCTGGGCTTGGATGGCCTCATTTGTTATTTCGTCCTCCTGTGGCATCACCTAGACTGGGTCACATGGTAATAGGATGTGACAGCATCAAGAGTGGGAAAATTCTAAATAGCCAGTGCGGAGGGAGGGGCAAGATGGCGGAAGAGTAAGACGCGGAGATCACCTTCCTCCCCACAGATACATGAGAAATACATCTACACGTGGAACTGCTCCTACAGAACACCCACTGAACGCTGGCAGAAGACGTCAGACCTCCCAAAAGGCAAGAAAATCCCCACGTACTTGGGTAGGGCAAAAGAAAAAAGAAATAACAGAGACAAAAGAATAGGGACGGGACCTGCACCTCTGGGAGGGAGCTGTGAAGGAGGAAAGGTGTCCACACACTAGGAAGCCCTTCGTGGGCAGAGACTGCGGGTAGCAGAGGGGGGAAGCTTCGGAGCCACGGAGGAGAGCGCAGCCACAGTGGTGCGGAGGGCAAAGCGGAGAGATTCCCGCACAGGGGAGCGGCGCCGAGCAGCACTCACCAGCCCGAGAGGCTTGTCTGCTCAGCCGCCGGGGCGGCCGGGGCCTGGGAGCTGGGGCTCGGGCTTCGGTGCTAGCCGGGAGGGAGTCCGGGAAAAAGACTGCAGCTGCCAAAGAGGCAAGAGACTTTTTCTTGCCTCTTTGTTTTGCGGCGCGCAAGGAGAGGGGACTCAGAGCGCCGCCTAAACGAGCTCCAGAGACGGGCGCGAGCCGCGGCTATCAGCACGGATCCCACAGCAACAGGGACGCAGAGGGAAAAACGGAGAGATTCCCGCACAGAGGCTCGGCGCCGAGCAGCACTCACCAGCCCGAGAGGCTTGTCTGCTCACCCGCCGGGGCGGGCGGGGCTGGGAGCTGAGGCGCGGGCTTCGGTTGGATCCCAGGGAGAGGACTGGGGTTGGCTGCGTGAACACAGCCTGAAGGGTCTAGCGCACCACAACTAGCCGGGAGGGTGCACGAGAAAAAGTCTGCAGCTGCCGAAGAGGCAAGAGACTTTTTCTTGCCTCTTTGTTTCGCGGCGTGCAAGGAGAGGGGATTCAGAGCGCCACTTAAACGAACTCCAGAGACGGGCGCGAGCCGCGGCTATCAGCGCGGACCCCAGAGACGGGCATGAGACGCTAAGGCTGCTGCTGCCGCCACCAAACAGCCTGTGGGCGAGCACAGGTCATTCTCCACACCGCCCCTCCCGGGAGCCTGTGCAGCCCGCCACGGCCAGGCTCCCGTAATCCGGGGACAACTTCCCCGGGAGAGCGCACGGCGCGCCTCAGGCTGCTGCAACGTCACGCCGGCTTCTGCCGCCGCAGGCTCGCCCCGCCTCCTCCGTACCGCTCCCTCCCCCCGGCCTGACTGAGCCAGAGCCCCCGAAGCAGCTGCTCCTTTAACCCCGTTCTGTCTGGGCGGGGAACAGACGCCCTCAGGCGACCTACATGCAGAGGCGGGTCCAAATCCAAAGCTGAACCCCGGGAGCTGTACGAACAAAGAAGAGAAAGGGAAATCTCTCCCAGCAGCCTCAGAAGCAGCGGATTAAAGCTCCACAAACAACTTGATGTGCCTGCATCTGTTGAATACCTGAATAGACAACGAATCATCCCAAATTTAGGAGATGGACTTTGGGAGCAGGATATATTAACTTTTCCCCTTTTCCTTTTTTTTGTGAGTGTAGATGTGTATGCTTCTGGGTGAGATTTTGTCTGTATAGCTTTGCTCTCACCGTTAGTCCTAGGGTTAGGTCCGTCCGTTTTTTTTTTTTTTTTTTTTTTGGCTTAAAAATTTTTTTTTTCCCTAATAAATGTTTTCTTAATAATTTTTTCCTTATTTTCTATTTTTAAAAAAATTTTTAATAAGTTTTTTCATATTTTTTATTTTAAAAAATTAAAAAATTTTTTTTTCTTAATAAATTTTTTCTAAATAATTTTTTTCTTATTTTTAGTATAAAAAATTAATAAATCTATTTTTAAAAATTAAAAAAAATTTTTTTTTCTTAATAAATTTACTCTTAATAATTTTTTTTCTTATTTTTTATTATAATTGCTTTATTTTATTTTATTTTATCCTCTTTTTTTCTTTCTTTCCATTTTTTCTCCCTTTTATTCTGAGCCGTGTGGATGAAAGGCTCTTGGTGCTCCAGCCAGGCATCAGGGCTGTGCCTCTGAGGTGGGAGAGCCAACTTCAGGACACTGGTCCACAAGAGACCTCCCAGCTCCACGTAATACCAAACGGCGAAAATCTCTCACAGATCTCCATCTCAACATCAAGACCCAGCTTCACTCAATGACCAGCAAGCTACAGTGCTGGACACCCTATGCCAAACAACTAGCAAGAGAGGAACACAGCCTCATCCATTAACAGAGAGGCTGCCTAAAATCATAATAAGGCCACAGACACCCCAAAACACACCACCAGACGTGGACGAACCCACCAGAAAGACAACATCCAGCCTCATCCACCAGAACACAGGCACTAGTTCCCTCCACCAGGAAACCTACACAACCCACTGAACCAACCTTAGCCACTGGGGACAGATACCAAAAACAACGGGAACTACGAACCTGCAGCCTCTGAAAAGGAGACCCCAAACACAGTAAGATAAGCAAAATGAGAAGACAGAAAAACACACAGCAGATGAAGGAGCAGGGTCAAAACACACCAGACCTAACAAATGAAGAGGAAATAGGTAGTCTACCTGAAAAAGAATTCAGAATAATGATAGTAAGGATGATCCAAAGTCTTGGAAATAGAATAGACAAAATGCAAGAAACATTTAACAAGGACGTAGAAGAACTAAAGAGGAACCAAGAAACGATGACAAGCACAATAAATGAAATTAAAAATACTCTAGATGGGATCAATAGCAGAATAACTGAGGCAGAAGAACGGATAAGTGACCTGGAAGATAAAATGGTGGAAATAACTACTGCAGACCAGAATAAAGAAAAAAGAATGAAAAGAACTGAGGACAGTCTCAGAGACCTCTGGGACAACATTAAACGCACCAACATTCGAATTATAGGGGTCCCAGAAGAAGAAGAGAAAAAGAAAGGGACTGAGAAAATATTTGAAGAGATTATAGTTGAAAACTCCCCTAATATGGGAAAGGAAATAGTTAATCAAGTCCTGGAAGCACAGAGAGTCCCATACAGGATAAATCCAAGGAGAAACACACCAAGACACATATTAATCAAACTATCAAAAATTAAATATAAAGAAAACATATTAAAAGCAGCAAGGGAAAAACAACAGATAACACACAAGGGCATCCCCATAAGGTTAACAGCTGATCTTTCAGCAGAAACGCTGCAAGCCAGAAGGGAGTGGCAGGATATACTTAAAGTGATGAAGGAGAAAAACCTACAACCAAGATTACTCTACCCAGCAAGGATCTCATTCAGATTTGATGGAGAAATTAAAACCTTTACAGACAAGCAAAAGCTGAGAGAGTTCAGCACCACCAAACCAGCTTTACAACAAATGCTAAAGGAACTTCTCTAGGCAAGAAACACAAGAGAAGGAAAACACCTACAATAACAAACCCAAAACATTTAAGAAAATGGGAATAGGAACATACATATCGATAATTACCTTAAATGTAAATGGATTAAATGCTCCCACCAAAAGACACAGACTGGCTGAATGGATACAAAAACAAGACCCATATATATGCTGTCTACAAGAGACCCACTTCAGACCTAGAGACACATACAGACTGAAAGTGAGGGGATGGAAAAAGATATTCCATGCAAATGGAAATCAAAAGAAAGCTGGAGTAGCAATTCTCATATCAGACAAAATAGACTTTAAAATAAAGACAATTACAAGAGACAAAGACGGACACTATATAATGATCAAGGGATCGATCCAAGAGGAAGGTATAACAATTGTAAATATTTATGCACCCAACATAGGAGCACCTCAATACATAAGGCAAATACTAACAGCCATAAAAGGGGAAATCGACAGTAACACAATCATAGTAGGGGACTTTAACACCCCACTTTCACCAATGGACAGATCATCCAAAATGAAAATAAATAAGGAAACACAAGCTTTAAATGATACATTAAACAAGATGGACTTAATTGATATTTATAGGACATTCCACCCAAAAACAACAGAATACACATTTTTCTCAAGTGCTCATGGAACATTCTCCAGGATAGATCATATCTTGGGTCACAAATCAAGCCTTGGTAAATTTAAAAAAATTGAAATCGTATCAAGTATCTTTTCCGACCACAACGCTATGAGACTAGATATCAATTACAGGAAAAGATCTGTAAAAAATACAAACACATGGAGGCTACACAATACACTACTTAATAATGAAGTGATCACTGAAGAAATCAAAGGGGAAATCAAAAAATACCTAGAAACAAATGACAATGGAGACACGACGATCCAAAACCTATGGGATGCAGCAAAAGCAGTTCTAAGAGGGAAGTTTATAGCAATACAAGCCTACATCAAGAAACAGGAAACATCTCGAATAAACAACCTAACCTTGCACCTAAAGCAATTAGAGAAAGAAGAACAAAAAAACCCCAAAGCTAGCAGAAGGAAAGAAATCATAAAGATCAGATCAGAAATAAATGAAAAAGAAATGAAGGAAACAATAGCAAAAATCAATGAAACTAAAAGCTGGTTCTTTGAGAAGATAAACAAAATTGATAAACCATTAGCCAGACTCATCAAGAGAAAAAAGGAGAAGACTCAAATTAATAGAATTAGAAATGAAAAAGGAGAAGTAACCACTGACACTGCAGAAATACAAACGATCATAAGAGATTACTACAAGCAACTCTATGCTAATAAAATGGACAACCTGGAAGAAATGGACAGATTCTTAGAAATGCACAACCTGCCGAGACTGAACCAGGAAGAAATAGAAAATATGAACAGACCAATCACAAGCACTGAAATTGAAACTGTGATTAAAAATCTTCCAACACACAAAAGCCCAGGACCAGATGGCTTCACAGGCGAATTCTATCAAACATTTAGAGAAGAGCTAACACCTATCCTTCTCAAACTCTTCCAAAATATTGCAGAGGGAGGAACACTCCCCAACTCATTCTACGAGGCCACCATCACCCTGATACCAAAACCAGACAAAGATGTCACAAAGAAAGAAAACTACAGGCCAATATCACTGATGAACATAGATGCAAAAATCCTCAACAAAATGCTAGCAAACAGAATCCAACAGCACATTAAAAGGATCATACACCATGATCAAGTGGGATTTATTCCAGGAATGCAAGGATTCTTCAATATACGCAAATCAATCAACGTGATACATCATATTAACAAATTGAAGGAGAAAAACCATATGATCATCTCAATAGATGCAGAGAAAGCTTTCGACAAAATTCAACACCCATTTATGATAAAAGTCCTGCAGAAAGTAGGCATAGAGGGAACTTTCCTCAACATAATAAAGGCCGTATATGACAAACCCACAGCCAACATTGTCCTCAATGGTGAAAAACTGAAACCATTTCCACTAAGATCAGGAACAAGACAAGGTTGCCCACTCTCACCACTATTATTCAACATAGTTTTGGAAGTGTTAGCCACAGCAATCAGAGACGAAAAAGAAATAAAAGGAATCCAAATCGGAAAAGAAGAAGTAAAGCTGTCACTGTTTGCAGATGACATGATACTATACATAGAGAATCCAAAAGATGCTACCAGAAAACTACTAGAGCTAATCAATGAATTTGGTAAAGTAGCAGGATACAAAATTAATGCACAGAAATCTCTTGCATTCCTGTATACTAATGATGAAAAATCTGAAAGTGAAATTAAGAAAACACTCCCGTTTACCATTGCAACAAAAAGAATAAAATACCTAGGAATAAACCTACCTAAGGAGACAAAAGACCTGTATGCAGAAAATTATAGGACACTGATGAAAGAAATTAAAGATGATACAAATAGATGGAGAGATATACCATGTTCTTGGATTGGAAGAATAAACATTGTGAAAATGACTCTGCTACCCAAAGCAATCTACAGATTCAATGCAATCCCTATCAAACTACCACTGGCATTTTTCACAGAACTAGAACAAAAAATTTCACAATTTGTATGGAAACACAAAAGACCCCGAATAGCCAAAGCAATCTTGAGAACGAAAAATGGAGCTGGAGGAATCAGGCTCCCTGACTTCAGACTATATTACAAAGCTACAGTAATCAAGACAGTTTGGTACTGGCACAAAAACAGAAATATAGATCAATGGAACAGGATAGAAAGCCCAGAGATAAGCCCACGCACATATGGTCACCTTATCTTTGATAAAGGAGGCAAGCATATACAGTGGAGAAAAGACAGCCTCTTCAATAAGTGGTGCTGGGAAAATTGGACAGGTACATGTAAAAGTATGAAATTAGAACACTCCCTAACACCATACACAAAAATAAACTCAAAATGGATTAAAGACCTAAGTGTAAGGCCAGACACTATCAAACTCTTAGAGGAAAACATAGGTAGAACACTGTATGACATAAGTCACAGCAAGATCCTATTTGACCCAGGTCCTAGAGAAATGGAAATAAAAACACAAATAAACAAATGGGACCTAATGAAACTTAAAAGCTTTTGCACAGCAAAGGAAACCATAAACAAGACCAAAAGACAACCCTCAGAATGGGAGAAAATATTTGCAAATGAAGCAACGGACAAAGGATTAATCTCCAAGATTTACAAGCAGCTCATGCAGCTCAATAACAAAAAAACAAACAACCCAATCCAAAAATGGGCAGAAGACCTAAATAGACATTTCTCCAAAGAAGAGATACAGATTGCCAACAGACACATGAAAGAATGCTCAACATCATTAATCATTAGAGAAATGCAAATCAAAACTACAATGAGGTATCATCTCACACCGGTCAGAATGGCCATCATCAAAAAATCTAGAAACAATAAATGCTGGAGAGGGTGTGGAGAAAAGGGAACACTCTTGCACTGTTGGTGGGAATGTAAATTGATACAGCCACTATGGAGAACAGTATGGAGGTTCCTTAAAAAACTAAAAATAGAACTACCATATGACCCAGCAATCCCACTACTGGGCATATACCCTGAGAAAACCATAATTCAGAAAGAGTCATGTACCAAAATATTCATTGCAGCTCTGTTTACAATAGCCAGGACATGGAAGCAACCTAGGTGTCCATCATCGGATGAATGGATAAAGAAGATGTGGCACATATATACAATGGAATATTACTCAGCCATAAAAAGAAATGAAATGGAGGTGTTTGTAATGAGGTGGATGGAGTTAGAGTCTGTCATACAGAGTGAAGTAAGTCAGAAAGAGAAAAACAAATACAGTATGCTAACACATATATATGGAATCTAAGGGGAAAAAAAAAGGTCATGAAGAACCTAGTGGCAAGATGGGAATAAAGACACAGACCTACTAGAGAATGGACTTGAGGATATGGGGAGGGGGAGGGGTGAGATGTGACAGGGTGAGAGAGTGTCATGGACATATATACACTACCAAATGTAAAATAGATAACTAGTGGGAAGCAGCCGCATAGCACAGGGAGATCAGCTCGGTGCTTTGTGACCACCTAGAGGGGTGGGATAGGGAGGGTGGGAGGGAGGGAGATGCAAGAGGGAATAGATATGGCAACATATGTATATGTGTAACTGATTCACTTTGTTGTAAAGCAGAAGCTAGCACACCATTGTAAAGCAATTATACTTCAATAAAGATGTTTAAAAAAAATAAAAAATAAAAAATAAATAAATAAATAAATAGCCAGTGCCTTTTAAACATTTGCCTACATCACATTTGCTGTTGTTTGATTGGCCAAAGGGTGTCACATGACCAAGCTCAGCATCACTGTGGGGACATGGGGGTGTGAGCCAAGGTGGCTGTCATGGCAACGATCCACCATGGTGGCTCCATGATTCCCATCCCCAAAGTTTCCTTCCTTTAGGGCTCCAGCTCATGGTCTGGGGTCACTCTCTGTCCCCTAGTGTGCCTGGTTGATTGTTCGTCTGCATGTGTCCAAGGCAGGGCATGCTGTACGGCTCCACTCTTGATGCTAACGGCTGTGATGCACGTGCCATGGAACCTTCCAGAACCCACAAGCTGGCTGGGAAACTTAAGTACAGAGGAGTCAATCCACGTTGCTCACAGGGCTACCTCTCCTTCACCCAGGGCCTGACCAGGGACTGTTGTACCCTCCCTTGGAGCCTCAGCTGACTGTCCCCTCCCCTTTCAAATAGGACTTTCAGAAACATCCCAGCAGGCCACCCTCACATCCACACTGAGAGCCCCCAAGGCCCTGCGTGCAGACACTCAGTTTATTCCACAAACATTTGAACGTTCACTTAACAGGTGTGGTGAGAGCTGACGGTCACCAGGCTCTGGAGACGCAAGAAAAGATGCAGCCCCTTCCCATGGGTCTTTATGTCCAGGAGACTGGGGAGACGCACGTGACCCTTGGGCTGGGCAGAGGGCGGGAGAGGAGGACCCTTGGGGAGTCCACGTTTCAAGGTGGGAAGAATCTTATTCCCTGAAAAGCCAAAAATGGAATCTGACCAGGAGAGCGAAGGCAGAGTTTAAAGAGGGCGTCAATCTGAGACACGTGAGGGGAAGCGGGTAAGGAAGCTGACACATGTGGGCTGTAGGCAGCTTCCCTCCACGGGGGCTCCGTGTCCTGAGGCTCAGCTGAGGCTGCGTTATGGCCTTGATGCTGTCTCCACGCCTCTCCTGCTTCTTGTTCAGATGCTCCGGTGTGGCTTTGAACCCACAGGATGCAGGTTGACCCACATAGTCTCTGTGCTCTGCATGCCTGCACCAGGGAGTGGGTCCTCGGCCTTGGGTGCTCGGGGGTCCGTGGCCACCCTGATGCTCACAGGCCCACCACCCAACTGGTGATCTGCTTGGGCCCGTCTCTTGGTGGCTGGGAGGATGGTCTTCTCTTAGAATTCCTCGTGCAGGCAGGTTGCCATTCACTTTATGAAGAAGGCAAGGATTGAACAGAGCCCAGGAGCTGATGCTTTGAATGGGCCTCTTGTTTCTGCCAGGTTGTGCTGGGCATCTACAGCACAGCGTGTGATGGTGATCCTGGGGGTGTGGCCATGGAAGGCTCGCCACGTGTCCTGTCTGTGCTCTGCGGGGGTGGGGAAGTGACCAGGGTCTGTGCCCCGAAGAGGTCACATCAAGTCATGCCTGGCATGTCACCATAGGACAGGACATCACTCAGGGCCCGGTCTGGAGGCCGTGCCATGAGCCTCAAAGAAGCAGAGTGCAGGTCTAGATCGGATTCTCAAAAAGCTTGAGTGGGAAGGAGAGCAAAGCAGAGACCCAAACTTCGAATTTCAACCAATCCTAAAAGAAGGCTCTTCTGGGTTTCAAGGCTTTGTCTCAATCAGATGAGGACAACTTACGTCGTGATGGGCCCTGACCCCCGCATCCAGCAGCGGGCTCCCCTCCCCTCCCCGCACTGACCCTGATGGAGACGACATTTACCCATCTGCTTGGTGGGGGGCTGCCTTCCCCAGGCCTCCCCCTACCCTGCAGCAGAGTCTGGACCCAGCAGGGCCGACATTTCATCTGCTCTGTTCCCCACCGTCCCCCAGCGCCAGGGCTCATCCACGCTGGGTGGGCTGCGGTGAAAGCACAGGCGAGTGGGTGAGTGAGGGATTCCTGTCATCAGGGAGGGGAGTGCAGCGGATGCCGGTGAGAAGGGGCAGGCCCACCAGAGGCGGCACCCAGGGGAGCATCTGGGAGCAGGGATGGCCCCTTGGGGAGCGATGGCCACTGCGTTTGGGTCCCCTGTGCCTGTTCCCTACAGCATCTTTCCCCCTTCTCACATTTTCTTTTCCTTTTTGGAAAAACCGCAGTTTCTCTGGAAGTCCACCTCTGACACTGCCGTTCGCGCTCCGGGGCTGATTCTGTCACCGGACGTTTCTGGGATCCGGGCTCCTGGGTCCCCCCGCTCTTTGCCTCCTGGTCCGTGGGACTCATGTTTGGGGGACATCTCAGGAGGGTCCTGAGCGGCCGAGTGGAAGGTGTGTCCCTGCAGAGGGACGCTGGGCTTGTCTCTGCCACCCACTGTGCCAGGCCAGGACCCCTCCTCCTGTGGACACCAGATGGGGCCTGACACAGACACCGGGACACTGCCACACATCATGGACACTGCCACAGACAGACACACACACACACACACACAGACATTCACACAGACACACACAGACACCTCCGAGGATCAAACAACCACGGGAAAGCTAATTTTGAAAACAAAAATTTCCCTGACAATCTGGCAGAGCAGGATCCTGCTAACATACACCCCAATTTAGTATCTGAACACAATTTTCACCCACTGCTCTGGAACATTTGCATTTTTATTGCTTCCCCGGCAGGTATTTCCCTGGAGCCTCACTGGAAGGGCCTCCAGAACAGCACTGACCAGCAAAGCAAGGAGAGGCCCCGCTGCCGGGCTCTGGGAGCTTCGCTCAGGACCTCACACCATCCATGCCACACGGTGGAGCCTCAGGGCATCTGAGCCTGGCTGACCAACCGCCCCCCCATGAACCCTCCCACACCCATTACACAGGCTATTTCCCCAAAGGGATGGGCCACCTCCGGCCTCAACTCACCCCCCAGATGACTGAGGGGCTCTCACAGACATAATTCCGGGGAATTTTATGAACCCCAAGCAGAAAACTAAGTTTAATTATTTGAAAGTCAGAAGCTCATTCTCTCCGGGCGACTTATGGCGGTCAGCCTCCAGCCTTGGGGGTGAGATCGGGCTCCGATTTAGGCGTTAAATTGATAACGTGACCAAATCGATTTCATTAATGGAACTGTCATAATCGCAGCTCATGATGGGAGCTCGGCACCAGGAACTGACAACAGCCCTTGAGAAACTGGGCAGGGGGAGAGTCCATCGAGCTGGCAGCCACGCACGTTGACGATCCTGCTGCTGGGACCAGCCCTCCCCGCGGCGTCCGCCCTCTGTCCCTGGGTCCCCTGGGGTTGCTCTTGTCCTCCTGCGTGCAGCGGCCCAGAGACTGTGGAGGCATCTGGAGGACCCAGGGCACCTGCTCAGGGCGGGTGAGTCGCTGGGCCCCTGAGCATCAGAGGACTTTCCCTGTAGGGGCTCCAGCGTCCTCCCAACGCGTACCGCATATTGAAGCTACTCCTGGACGATGTGGGTTCTGGGGACTTGTGTCCCGCGTTCACGCCCCTGACCCTTAAGCCCTGAGGCTGTTCTGCCCTCCTCCCTCCAACCATGGGGCTGAAGGGAGGCCGCAAAGGGCTGACGGGGCTCCCGCTACTGTCCGTGTCAGCAGGAGCCCTGGGCCCTGGGCTTTCGGCCCCGACGTGGCCCCTCCCGCCTCGGCCCCATTAGACTGTCTCCCAGTGGGCCGTGTGCCTGAGCGTGTTAGCTGACGTGGCTTTTCTGGGGCGAGACTGAGCAGGCACGTGGGGCCAGGATTCTGCACGTGGACATGGAAAGCCCGTCCACCTCTCTCGGGAGGGAGTCCAGGCCGCCTGTCTGCCCGGCTTGGTGAGGCCTTATCCCTCGGGAAAGGTCCTGGGAACCCCCGGCAATGGGGCCCCAGAACTGCAGGGGCAGCAGGGCCCATCCTTGGAATACGGGGGCCTGGGTCTGGACATGCCCGCTGGGCTGCAGCCCGTCACTCAGGGCAGTGCACCTGTGCTCCCCGGACAGGGAGGGGAGGGCTTTGTTCCAGGGTTTACGGCCAACCTCTGACTGAGGGCTGACCCTGCCAAAGCCTGGGCAGCGTCAGACCAAGCTCCCAAAGGAGCTTCTGAGAATGACTCTCCTCCCCCCTCTCCAAGGAGCATCAGAACCCCGGCGGTGCCCATGGGCTCAGCATGAGTCTCGGTGTCTCCCTGGCAACGGGAGCTTTTCCTTCCTTGGTCTTCCCAGAAGTGAGGCTGGGCTCCAACGGGAGGGTCGAGTTGTGAGGTTTGTGTGGAAGGCACCATGTCTACGTTTAGAGAGAGCTCATGACCGAAACGCTCCCCTTGACCAAATTTTATCAGGCCCCCGGAGTCCTGCGCTCCGCCAGACCTGGCCTTGGGATCCCGTGTGCATTCTCGACGGGCCCCATCTTAGCTAGAGTCCTACTGAGTCAGCCTAGAGGGACCCCCACCTTCGCTGACGTGCCTACAGCAAGAACCCCCTGCCCCCGGCGTCTCCGGTCCTGGTCTCCCGTCCACTCCGCTCCTTGGCTGTAAATCCCCAGCCGTCTGCTGCGTTGGGAGGGGAGCCTGACCTCGCCTGTTGCCCTAGTCCTCCATGAAATCTTCCTGACCGTTTTCCTACGCGTCAGAGTAACTTTTCCTTAACGCTCACCCTCTGCAGAGCCGATGGACTGTAATGTGGGGGCACCTCCTCGGGGGGCACCTATGCCACTTCCCACGCTCACGTCCCACCTTTACGACGGGACTGGATAGTGCAGCTGGCCTAGATGGGCGCCTTTCAGGCTCCTATTGCCCCAGGGACGAAGGGCGACGTCACATGCAGGTCCATTGTGTGCTGCCCCAGCTGCAAGGGCCCCCTGCCCGCCACCCCACCAAGGAAAGAGACGGATTTCATCCCTGCAGCCCTGGTGGAAGGAATAAATGAGGTGACATCTGTAAAAGCGGAAAATTAATATTATTTTAAAGTAATTCCATGACCCTGAGCACAGAAGGAAGAAATAAAAGATATTTCAGATGCAGTGTGGCCCGTAAAGATGCCAACGACTAAATGGAGAAAATATATACGACCAGGAAACTAGACAGCCAGCCGGAAAGGCGGCACACGTGTCCTTCGGGGCAATGAGAACGGGAGGCCACCCCCGTGTTTAGGAGGGACGCCCAATGCCCCAGGCTGGGACCCCAGCCTGAGTGGAGAGGTGGCGGCTCGTGTGCTGGGTGATCAGGCCCTGCCTTTGAGGCCTGGGGGGCGGCTGAGAGACAGAAAGACACACAGACCTCTGGAAACAGACCAGGGGCTCTGAGCACTCACCCGCCGGGAGCAGCGGGGAACACGGGGCAGCGCTGACTCACCACCGTCACCGCAGCACCTGCAAAGGCCTGCACGCTGTGCCCTGTCTGGGAGCAGCCCAGCCCCGTCTCCACGTGGCAGTGGCCCCTGGGGGCAGGGTGGAGGGCGTGAGCAACCCCTGTGGAGTGGGTGCCTGTGAACCTTCATCTTAGTGTGTGTGGGGATGGTCAGCAGGTTCGGGTGGGGAGAGGAGAGTGCCGGGTGGGCGCATGCGGGGACGCGTCTGTTGGGGGTGGCTGCTGTCCCCAGCTGTCCTGAGGTCCTGCACCTGCGCTGAGCAGCCCAGACGCCCGTCCCAGCCCCACTCCTCATCGCCCCTGCCCTGGGCCTCTGAGCCCACTTCCTCCCGCCCCCTCCCCCGTCTGCTTTCTGTAGCCCTTCCCTCGGGGCTCACCCGCCCCACCCTCTGCAGGAACAGACAGGGGCCCCTCCTGCACCCCACTATGGCCTTTCCCTGGGCTGGGCCGACCCAGGCCACTAAGGGAGCAGGGCCAGCGTGCCGGGAACCTTTCTCAGCTCTGAAGTGGGTGCTCTCCACACACCCAGGACACTGTCGCTGGTTCTGTGGGGGGCACGGTGCCCACCATCAGTCAGATCGGCAGGGCGGGCAGGACTGGCAGAGGCCACCACGTCTTCTCGCTGAGCCCAGCGCCCTGGGAATCTTCGGGAGCCTCCCGGCCCTCACATTCCACCAGGGGGTTTCCAGAGAAGCACACTTTCTGTGGGCGCCCGCCTCTCTGGGCGATGGTCAGCTCAGGACAAGGATGGCACAGGGGTCCCCTCCCAAATGCCAACGTGACAAGTGACTGTGGCACGTGGGACACCAGCAGGAGAGGCCTCGGCAACATGGGGGCTGCAGCGTCCACTGGGGTCAACCCACCCCAGGCGCCCTCTGGACCGACGCGACGCCTCTGGGCATGACCTGGGGCTCCTGGAGGCTCCTCCTCGGACCCCTGACTTAGAAAGTGCCCAGAACATGAGGGTGACCGTGAAAAGAGGCACGTGTATGCACACATGCACACACTACCTACACAGGCTTGTACACACACCCTGGCTGGCCAGTCCAGGAACTGATCATGGAGGCTGCGCCTGATCACTGTAGCAACGGTGACAGTGGGACCCTGACCCGGAGCTGCACTTGCCCCACAGCCAGTGCCTGCAGCCTGGGTTCACGTTAACACCCTCTAAGAGGCAGAGCCAGGATGCAGGCCAACAGGTGGCCATGGAGACTAGCCGCTAAAGGTGGCCTCAGGACCAGGTTCTGAGAGACGGTGCAGCGCACCGGTGGCACTAATCACAGAATCGCCCCTAAATAAACACGCCTCCTATTCTCTAAGGACGACGACCCGTGTGCCAGGAGATTCTCGTGTCGCACGAGAATGGTCTCCCTTGATCTTCAGGAAACCTGGTGAACTTGGCCCAATTCCCTCTATTCCGCCAACGGGGAAACTGAGGCCCAGAGAATAGGCGCATCTCAGCTGTGCTGGCAGCTCAGACAGGACCGACGCCAGATTCCCGCCCTTCCCATCACACAGCGGGGCGGCCACCCCCAGGCCTAGGCCGTATGCCGAAGGAACGCTGTCCTCGAGCAGGGCTGTCCTGTAGGGGCTGCAGGAGTGGTCAGCCGGCAGTTGGGGAGGACGATCTGAATCCTCCCCTTCCTGGGGGCAGCGGCCACGCCCGTCTCAGCCTCAGGTCACAGCAGGGCTGGGACGGGCCCGTGGAGGGAGTGCGTGACCATCCATCCCCCACACGGGGAGGTGGACCTCACGTCTCTTCCCCAGCCTGGAGGTGGGCAGCAACGATGCCTCTCGAATTTGGTGGGTCAGGAAACTGAGGCCAGTAGCTCAGGTCAGTGAACAGCAGACGCGCAGCTTCCGTGGCAGAGCCAGACTCTCCCCGACTTGGGACGTCTGGCGTGGCTGGGAGCAGAGGAGGCAGAGGCAGGCGGTTCTGGGTGCTCGCGTGTCCCCCGATCACGGACACGTCCCCAGCAGGCGCACGGGCTTGGGGCAGGAGGGGAGAGCCCTATTTACGGGGAAGGTTGGACTTGGACAGGCAGACTGTTTGTTCCTGCAGCGCCACCCATCCCATCCTGACCGGTACACACCCTTGGATCCAGTTGGAGACCAGTGTCTGCTTTTACGAGCCCTGGTGGCCCAGAAGCTCTTCTCTTTTCTCTAGCTTCACGACTTTGTTTTTCACCCTGCTATGCCCAGAAGCCTCCGGAGTAGTGGCTGTGTGTGTGGCTCTCCGGTGGGCTGCTTCTCCTCCTGCACATGAACCCCGGCCCCTTCCAGCTCATTTCTCCATGTGGACAGAGGGAGGAGGCGAGGGTGGGCCCCGCTCCCCATCAAGCTGCCCTGCCCTGTTTGGGCTCCATGGCAAAGCCCCCAAGCTGCTCCCTGAGGTATAGCCCCCGGGGAAGGCCCTTTCTGGTAAGGGCACCCAGGCCCCCTCGAGAGGGGAAGGGCCCACCTGGGGGTCCCTGTGGCAGCAGCTAGGTCTGCATTCTGTCCCTTTCCCTACCTCCCAGGACAAGCCCGGCTCTGTGCCAGAGGGCGGGGGTCTCCTTACTCCCTGTAACAGCTCCAAAGGCCAGTGACGTCTCCTTAAATCAAGCGCAGAACTCGAATGGCCCACGGCCCGCCCCCCCAGGCCGCAGGTCCCAGGGCTGACATTTTATCAAGAGCAGTTGGAAACAGGCAGGCAAGGCCTCCCCCAATCCACGCACGCCTGTAGGTGATGGATTCTGAACATGCCTGAGAGTGCTCTTTGGAGATCCGAGCGGACTTCCCAGGGAAGGGGGCCCTTTAGACCAGAAGGTCTCCTTCTGGAGCCCTTGAGTGGGGTTCTGCTCCTGGAACTGGGGGCATGTGCGGGAAGGGCCTGGCTCACGGACCCTGGGGGAGGGCTGAATGGATGGGGCTGTCAACTTCCCACTGGCTTGGCCAGGAGCACGGCGTCCCAGGCGATGGTAGTTACGGGCCAGACGCTGTCTACGCGCCCGGGGCTGGGCTTCAGGGAGCATCCTTGGGGGTCCAGGAGAACCTGGAGGGCTCCTGACAGCATCATCACAGTGGGCCTGCCTCCCGGGAAGAGGCCCTGTCACCACTTGTGCCCTGGGCTCTGTCTCCACCAGCCACGCTGGCGACAGCCCTGTCCCAGGACACCGCGGCCAGCGAATAAAAGCCATGCTTATCAAAGGAGTTTTTCTTTATTTTCATAATTTAGCTGAATCAGCACAAAACTGAATACTGTAAAACAAGGAAAAAAAATGCTGTAACATATCAAATCTCCCAACCTCTGCCCTCGGAAGGTGTCTACACCCACTGTCAAAAGGAACAGGTGAGGGGGGTGGTGGTGGGGACGCTGGTGGGCAGCGCAGAGGTGTGCTGGGCCGGGTGACCTTCCTGGGGCCTCCCTCGCTGCCCCCGGGGTGAGCCCAGGCCACGGAGCTTGGGGCTGGCCAGCTCGGGACAGCACGCTGTGCAGGCCGCCTCCTCTGTGATGACAAACCCAAACCTCGGTCAGTCCTTTTACCCCAGGATACACATACCCATAAATTTGTGGTGACTGAAGGTAAATTATATACTCGTGGACATTGAAATGGGTCTTAAATAAATGGATTTTCTCTCCTGTCTTTAGTCTATGGGTGGCTGGAACAGCGTCTATATAGTTTTTTATTTTCCTTTTTTTTTTTAGTAGCATAGACCTAGCATAATACTCCTGTTAATTGGACTCTTAGGTAGCATACTTCAGCTGAAACTCAGGAAAATAAAGGGACCTGGCAGAGGGTGGACAGGGGAAGGTGAAACGTAACTGTCCCTTATCCGTGGGGCCTGGTGACCCCGCCTTGCAGGAGGGAAGTGGGAAGATGGGGGCTCCGCCCATCCCCTGCTGTCTCCACCCATCCCCCGCTGTCTCCACCCTCTGACATGAAGACTGAGAAAGAGCAGGGTGTCCGCTTGAGAAGCGAGGCCGGCCGCAAACTGCCCTCAAGCTGTATGAACGTGAGAGGGGTGAGAAAAAGGGAAACAAAATCCGTTGGAAGAAGCGTGATCAAAGGACTGGACACTCCCACAACAGAGCCCCAGAGGGCAGGGACCACCCAACCCAAACCCAGTAAAAGGCAAGGGGCCTTTCCGCTGGCACCGGCCAGCATGCCTGTGCCACCCCAGACCTGGTCCTCAGCTCGCGGCCCGCAGAGTCCTGCCCCTCGGTGGTGCCGGGCGCCCCTACGTCCGGGGATGCCGGTCCCCCCCCCCGCCCACCCCAGAGACTTCGGGAACCCCCAGCCCCGGCCCACGTTTCAGGACGGCCGGGGCTACCACATGAATTGTTAAATAGGATTTTCTACAAGTATACAACATATAAAAACTGTTAAATATATAACTTTCGGCTTTGCAAAATACATTTAATGATCTCTTTCAAACAAGTGTTACTTTCGCTTTCTTTAATTTGCTTTCTGGAGCTAAATGGTGATTGGATGAGACAGCAGTCATGGGAGACCCGACATGCTCTTGGCGAATCCTGGATTATCCCACTATCAGAATGGAGCTGCAGAGAGGCGCGTTTAACTGGTTAAAACAGAAAGTGATTTTAGTACGAGAAAGTCCATCTAAGTACAGGGGAGCAGGTGCACACAGCGGGCTGTGCTCCCGGCCAGGCGCGCCCGCGGGGTCCACGTGGGGACATCGCCGGCCGTGTGTCCTCCGGCCGCATCCTCCGGCTGCTCAGGGGGCCCCGCAGCGTCCGTGGGGTGGGTGCCTCTCCAGCGTGTCTCTGCCCCCGTGCCCCCCAATCGAACCCAGGGACTCGGATGGTAAGGACGAGTCCACGTTAAAATAGATTTTGCTCTTTGGTCTATTGAATATACTGAAAGGATAAGAAAATAAAAGCGATTCGGACAGTCTGGGGCACAAGGAGAGGCCACGGCTGCGCCCGAGACTCAGTCCTCCCCGGGCCCGGCGCTGTCCTCCTCTCTAGGGCTGGCTGGGCTGCAGCTGCCTCCTCCTTGTCTGCGGCCGGGAGGGTGGCCAGGCCAGGTTCCAGGGACGCCCGGTGACGCAGCCCTGCTGTATGTCCCAGGACTGACTCCTCGGGGCGGCCGGACAGACTCAGCTCAGGCGGCCGAGGAAGCAGGCTGTCCTTGACAGGCTAGAGAAACGGAGGGTGGGCGGGTGGCAGAGGGTGGGTGGCATCCACGACCGACTGAGGATTGTGGCCTCTCCAGGGAGCCAAAGTCACTCCTGGGGCCCCTCTGGGGCTGCGTTTGTCAGGAGACCTGAGGAGCAGAGAAGAGAGCCGTCAGCCTCCGCAGACACCAAGGGTTCCCGTCGGGAATGGCAGGAACCCAGAGATCGTCCACGAGGCTGGCCTCGCCCGGACAGCACACTTAAAAGATGCCAGCAGACTTCCTCAAGGACAAAAACTAGGTCTCGGACCCCAAGGCTGGAGGAGAACCTACGCTTGTCACAGAGGGCAGCCCGGGGGCACCCCCTTCCTCTGGGCTGTGGGTGGGACCCCGCCCTAGGCCCTGATGGGGGGCACGCACTGGAGCTCCGTCAGCCGCCAGTGTGAGCTGCGCGTCCTCCGCCCCGTGCCGGCCAGGGCCTCGGGCCTGGGTTGCATCCAACTGTTTCCCTAACCGTGTCTTGCACTGTGCCCTGTACACAGCAGGCACTGCATAACTGCACAGAGTGATGGAAACACGTGTGTCTCACCCCTACAGAGCCCCTGGGAGGCTGCAGAGCTGGGGTGTTCGTGCTGGTTGATGAGGCCCCAGGCACCCACACCCAGCACCCCAGAGTCCCAGGAGATGCGACACAACAGGCCAGCTCGCAGCCGTGAAGTGATGTGAGGGGCAGCGGAGATATCACCTGTAAAGTGACGGAGACAGGAAAGCAGGAAGTGTGGTTTCCACAGAGCGTCACAGCCTCAGGTGGTGGGACCCGTGTTCAGCAGCCTCCCGTCCCATGTCCCCACTGGACCACTGGCTCCCTCGTCCCATAGGGTGGCCCCAATTTGAGGCAGGGACCCCGAGGCCTGGGGTCCCACAGACAGTATCTTGGTGGCCACTGCCTTTTAGGACCCCGGGCCTGGGTCACGCGCATGGGGGCTGGCCTCCCTGTACCGTCTCCCGGCAGGCCCAGCTCTGCAGGGAGTGGATGGTGTTCTAGGGGTCCCACAGATGCCATGGGGATGGGACACAGCGGGTGTGACGGCCCAGGAGGGGCCCCTCCAGATGTGCTGGGGGAGACCTCCCCCAGAAACCCCTTCCCCTCTCCCTGCAGTTGCTTCTCCGCCTCCGGGCTGGTCCCACGTCTACCCCATCCGGCCTGAGCCCCGGCCCTTTCCCACCTGCCTGCGCCCCGGTCACACTCCACCAGGCCCCGCCCACACTCCCACCAGGCCCCGCCCATGGCGCAGGCCCCTGTCCCTGTCACGCGGACCATGCCACGGCCTCCTGGCTCCTCCCGAGTCCTCAGCCGCCAGGCTGTGTGCAGGCTGTCCCGCTCGCACGGACCCTCTCCCCAGGCCCCACCCTGAGGGCCTCACCCTGCCCGTCTGTCCCGTCCTGTCCTGCAATTAGCCGTCGGGGGCCGTGAGCCGGGCTAGCACTGTTGACATCTTCACGGTCTTCCTCGGTGACCGGCTCGGGGGGAATCTGGACTGACTGCCTCTGGCCTGCCCTCCTCCAGGACAGACAAGGCCCCTCCCCAGGTGGCTGGGCTGCACATCCCACCCCAGCTCTGACAGGGCCTCGGCACTGCATTCAGAGCCCCTGCAGGGACCTTGCTCTCTACCTGCAGCTCCCAGACAGCAGCCAGGAGCCAGGAGGAAGAGCACCTGCCGGACAGGACTCAGCTTGGCCTCCCCTCCTCCAAGCCCGTGGCCCTGGAACCCCGAGGCCGGCACAGGGTTCCAAGGAGCAGCTTTGAGAAACTCAGGTTTCCCTGAGGCCCCCGCCGGACCGTGCTGTCTCATCCCCAGCTCTGTGTGGAGCCCGCACACGCGGGCGCCCCGAACGCATCAACGGTGAGGGAGTGTTAACTGGATTTAGGTGTTTCAGGCCCAAGGACACCTAGCAGGTTGATGGCAGAGCTGGACCAGAGCTGAGGGTGTCCAGGGAGGGTCAGAGCTCTCTGCCCCCAGCCCCAAGGGACTCAAGGCTGCCTGAGGCTCCAGGTTGGCAGGTGCCCACCCTCTCGGCAGGACTAGGCCCCCCACGGGGCTGTGGAAGCAGGGCTGCTGTGGGACCCTAAGGCCGCGAGCACACATCCGTAAGTGATGGGGGCCCGAGAGAACCTCCACATGCAGTTGCGGGCGTGCATGGGCTCAGCCCTCGCTCTGTCTCCACTGACGGAAGCCCAGCCCAGAAGCGGGAGGGCACGGGGAGCAGAGCCAGGGCACGAGGTATCTTTGGAGGGGGGATCACCGTTCAGACCACCGCAGGGTCCTAGCTGCGGATCTCTCTCCACATCTGGCCAGCTGCCTGATCTCGGCCCAGGGACACTGACCCTGACCCCAGTGGACGCCTCCAGCCCCAGCCTTCCCGAGTTTGGCAAAGGCCTCCTTGCATGCCATGCTCGACCCAGGAGTCCAGGAGTGGTGGTGACCCTCGCCTCACCCGGACCTTGCAGGCCCGCCCGTCCAGGTCCATCGCCCTGCTGACCATAGCACGTGGCAGCCGTCCCCTCCCCGACCTGTCCAGCCACGTCCATGACGGAGACCGTAGAGCACAGTCACTCACCGGCACCTGAGGGGTTAACCAAGAAAGGATGCACTGATTCTACTTTTTTTAACCTACAAAATTGTATAAATTCTTATTTGTAGAGAAACGGGAAAACATATGAGTATAAAAAGAAAATAAAAATCCATCCACGTTTCCATATCAGAAGATATTTGGATAAATTTAGTGTATTTCCTTCACACCCTTTAAAACATATACATGTGTACGATGAGGGCTGGGTTCCGCATGAACGTTTGCATTGTTTGTGGGAGCAGGTCGGCAGCCTGTTCTGGGCGATCGGCAATTCCTGGGCTGCACACGTGCTCACGGGGCCCCCATGGGATGGACTCCCAGGGACCTGGGCTGTCTCAGTGGCCCCCGCGCCCCACCTGGGGGGCTGCTTCTCGTCGTCTGCGAGCTGAGATGGCAGAGGCTTCATGTCCACCTTAATTCGATAAAAGAGAAGCAGGATTTGGTTGAGGGCTCATCTTCACTTCTCCTGACGACCAGAGGAGTAGAATAATCTTGCCAACGTGGTCCCCGGCCACTGGCACCGGCCCGTCTTGTCAGATCATCTGCTCAGGTCTTGTATTTCTTACTGATCTGAACAAGACCGCGTGCATAATCTCAGCTGCGCCCATGTGTACAGGCCAGGGAGAGTCCCGGGCACGTTTACTATAGGCCTGTCTCCCAGCTTGGTCCACCCTTAGCTTTCATTCATGGTGCATCACACACAGGGAGGTTTTCGTTTGGGGGGAGTAAGCACGGCTGATGTTTCATTAGGATGCCCCCATGGCTTGAAGCAATGCAGTCACTACATACGTTCTAGTGATTTCTTACAGTCACAGGTGTTTGTCCCTGTAGGTCCCCCATCCTTGGGGGGGGTCTCCACTTTCCTCCACATACCCTGGCCTCTGGCGCTTCCAGCCCCTGGTGGGTGGGTGGGGAGGGATGGACACAGGCCCCTGTCTGCTCTGGCCAGTCCACCCAATCAGGCCAGCCTAGAGACAGAACCCCTGAGCCCAGCGGTTCTGGAGGGACACAGAGGCCCGTCCAGCTAACTTCCGAGCCCTGGACGTCCGCTTCCTTCTCCTGCCAGGCCCAGGCTAAGTGGGGAGGGAGGCAGGCCCAGAGCTGCCCGGAGAGGGTGGGCTGTCACTGGACCCCCCAGGCCAGAGCTCAAACACTCTCTGAGGCCTTTGTTGTCAGACCCTGGGCCTGGCTGCCCCCCGGCACCTGCCTGACCGTCAGGAACGGACAGGCAGCCTGATGTCCGCAGAGGCTGTGCTTGGATGGGACAGAAGTCCCGACCCAGCCAACAGCCGAGTGGTGGCTGCCAGCTCGTCCCCAGGCCTCGTGACCAGAAAAGAGGCCTGGAAGTCGGGTTTGCAGCCGAGAAAAGTAGTCAGAACGGCAAGGATAAGCTCCAGCAAAGACACACAGGCTTTGGAGAAGCCAGCAGAGCCCTTCTGGCCCCAGAGAAGCATTTCCCGCTGGGGAATCACACGGCCGAGGCCCATCTCGGGCCTCACAGGGGTCCCCGCTCAGGGCCCTGTGCTGGTCCTCACAGCTCATTGGAAAACCAGCGCTGGGCTGGTCCCTGCAGGCGGCAGGACGTTCCCGTGCTGGGAAGTGGCCCACTGGTCTCCGGCGCCCTTCCCCATGGAGCGTCTTCTCAAGACAATCGGCCAGAACCCCAGGGACACCCAGGAAGCAGCCCCTGCTCTCCTGCAGGCTGCCCCCCCACCTGGGATCCTGAGCCCCAGGGATGACCAATGAGAAGTGAGTCATGTCTCATCCATGTAGCCCTTACCTCCCACCTGCTCAGGGACACACAGGGCCAGTGACCAGGGCCCCGGGCCTAGCGGGACCATGACAGCCACCTGGCCGGATGCTTGGGCTGTGTCATGAGGGCCCTGCTGTATCCCTGTCTCTGGAGAGGGCATCCAACCTGGGGTCCCCTCCCCATCCGTGCACCTGAGGGCCCAGGACGCTGCCCCAGGTCAGCAGGTGGCATCCTTGTGGCCACGTTCTCCCCCTCCCTGGTGAAGTCTCCCGTGTAGGGGTTTCCCTGCTCCACTGGCCCCAGGAGGATTCTCCCCGGCCTGCCTGCCCCCCTGGATGGTCCCACTAAGCAGCCCTGCGACTCCAACCGCGAGCTGAGCTTGATCAAGAAACTTGACGTGGGCCCCAGCTCCTTGGAGGGCCCTGAGCTTTTCCAGAGCTGACCTCCTGGAGGGCACCTGCTCATCCTGGCTATACATTTCTTATGGGTCGGATCTGTCACTGCACTGGGGGTCTCCCCAAACCCCCGTGGGTTCCTTCAGGGCCGGGGTCACCTCCCTCCCCTCTGAACTGGGCAGTGACACCCACTCTGAGCCCCAGTCCTGGCGACCATGGCTTGATGTGCAACATCGCTCGGACACCCTTTGACCACATGGCTTTAGGACCTTCTACCCCAATGGGAACAGAGGCCCAGGGAGGCAAAGCGGCCGGTCCCAGGTGACTGACAAGGCTCCACACCCCGCTTTTGCTGCCAGGGAGCTGTCCTCAACTCTCCTCTCCCCGCCGGAGGGGCTTTCTGGGAGCTGCACCCAGCTTCCTGAATCCCGGTGGTCAGTGCGGCTGCTCTCCTGGTGTGTGAAGATCCAGAGTGTCTTGGGGTCGCAGCCTCTGTGTGACCCCCTGGTGTCCCTGGGCCTGGAAAGCAGCCGGCACCCAGCAGGCTCCAGCTCTGTGCATGGCCGTCCAACACCCCAAGGTCATGGACTGCGTCCTCAGGGTCTGCAGCTATTTCTCTGGGACTCCGCTCCCGAGGTGGACAGAGCTTGCCCCAGGGTCACCTTGCCTTGCACGCTGGACACACGACAAGCTGACACAGGAGCCGGCCCAGCACTGCCCACGTCCCCTGCGGTCACCAGGCTCAGTGGACATAGCCTCTCAGTCAGTGGCGAGAGCCCCAGGAGTGTTTGGTCTGAGGACTGAGCTGTGGACGCGCCCGGGGTTCCCGTCCAGGGCAGCCCTTCCCGCCGGCCAAGGAAAGCACATCTTCCGAGGTAACCAGGAGGTTTTTCTTGGTATTTGGACGCTATAAAGCATCGTTGATGAAACAAAAGGAAACTTTCCAGCCCTGTGAGTGCCCTGAGTGATATTCCCTCTTCCTCTGAAAGCTTCCATTTGCCTTTAGGGCCAGGATGAGTATTCTGTTTAAAGGGCACAATATTCTGGACTGAAAGCCCCGAACGAAAGGTTCTAACGGACAACAGAGACGTGGCAACTGCGGGGTTAGCGAGATGACCACGGCCTGCGCGAGAGAGCTTGACCATGAAGGCTGCTACCACGGAGAGAGTAAAAACAACCTGGGGAGAAGCTTCTGGAAAGGCTGTGCATCGTCCCATCCATGCCCAGCCAGCCATGTGATTGAGTTTCTGGTACCATTTCCTGACCTCATCCGGCCAGTTCACACCCGAGGAGGGCGGTTAACTGACTCCTGAGCCTGGGATGTCCCAGACGCCCAAGGAGGGAGGGCACACGATCGTCCGCAGAGGGGCCCTGGCCGCTCAGACACGTCCCCCTCTGCCCTGCTGTGAGGGAGGAGACGACCGGCCACCTGGAGACCCAAGGCCCTGTGAAAACTCACACTGGCGTCCAGCGCGCAAGGGGGGAGACAGGACAGAGAGATGCGGCACCTCGAACGGCGGGGTCGGTGACAAAGTCGGGGGGGGCAGCGCGAGGGCCAAGGCCTGGTCTGAGGATGCCCAGCACGAGACAGCAGGGCCCCAGGCCCTCCCCCGCCCCTCAAGCACCAGCCCAGCTGCCCCGGACGCACCTGTGTCTTGTCACTGCGGCTGCTTCTAAGGACCTCTGTCCCCCACCCAATCTCCATCACTCCTCTGCCCCAATCTAGGGGCTGCTAAATGCCAAGAAGAATGACGACTACGCCATCTCCTGATATTTAGGGGCCCTTAGTAGGCAAGGAGTGGAGGGCCTCGTCTCCTGGAGCCCACAGCACAGCAAGGTCACGTGAACTGCCCCCAAACAGGGAGCACACCCCTGATGACATGTGACATGCACGGCCCGTGACGCTCTGGGGAATCTGCAGGGCTGAGGGCTGCGGGCAGTGCCTGGCGGGACCTTGCTGAGCCAGCTCTGAAGGGCCAGGCCACGACGGGGCCACGTAGGAGAGAAGCCGGGGAGGGGATGGAGCGGGGCAGGGGGACAGGGGAAGCCTGGGTGGGGTGCTGAGGGCCCTCTCAGCCGGAGGGGCAGTTCCGTCCCTGCCCTGTGGCCTCAGGACACGTCCCCTTGTGCTTGTGAAGCAGCGTGAAGTGGCCACCCCGGCCCTGCACCAGGCAGAGCAGACGGGCACCTCTGTGCATCATTATTCTCGCGGCCCCGCCAGGGCCCGAGTCTGGAAACCCCAGAGGCGGCACAGCCAACGGGGAGACGCCGGGTCTGACCCCCGGCCCCCCCTCCTGCCATCCTCACACCGCAGCCCTTGGTGAGGCCTCGGGTGACCACATCTGCCCTGCCAGCCTCAGCACTGGCCGGAGTGGGTCTCTCCTCCTGGGGTCTCTGGCTAACAAAGCCTCCGCTTGGCTTCAATCACCCTAAGCCACTCATCTCCCAGGGCCTGAGGAGACAGACCACAGCCCTCGCTGGGCTGATGGAGAGCCAGCAAAGGCTGGGAGGGCCGTCTGGAATGAACTGTAGAGTCGGCATGCCTGGGTGCTCACTGACCTCCCCCTCACACAGCGGGCCCTGCGGGTCGGAGGACAGGAGCGGATTCAGTGCCCGCTCACCCGGGGAGAGGCTGCTGCCACAGACCATAGGGTGATTGAACCCCAGGGGATGAAGGGACAAGGGTGCAGCAAGTGCCAGGCAGGGGCTGAGCGCTGACATGGGGGTCCCAGCAGAATGAGAGGGAGAAGACCTGAGAGCAAGAGCTTAAGATAAACCCGGGGACGGCCAGAACCACAACAAGCCCGTCACCCCACACCTGTCATAAGCTGCTTCTTAGTCTTTATGGATCTGAGCAGGGAGCCCGAAGATATCAGCTCTGGGTGCAGCGGGGCAGCTCCAGGCATCTCACCTGTCTTCACCATTAAAACATCTGCCACTCAGTCATCGCGGGGACGCAGCACCTGGACGTGAGGGACCAGGGGCCAGGCAGCAGATTGCTCTAACCAGGGCATCAAGTGATGTGGGCTGGCACAGACAGTGCAGCCCTTCTGTGCCATGAGGCAGAGAGCTGAGGGAGGAGGATGGGCGGGAGCTGCCAGGGCCCTCTGGGGGAAGGTTTGTGCTGTTCTATTTAGCTTTTATAGGCAACCAGACTGGAGTGTCCTTACTTTAGGCAAGCTGATAGCTGTAATAATACATATTTATTGTTTAGCTAAATGGTCTAGCTTCTCTTTCTAAAAAAACAAAAACTGTTTCTTGAATCTGATGTGGGAAAAATATATATCTATCTTTACAACCATTTATTTATTTTCTTTGACTCATGACTCTTTCTTGGAGTCTGTCTTCTGAGAGAAGTTTCTAGAAAGTCTGCACCAGGCTGGGTCCCAGCGTGGTGGGGTTCTGAGGGGGGCTGGGTCCTAGTGGACCGCAGTTTCTATTTCTGTTGAGCTGCCTCATTACGGACAAGCTGTGTTGTTTCCTCCTCCGGGAGGGAAGAAAGCATTCTGGAGCCTCTGGTTTTGGATCAGGAATGCTAGGATCCAGGTCCAATCCTGATACAAGGGATGGCTCAGGTTATAAGGCCCCTGTAAAAGGAAGAGGGCTGACAGAATTCATGCCACCAAAGCAAAATCACCCCTGAGCCTCGAATTCCGAACAGGGGCAGATCAGGGGCCATGCTGGGCTGTCCCTCCTGTGATGGCAAATTCACCCTTGGCTCTGAAGGGTGATCAGCAAGTAGCCATTAACGCAATGATCCAGACCCTGTTTACCGGATGGTCCCGTGGTGAGTGACCGCCCAGCACACCCTTCATCAGGGGCTTTACCAACTCCAAGGGCCTTATCCCCAGCTTTTCTGTGATGAGGAGCCATATTTAAAACAGAGTTACAAAGGCCTCAGAGATGCCGGGGGTTGATTAAATGCCCAGTGATACAAGGTCCCAACAAAACTGACAACAGCCTCCATGGGCATTTGAAAAAGAACGTCGATGCAAGTGTGTGCACGTGTGTGGAGATGTGTGCATTTATGTGGATGTGTGTGCAGGTGTGTGGAATTGTGTGTGTATGTGAGTATGTGTACACGTGTGTGCACGTGTGTATCTGCTGGACAACTCCCTGCCCGGCCCTATGGAGGGCCGTTCTGACTCGGGTCTCAGAGAGGGCGGAGGGCTGTGGTCCAGGACCCTGGCAACAGATGCCTCCCTGGACACCTCAGTGCGCGTTTCCTGCCCCACCATTGCCCCCTCCCTACAGCCTGGGGTCTGTCACTGGTGAGATTTGGGGTCTTAGGAAGGACCCCATTGAGACAGGTCTGGGTATGAATCTCAGCTGGGCTCTTCCTGTCCTGAGGCCTCAGGAAAGGGGCTTGGCTGCCACAGCCTCAGTTTCCACATCCACGAAACGGGACCACCCAAGGGCACAGTTTCCCCCTTTTCACAGGAGTAGAGAATGTGAGCAGAGCACGGCTGCCGTCCGACAGCCTCACCCAGGACCACTGCATCTTTTTCTGCACGACGCCTGCATGTCTGCAGAACTGGGGCCTGACGATGCTTTGTCTAGGCTCCTCTGGGTTTATAAGGCCGCTGAACAAATAAAGGGATACTGGTCTCCTAGACCTAAATAAGGTGATGATGCTTGTAATAGGATTTCAGTGAGAATGGAGGTTTACTGAGGACATCCACTAGGTATTGCAAAGCCCCGCTGCAGCCCAAGCCTCCTTCTCTCAGGAAAACACCCCTACACAGCCCAGGGCCCCCCTCGAGCAGCCGTGGGTTTGTCCCCTGGCCGAGCAGCATGCCCACACCGCACAGGGCAGCTAGCAAGATTATGGAAATAAACCACACGCCATGTGAGGATGGGCAAGCAAGATGAGATAAAGGATGCAGAGACAGACGACTCTCCAGGCCTGGAAGGACTCTGCATTCATGCCATCTCCTAAGTACCTGTAAGTTCTTACTCCACTTTCTAAAAATGGAAGCAGAACTCAGAGGTGGTGCCAATGCAAGAATGTCAGGGGGGACCCCACCAGGGGAGCCACGCTAATGAAATGCAACACAGCCACGAGGTGACACCGGGGACAGAGGCCACAGGCCACCCTCAGAACCCACCCACCACCCAGGGTCAGGGCACGGCCTGGCGAGGAGTGAGGTGACCTCTAGGGACGGCGAGCGACCTCCAAGGACAGCCGAAAGCAAACGGGCCTCAGCCCTATAGCATCAGGGACCTGAATTCTGCCATCAACCGAGTGAACCTGGGCGAGGCTCTTTCCCGGAGCCTCAGGTGAGACGCAGCCCGGCCCACACCTGGGTTTCTGCCCTGTGGGACCTGGGCCGAGACCCCGGCCACGCGGTGCTGGATGTCTGACTGCTGAGCTGTGAGATGGCAAAGGCTCTCCGTCACCAAATGTGCCGCAGCACAAAAAATTCATCCACCCCGAGCCAGGCTCCCGGGCCCCAGCCCCACACAGGGGCCTCCAGCTCCATCTACCCCGAAGGCGGGTGGGTGCCTGAGTCCCGGGTGAGGGAAGTGGCTGAGAGCCCCACTCGGCCCGAGGGAGGCCGGCATCCCTGCAGCATCCTGTCCGGGTGTTGCCCAGCTCCCGCAGGGACGTGCCTCCACTGGACGGGCCCCAGGTTGAGACCAGCCCGTTCCCCTCACGGTTCACACATGGTCCAGTCCAGCTCCACTCATGACCTTGACGCTGCCAGGGTCACGTCTCCCCGGCGGGCCAGCCTCAGCCCAGGCCACCTCCAGCTCTGCAGGGGGCTGCCCTCGACCTCCCCAGGGGCTCAGCTGCCCTGGGAACGGCCAGCTCGCCAGGCGGCTTTTCTAAAGGGAGTGTGGATAGTGCAGGCCGGCCTCGGATCCCTGTCTGCTTTGTCTCCTGGCAGAGTCAGCCTTTGACGTCCCATCCACCCCCTCCGCCAACCCCAGCAACTAGAGCCCGGCCGGCATCGGAGGATGACGGCCTCGGCCACTGCAGCTCGCGGCAGACCCACCATCCCAAGTTCACAGGCGATGCCTGGCAACGACGGGGTTGGGGAGGGGGGGTGGAGGTGTGTCCTCAGAGGTGTCATCAGACACGCTCTCCTCGACACCTGGCCGTCCACAGCGGCGAGGGAGGCCCCGCGTGCCCGGGAAGCTCAGCGTCAAACCCAATCCCTGCGCTGCCTCCTGTGTCCACTTTCAGGGGCTGGGGAGGTCACCTGCTGGGCCCAGGCAGGCTCCTCACGGTGCCACACGTCGGCAGAGGGGGCGGTGGCCCCGCCAGGCCGCTGTCAGTCAGAGGAGTCCCAAGACCAGGCCGAGGACAAACCCTTTCTTGCTCAAATATCCATCCACATCCATCTGCTAATAGCGGCTTCACGGAGGGATAGCTCACAGCCCAGACCATGTGCCCTTCTTCAGGGTCAAGTTAGTGGTTTTGCTCTATTCAGAGCTGTGCAACCATCACCACAGTCAACTTAGAGCACTTCTATCCCCCCAAAATACACTCATCAGCAGTGATGCCCCCATCCCATACCGGGAGTTCCCCCAGGAGAGGGATCCTGAGTCACGCGGTAGCTCCGTGTCTCACTTTTTGAGCAAATGCCAGACTGTTTTCCAAAGGGTCTGAAACATGCATTTCTGATTCTCCTGATGGCACACTGCCCAGCACTTTCCAGAAAGACTGGCAAATTCACATGCTTATAACCAGCATCCTTCACGAGGCCTCAAAATGAAGTTAAAGGAAATTTAACACCCACCACAGTGAGTCCTGAGGAGAAGCACCCATTCGTATTTCAGCTGCTGATACCCGACGGAGAATCGCTCGCCACACTTTGTCCCCGCTTCATGTTTTAGGAACTTTCCACCCCTGGGCTGTGTGCCTTTTCGTCTGCCTGCTGCCCCCAGCCCTGGGGTTAGAAACCAGCTCCTGCCGGGCGGGTCCCCCGACGCCCACCTTGCCATCTGCCTCTGTTCTCGGGAAGGTGAGCTAGACTTTCAGAAGTTTGGGATATCAAGGCAAGGCAGGGCTGCCCCTTGAAGGCGGGCCTAGCGTGGGTCTCTCGGTCACTGGGTGGCCTGCAGAAGGCCTCAGTGTTTTCATCTGTAAAATGGGGTGGTAACAGTGCACGGCCCACGGTGGCCGTCAGCCTGAGCAGGTCGACCTGTGCAGGTGCTCAGAACAGCAGAGGCGAGTGTCTGCAATCATCACTGATTCTTACTGACTATTTTCAGGCTGATGGACCGTTTCAGCATCCTTCCTCCCCCTGAACTCAAATGTCCACCCGGACTTGTCCTTAACCATCGCATGGTTTCATGTGTTGTAGTTTAGTCTGTAATCCCTAGGGAATTTAACTTGGAACATGGTGTGAGGTAGGGATCCAAGTTGAATTTCCCCCAAGTATGAAGCCGGTTTTCCCAGCATCTGCTGTTGGGGGCTGCCCCTTCCGCACTGTACCACCAGCCCGTGCTCACCAACATCCAGGTTCATCGCAGGACCACGTGGTCTGGTTCATGGGTCAGAAAGAGCGGCAGAAGAGCCAACATCTTCTCCGGTTTCAATTGTATCCTGGGGACTTTGCCAGACAGAATCTGCTGTTAACTCAGGAGGGGGGTGAGGGGCAGAAGCAAGCAGTGGCTGCACCGCCGAGTGCTGAGCTGCTCACAAAGCTCTCTTACCCCCTTGTCCATCCCCAGCAGGAGGTGGACACTGGGGCATGTCCCAAAGCCTTCCTACACACCGTGGATGAGTCCCACCCAATATAAAATGTGAAATCATTTTGTAATGTTCCAGAAAAACTCACTGGAGATTTGATTGAAACTGTATTAAATCTAAACATCAGATTTGAAAGAATAGACAACCTCATAACATTTAGACAATCCCTCACCTTATCAAAGTATGTGACATCTTTCTATTCACTTATTCAAGTCTTTTTAAGTCTCCCATGGGGAGGTTTTGCCATTATCTTCATAGGTGCCTTTTCTTACCAAAGTTATTCCGAGTTATTTTATGTTTTCTCCTGCTATTAACAGAGCTCTCCCCACTCTCTTTCTTTTATTTCACTTATTTATTGTAATTAAATCATTACACATACTTGCTTGGAGGTGAGAACACACAGGCTTTTGTCCAGTCTCTCTTCCATATGCCAGCGGGCATGTTTCTTCCTTAAAGCTGCCTACAAATTTCACCTTCCGTTTTCACCTCCTAAATGACACTTGTGTTCAAGCTACTGCTGACTCCATGCCCTGGCCCTCAGGGTTGATAAGCCTTTATTAATCTAGTCTGGGGTTGGCAAACTTGTGCTACCAAGGGCCGGGTAGTGTATATTTTCAGCTTTGCGGGCCATAAAAGTCTTTCTGCAAAGACTCAACTCTGCCATTGCAGTGTGAATGTATGCCTAGACAATATGTGAGTGAATAAGCAAGGCTGTGTGCCAATAAAACTTTATTTAAAAAATAGGTGGGGGGCCAGATTTGGCAAGCAGGTGGTAGTCGTCCAACCTCTGATCTAGACCAGAGCTTATTTGTGTCTATGAAAGCTTACAGTTGAACACAAGTAGAGAAACTTCTATGTTCATAACTGGTCCAATTTAATAAATTCTTTAATTAGTTTTCAAGGCATTTCAGGTTATTCTCCAGAGTTTTGGAAATACCTGTTTATTTACCTTCTGTAAGTAATAATGATTGCATTTTCTCATATCAAATAGTTGTGTGAGTTCATTTGCCAGAACTTCCAAAAAGTAACAAGTTCCCGGGTGACTGCAGGCTAGCCTCACGACAGCCAGCCTGGGCCTCAGCCCCGGTATGGACAGGGTGGGGTCCATCTTCAGTGCAATGGCAGCTTTGGTTGCGGGGGGACACTGGGTTCCAGAGAGGGCCCACCTTCTCTTCCAGGTTAGCCTGGAGGTCTGTGACCATCGTTCTTTTGATATTTTTCTGAGGAATAAATACAGGGTCTGCCTGGTGCCTTTTTCAGCATCTTCTGAATCAGAACACACATTTTATTTGATCTCCTTATAGGGCTTTTCGTTTTACCTGATTCTGAAATATTAAAGTGTATTTACATTTCTTATATAAAGCTACTGTGTGGTGGCCTTTTTTTTGGTTCTTTTAAAGGACTGCAGAAATCAGTCTGCTGTTATTTTATGCAGGTGGAGGAGACACATATCCCAATCACTACTCCCACCAGGGGCAGGGACCCCAGAGATTTATCTGCATCCTGAAAACAATGCCAGGTCCTGGAGGGCCTCGGGGCGCTTTGCTGAAGGATTTCTGTGCCTGCCAGGGCTCCGAGCCCACAGCACAGACTCAAAAGTCTTTATTGAACAAAATGACTTTCTGGGTATTTTTCTAATTTTGGGGACCTTTCCAGCATCAGGTGTTCACTAGTTCCTAAAATGAACTGGGTAATTTTCCACATTTTCCAGTTGGCGGGGAAGAGACACCTGTACACTGAATGCTTTCAAGAATATGCCAGTTAAAACATCTCCATCTGGAATTTTACTGGAGAATATTAACATTTTTCTACGCCTTTATTTTTGGTAATCCCCCTTCCCCAGAAAATCATATCTTTAACCAAATTTCCATACGTAGTGATCAGTGGGCTAGCTATGCATGCACTCTTGAATAATTTGAGGCCCCAATGTAGGCTGATTTTCCCTTCTTCCTTTCAGAACTATTTTCTAACATAAAAAAAATCTACACATGACAGAAGTAAAAATGCATTTTTATAGTTTTGCCAGAGATGCAACAATTAATTCCATGCCTTTAAAAAAATCATTAATATTTCTTTTTCATCTTTATAGGTTTTCTCCAATCTTTTTGAAGGTGGCTTTTCCCATAGCTTGGGTTCTTCATTTTCGTTCTTTCTGAGTTAAAAATAAAGTTATTTAAGACACAAGTATACCGACGAGTCCATCCTTCCCTGTACCCACAGGTGCACTATCTTATTCTCGTCACATTTTAAATGAGATTTAACGGCCACTCAGATGTGTACACGGTGTCGTCCAGTAAGTGCTGGCCCGCATGATGGTGTTAACGTTCTAACTCTGTCAACATTACAGCAGCCCTAGGAAGTGGGGAATAGCATTTTGTCCATTTTATAGATGTGGAGATGGAGGCACAGGGAGCAAGGTCACGCGTTCTGAGTTAAGCAGATCACAATTGCTTTGCCCGGGAACGGAGCTGGAAAGACTGACCTCACACTTGCATGTGACTCATGGGTGAGTCTACATGTTTTATTTCATCCTTCAACCAACAAACTACAGGAAGGTCCTGGTTGCTTGGGGTAAGGTTATTATTTTGGGTATAGTTTTAAGTATGTCACATTGTGGTTGGAAAAGAAAGTTGGCACATGCCTCCTCTTAGGTTTAATTAGTAACCTGGATTTTGGATATTTTTATAAATTTCATAAATAATAGAAAATTAGAAGCAGCCTATTTGTATGTTATAATGTTCACTATGTTGCTGCAAATTCAACCTTGGTAATTTCATTTTTCAAAAGATCTATGCCCTGGTTCTTTTTATTGTTGTTATCAGTGGTGTTTACTTGACCTTAACACAGATTTAAGAGCTGTTTAAATTCCAACTAAAAATTGTGTTTCTGATCAATTTGTTTATTTGTACTTGGGTTTGCTTCCTGTAAACTTATGCTAATCAGTACATAAACGTTTCTGTGATACTTCTACTGGTTTGAACTGTAATGGATCAGTATGTGTCAATAATTATATACACATCTTAAATGTATCAATATATGCCACCATATTGTTCCAATTTAATCACTTTACCTACTGATTTCCTTTCCATTTCATTTGCCTAGTATCTTTGTCTATTATTTGCTTTTAAACTTTTTGGTTTGTTTGTAGGAGTGCCCTTAGAAGGCAACACATATTTGACTATTTAAAAAACCTGATTTGATAGTCTCTGCCTTTTAGAAGAGAAGGCTAACCCATTTACATTTATTGTCACCACTGAGGCTGCATTTCTGTCTTGATCAGCATGTTCCACACTGATTTCTGGTTCTGCTCCTTTCATGGGTCATTTCCTTACACACAATTTTACTTGCATTTTCTTCCACTGTAGTTTAGGAGAAATCATGTTCTTGTTTCTATTAGTGGTGGCCTTTATGTTAATCAAATGCACTTTTAATGATTAAGCCATTTCCCTAGTGATGTAAGTTCCTTCTTTCCATGAAGAGACATTAAGTGACTCTTTTCTTCGTCTGCAGCTGCCCCCCTGCAGCTGTTGTCAATTTAACCAGAAGTTACAAATCAGTTTACACAAAAATATTCTTCACAACATACAGAGTACATTAAATAATAGTGTCGCCAATTTTGTGTTCAGCTGCATAACCAAAGTTACAGGAATAATTTATATCTAAGCTCCATGTAGTTAATTGGTATCTAGTCACCACTGATCTTCTTACATATGACCTATGACCTTTCCGAGGTCATCAGCCACTCATTCGTATTTCTTTGATTGGCTCCAGGGCATCTTTCATTGACTCTTTCAGGAAAGGTATGTGGGTGGTACACTTTCTAAATCCTTGCAAATTTAAAGCCATCCTGTTTACTTCCTGTGTCCAAAACAACAACCAGAAATAGGACTGAACTCACAAGTAAAAGTATATTTTGACAAATCCCTGGGGACGGTCCTGTCCTTCACTCTGGTTCTGGGTCTCCTGGGTTCAGAAGCGGCTTGTCTGTGCCTTTGGAGGTCTATGGACTTGTCCTCCTGCCTTCATTTTTTTCTCCAATACAACCTGGATGATTGGAGAGTTTTCCTTCACTCTTCCAATTCACAGATATTGCCATGGATGCTTGGGTCCCGGATGCTTTTATTCTGCTTTAATTGGGGGTTTTCCTTGGCTCAGGAAAGCTTCTTGGCAACTCTCTCTTTTCACCTTAACTTGGTTATTCTTTGTTCTTGCCACATGGCTCCCCGCAGCGGTGTCCACTTTCCCAGGTTGGATTTCTGTCCTCTGCCTTCTGTACTTATAACTTCTCTCTCTTTGGCTTCATTTCCTGGGTCTCCTATGAACTGCCTCTCGGTTTAAGATTGGTTCACATCCCTGTGTTGATTCTCTGCAGTTACATGTCCATTATCTGCAGCTTCTGTACACATCTCAATCCACTCTGATGTCTTGGGTCCCATTGAGTTCAGCCTCTATTTGGCCCTGCAAAACTTTGGACGTTTGCCTACATTTCATCCCAGGCTGCCCTTCCTTCAGGCTTCTTGCTCTTGGGTCACAGAGGTCACAGCCTCTTTTATCTCTCTGATGCCAACAAGCAGACACTGACCAGAAGACTCACGTTTACTGCAGGGGTTATTTCCAGAGCTAACTCTGTCTTTAGGTCTTCAGAAAGTGTTCCTTTCCATAGAGAGTGCGCATTCTTTCACAGGCTCCTGCTTATATTTTGGCTGTGATGCTTTTTTAATTCCCTTTTAACCAGGCAGAGGCCAATCCCGGCCAGGAACGAGCCAGCAGGCTCAGGGGGAGGGAGTCTGCATCCTTCCTCTCAGTTCCAGGGGCTGTGGGAGGCTCCGCCTTACCCGGGCTGGCCCAGAAGTTTGGGGTGATGTGCAGAGACCCTCGATCTTCATCGGACCCAAAAGGCAGCCCCCAGTGGGGTCTGATCCCACCGGGGAGGTCAGGTTTTCTGTCTGAGCTGCAGAGTTTTGAGAACTGAAGACTGAGGGGGGGGACAACATGGCCTTGGTGAGCCCGTCATCTGGCTTCTCCTGCCCCAGGTGAGAGGCTCTTCCTGCTAACTCTGCCCCTTCCAGTGGAGCTCACCTCTGCACTGGCATCTTTTCCTGGTCCTGCTAGAGCCGCGTATTCACAGAGTAAAGGGGGAACCGCGGTGCAGGGAGGCTCCACCTCTGCCTGCTGGTTTTCTGACCACTGCAGGTGTCTCTAGGTCCGAAGGTTAGGTCCAGTCACCAGAAGGAGGCCCTGGGCTCTTTGTGCATCACAGGAGGCCTTAGTCAGAGCAGGGGCTCAGAGGATAAAAAAGCAGGGGCACCCTAAGGTTTCTACCGTCCACTCTGGCAAAGCACCCAGCGGGGCTTCACCTGACCTCAGTGCACACTTTACTGTCCACTCTGGCAAAGCACCCAGCGGGGCTTCACCTGACCCCAGTGCACACTTTACTGTCCACTCTGGCAAAGCACCCAGCGGGGCTTCACCTGACCTCAGTGCACACTTTACCGTCCACTCTGGCACATCACCCAGCGGGGCTTCACCTGACCCCAGTGCACACTTCTCTTTTCTCCAAGGCATGGTGCTATTGCCAGTTGTCCTTATTTTCAAAATCTTCTGAAACCGGAAGCTGGGCAGAGGCTGTTCAGCCAGTGCGATGGGTCTGTCACCATAGCAACCCAGAAAGCCACGGCCACTTCCCCACAGACTTGGCACGAGGACCAGACTCTTCCTCTCTCCTCCAAAGGTCCGGGAAGCGTGCCATCCTCGTGGCGTGGATGGCAAAGGTCACGGGGAAGAGGGAAAATGCAGATCTCCACTTGTCTGCTCCTCGTCCATCACACGCCCACCTGTCCTATGAAACCCTGAAGCCACACGGCCATGACTGCACAAGGCCAGTTGCAGCCTGGACACGCAGAGTGGAGAGACACCCCCGGGGCCTGGGTGCCCCTGCTACAAGGCACCGAAGACCAGATGGGCAGGAGGGTTTCAGGAGGGAGTGAGGGTGTGGCTTCATTCTGATGCAGCCATTGGGAACATGAGCACTCCAGAATATTCTGGAAGGTGCCACAGGAGGAAAATCACCAGCCTTTCACCTACAGAGACTCCCCGGGGGTTTTAGAAATGCTTCTCACCCATTATTTCCCTCTCCCCAAACCCCAAGGACCTGTGAGGTCAGCCTGGGGTCACGCTTACCCCTTCCACAGATGAGGAAACTGAGGCTCTGAGAGGTGAAAGTGACTCCCTCAAGGCCACCCACCCAAGTGTGCATTACACCTGTCAAGCCTGCAGGCGGGGGGGCGGCGGGGGGCAGGGGGCGGCCCGTCCGGGCAGCAGCCCCAGAGAACAGGGTTTGACAGAACAGGGCAGTGTGGGGAGGTGCGATCCCACACGGGTCCAGGTGAGCCTGAGATGATGCTCTGGTTGGGGGAGGAGGGGACCCAGGGGCAGAACTGCAGAGATGACAATGCTGGCCTTGGTACCATCCCGGCACTTACATCACCGGGTATATCTCAGTTTAATGGGGAGTTGACATTTAAAGTGATTTAGATTAAGACACAAATCCTTCTATTTCATTTTTCAAGACTGATCTTTAACAAATGTCTACGCCAAATGCCGTATTTCACACCCTCTGCGGCGCCCAGAAGCCATCAGAGCTGCTCTGTGGGCGGAGGGGCTGGGCTGGGGACCATGGGTCACACCCGGACCGCAGCGAGAGGGCCGAGCAGCAAGACACAACCACAGAGAGAGGTTTGGGTGACCAGACCCTGGGGCGTGAGGGGCAGGCCGGGGTGGGTGGAGCAGATGCCAGGGGCCCGTTGCTCTAAGTCAGAGCCAGAACCGCGCTGGGTTAGGAAGAACATCACTGCCCTGACGATTTCTGCCACGCTCATGCTGACTTAACTTCCACCTCAAATATACGATCTGCCTTTTCACAGTACAGTTAAGAAGGATCAGATTTACCTTTGTCTTTCATTAAAAAATAAATCACTAGGTAATGAAATGTCATGTGTAATATTACAAGGACATAGTAAACCAACAGGACAAAACCGTGTTTTCAACAGCTTTGCCAGTAGTTCTGCCCAATTAGTTCATGAAACGTGGAATCAGCAAATAGTATCAATTCAAACAGCTCTGCTGGAAACCGGGGATGACTCTGAACTTTGCACATCCTTATCGAAGGCTCACGTTGACATGATGAGAACACACCGCATGCCTGCAGGACCACAGGGGTGCTCCTGGCCATGGCACAGAGCCGGGGGGAGGTGGCGGGCCCCGGACAGCCCTGGCCGGCATGGCGGGCTGGCTGAAATGGACAGCATGGTGGCAGCAATGTCTGCTCGCTCTAGAACGGCTGTCCGGATCAACAACAGTGTTCTCTGAGGGTTCCCCTGTGGGGACACATACCCCATCGAAGGTGGGGCCCCAGGCTTCCCTTAGGATTGCTGAGATCTGGGACTATTTGGAATACTTGGATCCCAGGCACCCCCATCGGGCTGAGCTGTAGGACTTGGGTACCTGGCCAGCATCCCCCTCACCCAGGTCCTGCAGAAAGCATTCTCTTCCATTTGGTCAGCAACTACTTGACCTCATGTGTTAAGTAATAGCCATCCTTGCAGCCCCCAAAGCGGCCCCTCCAGGGATTCTTAAGGTGTGCCTGCTGCCTCCTTCAGATCTGGAGGCCATGAGTGCTTCATCCCTGCATCCCAGCATCCCACATGGAGCCAAAAAGGATGGAGGGCAGGGAAGCAGGGGGGGAGCGGAGGGAAGGGGGAGCTGGCAATACTGATGTACTAATCATGTGACCCAGCTGCCCGTGCAGGGCCAAGGGGAAGGCCACCCCTAGGTATGGAAAAGCAGGTCAGAACTCAGCTGACCCTGACCCTGACCCTGACCTGGTCCTCTTGGCAGGCTGCCTGTCACCTCTGTGGTGTCAGGAACACCCGACCCCCATCGTGGTGGCCTGTCCAGTGCCCACTGGCTTTCTCCACTGGACCCCTTTCCTCCTGTTTCAACCCTTGCCATTTAAAATGATTCAAAGAACAACTGCTTTAAGGAAAATCGAGACTCATGCAGCACAATTACTGTAAACAGCTATCCTCATGTCAGGCCTCCTATAATGAAACTGGCCAAAAGTGCCAATGGAAATATTGTGGGTTTGGTCAAACCCGTTTTTTGTTTCCAGGCTCACTTCTGCCGAGAAAATGAAGAATGTCAGTGCTCGCGATGTGTTGGTGCCAGGCCGGCCATCTACGTCTGTGTTTACACACAGAACCTATTACAATGTCCAGCTATTATCGCCGTGATGAATAGCAGTGATTCAAAAGAACACGACGTGGATTGCAGACAGGGATCAGAGTCATGACGGGGTGTTTTTCATTGTGTGTGAGGAAGAAAGAATCGGTGAGTGGCAGGTACCGAGTTTCTCCTGGAGGAGGACCCACCATCCGCTGATTCCTCCACACGTTAATCCTAGAACCTCCTGCACAAAAGCCTCTCGCCCTTGGGAGGACGTCGTGGACACAGAGCATCCAGATCCCTCCCGGGTGGTCCTTGGAAGACAGACGGAGGGGCTGGCTTGGGTTGGGGTCCACCCATCTCAGCCCCCTTCAGCGGTGAGAGGGGGTGGTCCTCCCATCCACAGTGCTCCTTCCAGGCTTTTCCTCTCCCCAGCCCTCCTGCTGAGCTCATCCCTGGGCTCCAGGGCCCTGCTCTCTGCCCCCAGTTCAGGCTCCGAGCACCGTGCAGGCTCCAGCAAAACCCGCCATAAACACCATCCGATCAAATTCCAGAAGACAGACGGCAGCCTCCAAGCTCTGCCTGGGGGGCGACTCAGCCCCAGACCTCACAGTTCGGCCAGCTCCTCCTCTGTCCCTCTCCTCCCCTCAAGGGGCAGACGTGGCCTCGAGCCAGATACCCAGCGCAGAGCCGGCACCCAGAACCAGGAGGGACCACGTAAGTCAAGGACTCTCCCTGGAGAGAAGGACTGGGCTGAGCCCCTGTTGCTCCCCGCCGGGCGGAGAGCTTAGCAGATGACAGGAGGCTGTGGCCTCGCCCTGGGCCATTCCTGCAGCCTCCTGCCAGGGTCCCACTGGGCGTCATCTGTCGGAGGGGAAAGGCCTGGGCAGGGGCTGGAAGCACGGACCCCGTGGACCCTCTCAGGGCGGGAGATCCCAGCAGGTCCTCAGGACTGTCCATCTCCTCTTCCCAAAGGAAACAGGAAAGACCGGCCAGAAGGCAGCCGACCGTGGCCTCTGATCACTAGGGCCGCACACCACCTCATCCCGGCTCAGAATCAGTTTTCTTTTGTTGGTTTTCAGAGCAAGAAGTGGTAAGGGTCTATAATAAACCCTTCTGATTGCTGGGATGGCTCCTTCGTTTGGGAGCAGAGAGGAACCAAACACCCCCCAAATGTCCCCAAGGATCCCTGGCCTTCCCCCCACCCGGTGTCAGGATAGTCCTCTCTGTGGGAACTCACACCCGGCAGGGAGGCTGGGGACACCCGAAGCCCTGGGTCATGAAATGGACTGAGCGTGTGTTCCTCCACACTGGGGCCGGAGCCCACGGTTCCCGGGGCCCAGGGGAGGGCTGGCCGGAGCCAAAAGTGGACGGATGGCCAGATGGTGGAGGAGAGAAGGTATTCAGCTGTGACGGGAGTGAGGCCTGGAGGACGCCGGTCAGGGGGAGTGACAAACCGCACCAAAGGCTCCCCGAAGTCCTGGCCCTGGGGGAGGAGGCCCTGCCACCTTGGCCATGGAAGGAGCCACGTTCCCAGAGAGAGACAGAAGGACTCCCACGAGGGACAGCAAAGTGGGGGTGTGTCACCCCAGACACCGCAGAGCATCAGAAAGGCTGCAGGATCTCCTGGGTGACCGCAGGCTTCGGAGGGAGCCTGGCAGGGTCAGGGGGCACCCTGCGGAGCAGAGGGGAACCCAGAGCCGGCCGGGCCAAGCTCTGGGAGAAAGAGAAAGCATGGGCTCCCTGGTGAGGCTGGGAAGGGGGCAAAGGGTGCACAGTGGGCCCCGCCAGACCTAAGCCGCACCCTCCCTTCATCGGCCACACGGCACTGGCCACCCAGCAGCGGATCTCACCCACCAGGACACCTCTGAGCTCCCCTCCAGGACCACAGCCCCTACCCTCCCTGCTTGGGGACGCACACAAACTGCCTCCACACGGATGCTGGGGGCCCGCCACGTGGCCCCCCTTTGTCCTCAGCGGGTCCCTGGTCCTTCCGACCTGGGTGCGGCCCTGGCCTGCTGCGTGTGGGCCAGGAGGGGTCAGGCCGGGTGTCACCAGTCCTCGTGACCCCCGCCTCTCCTCACGCCCCTGCACCCGCCGTGTGCAGCCGTGTCCCCTCCCTGGTACTGCAGACACGTCAGGGTCCCTCTGTTCCTGCTGAGACCTCAGCATCTCACCTGCAGCCCTGCCCGGCCTCAGAGAGTGACCTGAACTCCAAGCCCAAGCCCATCCTGGTGCCTCGAGAGTCACTCAGAAGCCACTCAGGATGCACTCACACCTCGTACGGCCCCTGGGTCCCGCCTCACACACTGCTGGTGACGCCGCGGCCCCTGAACTCGTAAGGGCCGGCGCCTGGGGAGCTGGCCGTAGACAGGTCCTGACTTCTGGCTAGGTCAGCTCAGCAGTCAGCTCCCTAGGAAGTGGTACCGATGACCCACATGAGCTCTGAGAGGAAGGGTGTGTGTCCATCGCGCGAGTGGCCAGACGTCCCCGAGGGCAGCCGCAGTGCCCAACAGGTGACAGGGCGTCAGATCTTGATACACCCGCATGGCTGCATCAGACCCAAGGCTCCCAGACATTCCCTGTAGTATCCTGGGATGATTTCCCTTTTTGTTTTCCTGGGGAAGCTTCAGGGTATCCCACTGCCTGACTCCTCTGCATTTGGGGTTTACCCACAACTTTCGGGGAGCATCCATCAGGAGCCCCTCACTGCCCCTCCCTCGAGGAGCCCTCTGTGGAGCCCGTCCTGCCACGGGGGGCTGTGCCGGGGGCTGCACTGGGGGCCGCTCGGCTTCCCGGGCTCACTTCATCTTCATCCCTCTGGACCACCTCATGCACAGCCTCCTGAGGATGGGGCGCCCAGAGTGGGGGCAGGGCCACGGCTGCCTGACCCCGAGAGGACCGTCTCAGTTACTGATTTTAGACTGGTGGACCCCTACCCCCATGGACTGTTGGGCTGGCGTTGAATTCCAATGCATCCCAACTCTGGAAGGCCAGGGCTGCTGTTTTCTGGTTTGGAGCGCTTCAGCTGAGACGCCAGATACACTCTGATGTCTGAGCCTTTGTACGTGACCTATTTTTTCCCCTCTGAGTTTTTACAATGTTGTTTTCATCTCCAGTGGCCTGAAATTTCATGCTGATACGCCTCAGGATGGGTCTTTCTTCATTCATTTCTGGCCCGTGGTGAGTCCTTGCACACAGGAAACCCGGGCTTTGAGTCCTGGGAATTTCTTTAGAAAATATGTCTTTGATAATTCCTTCTTCATTGGTCTCTATTTTTGGATCTTATATTCTTTAGACCTCCTGAATCGATCTTCTAATCTGTTTTTTCTTTTCCTTTCCTACTTCCTACTTTTTAAAAAAATTCTGCTCCTGGCTTTTTGAGATTTCCTCAATTTTATGTCCCAAACATTTGCTGGAGTTTTAACAAATTCTGTTACACACACACATACTCATACAGGTATGTATTAAGTCTGTGAAGACATATACACACATCATGTATGTGTGCATGTGTGTAATTTCCAGAAGCGCTTTCTTGTCTTCTTACAGCTCTTGAAATAAGTCTTCCTTCAAGGAAGCTACTGCCGTGTGACAAGCAGCACCCGACTCTGGGTGGGAGCTGGGGGTGAAAGTGACCTTGGCCAGCGAGCCTGGCGGGCTCGCCGTGCATCTCCGCGTCTGTGCCACCTCCACTCTGCTGCCTCCGCTGTTCTGTTGCCTCTAAGCTCCTAACCCCTTTCCTTAGGTTTGTGTTTGTTTGTCATCTCTCTCCTCCCACCAGACGAGGATCTTGATGCTAGAAGCCCGGCGGGGGGATGGGGGGCTTCACAGAGGGGCCTCAGACCCCAGCTCACAGCCCCCAGGTTCTGCATCAGGCTTGGTTGGTAGGCTAGCGGGATACCCCCCCAAATTCTTGTCCACCCGAAACCTCAGAATATGACCTTCTTCGGAATTGGGTCTTTGAAGATGCAATTAGTTAAGGACCTTGAGATGAAATCATCCCTCATGTAGGGCGGGCCCTAAATGAGATGCTGGCATCTCTGTAAGAAGAAAGAGGGAAGTTCAGATGCCCAGGGAGGAAGCCGGAGGCCAAGCCTGGCGGGACGTGGCCACAGCCCAGGAGCCCCCAGGACGGCAGGCAAACCCCAGAGGATGGAAGAGGCAGGAAGGACCCTCCCCGAGGATGCAGAGGGAGCGTGGCCACATTGACCCCTTGATCTTGGACCTCTGGCCTCCACACTGCGAGGGGGTGACTTTTGTTGCTGGAAGTCACCCAGTGTGTGGTCACTTGTTACAGCAGCCGTGGGAAGCTCAGAGCCTAAGCTTCTCTGTAAAGAACCCCCCGTGTCCTGACTGCACCCTCTGGGAGTGAGTGGGTCTCACATCTCGGGACTTGGGTTTCTCTCCATCTCCGGGTTTTCAGGAAGTTCCCCCGACACTTGGCGTTGGCCTTATGGGGTCCAGAGTTGCGCAGGTGTTATTCCTCTCCGGCGTGAGCCTCTGGGGGCTCCAGGCTCCTGCGGGGCACACAGGGGGCCCCAGCCACAGTCCGGGTAGGGAGGACCTGGGAGCCCTCCTGCGGCCTTTCCACCGGCCCCGTGTCAGCTCCGCCTCCACTCCACACGCAGGGGGCCTGCGCCCCGACTCCTGAGTCCTGGGGTCTGAGCGTGACCCTGCTGCTGCCCTGGGGTGCAGCTCCCCGTGACCTGCCGAGTGCAGCTGCCTCTCCTGTTTGGCTTTGCTGTTGCCTCCTCTTCCGTTCACTCCCCGCACGTCCCCGCCACATCCAGGGGTTTCCAGGGGGCAGAAGTGGGAAGCGTGTATTCTGCTCTTTACAGCTGGAGCCTGGTACAAGCACCTGTGAAGTGCCCCCTGACTGCCCTTCGAGAACCTGAGCCCCAGCGTGAGGGGTCCAGTGCTCAGGGCCCCCGAGGCTCCTCCTTCTGCGTGTCCAGCCCTGGGTGGCTACCTGGCACAAGGACCCTGGCTGAAGCATGGGCGACGTCCTGGGCGAACTCCTTGGACAGAAGGCCCCGGCCAGTCTTTCTCAGGAATCTCGGTGGGAGGGGCTCACACCGGACACACGCGAGGCCCTCGGGTAGTACATTTTGAATCCGGGAATGCAGAGGCCTCCAGGTCGGACCTAGGACTGCTCCCTCCTGAAGCTCCAAGCTTCCTGGGTGGGGCGGCGCTGGGTCTGCGGGGGCAGCCTGGATGAGGCCGGCCATCCATGGGACGGTGAGGACGGACAACCAGAAGGGGCACTGCACCCTCCCCACCCCCTGCCCCGTACCGGGCTGGCTCTTCAATCCTGGACCAGCCACGTGGAGGATGGACGCTCAGCACGGATGAGCGACAGCAAGAGCCGCCTGGGCCTGGATGCCATGTGGGTCAGTGTGTGCAGTGCAAGCCGGCCTAAGTGCCGGGCTGCCCGGCCCCAGCACGGCCAGTTCACGACAAGATGAGGGAGGCAGGGGTGACAGCCGCAGGCCTCCAGGCTTCAGGCAGAGCTGGGCACTCCTCCATCCCTCCGGGGCCTAAGGGAGCCCCCCGGGTGCCCATCCACACCTCGCTGCTGCGCACTCCCAGGTCCAGGACACCTGGGCCTGGGCAGAATTTGGACTTCCAGGGGCAAAGGGGATCAGAGGCAGCTCCTGGGAAAGCGCTTTTGTTGTCATGAATTTCCATGACATCCAAGGTCCTGGAGTAGATTGTACAGACACCCCCCAGAATACCCCTCGCCCCCCACAGCGGTGTGTCCACGCAGCACAGAATTAAAACGTGGGACTTAACTGCTCATTTGAGAGACGGATTCAACCAGCTGGTTTGTTCTGGTCTAGGAGGTGCGCATTATGGCAGCTGCTGTGGAGCATCTTCGACACAGAAGCACTGCACCGCCTGTCCCGAGTGCCGCTGAGGCCCGGGCGCCGCCCCAGCTGCTCACATCTGGACAGAAGCCGAGGGTGGGCAGGACGGCGCTCCACTGGCGGGGGCCTCACGCCCACCTGGGGCCTGGCCTTTTCCTTCCCCTTCTGCCTGCCCAGTCAGCCCTGCTCTAAGGGGCCGCGAGGGGGCCAAGGAGGGGATGCTGGTTGCGACCTTGGGGAGGGCCCGTGATGTCTACCTGCTCAACTTGCCCGGTGCAGACCAACGTCACAGGCAGCCCTTGGAACAGGGATCGCGGGAGCCACAGACGCCAGGTCCCCCCCCCCGACCACCGCCCCGAGTACCTCCGGGATGCCGGGTGCCCAGCTCTTCACTGCAACCTGTCCTGGTACCCGCGTGACCTCACCTTGTGACCCTGTGTGCGCCTCACGAGGCGGCTTTCACCCTCAAGACACAGATGCGCCCGAATGTTTTTATTCTGTTTCTTCCTCCTTCTTTGAAATGCCGATCATGAGCCACTAAATTAATTTCACGACCCACTAATGGAGTGACGACCTGCACTTTGAAAAGAGGTGATCTAGGAAATGCAAACGTCAGCATGTGCCTGGGGTCTGGGTTCTGCTAATCAGTTAATCAATTTATCACATGGATGTACGGGAGCCCCGAATGAGGGAACGGGGCTGGCGGGACCACAAGGCCTGTGCTTGCCCTCAGGCAGCTTATGGTTTGCTGGGGACACAGAGAAGGGAGCAGACGCGGCCCACGCAGAGAAGGGGGTGGGGCGTGACCAGGCAGGGGCGGGGTGACAGCCACTTCCGGACGTGGCCCTGGCTGCAGGGGCGCTCGGCTGAGACCCTGGCATCTGGGATGAATTAGCAGTCACGTGGCCAAGCAATCCTGAGGTGTCTTACAGCCCCCCTCATGGAAAACCAATTTATGCCAAAATGTGAAAGCCCACAGTGCCAATCTGCCATCTGTAAGAGGCCCGAGATGCAATCGTGGAAGGGGATTACGTGCTCCAATTATAAGGTGTTTGGGTCAAGAGCTCAAGTAAGCTTTTAAGAAAGCTTTGAAAATAGGTCTCCGCAGGCCAGGGTCACCTCTGCAGACACTTGGGACGATGACAGAGCTCGCTGGTCCCCTAGGGTCATCTCAGCGGGATCTGCCAACCCAAGCACCCGGGGCCCACTTCCCCGGTGGGAATGTGGCCCTGCGGGCCAGCACATAGGCAGGAGGTCACTGTCACCGAACACGTCCGGCCGCTCAGCCCTGTCTCCGAGTGTGAGCGCCTCCCGCCGGGGGAGTGAAGGGGCCCTGAGCGGGTGCACCCCTCCCTGACCTGCCCCAGGTGTGGCGGGGCCTTCCTGCCTGGACTGTGGGCTTCTCCTGACGCACCTGTTCCAGAACCAGGCGCTCTCCAGGGCGGGCTGATCTCAGGATGCGCGCATCAGAGACTGTCTTCTCACCCGGAAGACGCGTGGGCCTTCTGCAGCGCCAAGGCCGCGTCTGAGTTGGGCAGACCCGGCAGATTCAAGCCCCACCTCCACGGCCCACTGACCCCCGGCCGTGGCCTCCCTCAGCCACCCCAGCTGCAGTTTTCACGGCTGGAAACCCGAGGTGATGGTTCTGAGCTCCGAGACCTGTGAGGCTGAAGGGAACGACTGTCCGCACCTTCTCAGCAAAGGTCTTAGAGCAACTTAAGGACCTGAGGCTGTGCCTGCAGGGAGAGGGAGCTAGGGCTGCCGAAGGGGCGCCTTTTGCACGTAGAGGCCCCCCAGAACCTCCAAGGGGCGGGGGCGCAAGGCACCGGGAGCTGGGAAGGGCTCGGGGGCTTGACGGGAGGAGACGCCCCAATTAACCGTGAGGAGACTGAGGTGTGCTGCCTGGGGCCCCACAGCCTGGAGGGCAGGCCTGACCCCACAGCCATGCATAGCCAGGCCCGCCACGGAGGGCGGGTGGCCCGGATTCCCCTCCAAGCCTCACCTCCTGTGGGTGTTCATTCAAAAGACCCCCGATGCAGCGCCTCCCGCACCAGGGCTGGCCCAGGCCCCCTGGGCATCCACACGCTGACCCCGGGCCCCACGGATCTGGGAACGGTGGCCCCGGGGGTCCAGGGGTCTGCTTGTCCCCCAGTCTCCACCTTTTGGGAAACCTGGGAAGGTCAGCTGCTTCCTAGACGGTCGGGGAGGCAGCGGCCCCACCTCAGAGGCCCTTCCGCTCCCGGAGCAGGGAGGCAGGTGGCAGGTAATGAGCTGGCACACCTGCACACCTGCCAGGTGTGAGGACAGGTCCCTCGCTTCCGTGCTGCACATGGATAAACAAGCACGGCCGACGCTCAGACAAGCGCACAGCTGCGGCTGCAACGACTGGAGACCTGGGGGCACGCGCTGCAGCCCAGCCCAACGCTCCTCGTGGGTGGCCCTGCTCGGGACGGGCCCCCAGGCCTGCGAGGGGAGGCTGCCGCCAAGGCCCCCCTGCCTGAACTCCCGCCAACACAAGAGGCCTCCGAGACATCTGATGGGCTGCCTGGGTGCAGCCGGGGGCCCGCGTCTCCGCTTGACAGCCCCGTCCCCAGAATGTGCCCCCAGAGGCCTGGCTTGTCCCCACTCGACCTCCCTGCCGGCGATGGGACCAGGGCATCTGTGTCTCATCTCGGAGCAGCTACACCTAATTGGCCTCTTAAGGACGTTGCTGAAACAGCCCATCTGACTTCTGCAGCGGAGGCTGCAAGGGCAGGAAGGGGTGGGTTTTCCTCTAGACTAATTCCTGAGGGGCCGTGGCCCCCGCCTCTCTGCCGTGGATGCCAGGGGAGAATTTCCAGATCCTTCCACGAGACCCCAGACCTCCCTGACATAACGTCCCCCAGCATCGAGGCGGGAATTTTGGCCAGGAGCCATAGCCCACCCCAGTCCTCAGCTGTCTACGTCAGCCTCACAAGGAAGAGCCCGGATGAGGGGTGATAATTGGCTGGTCGAGTCCAACACTGAGCGGGCCCAGCCCACGGAGCACCAGAGCCGTCCCCTGGCCCCGGCCGGGCAGCCCCGCTCCCCTGGACCACACCATCCCAGCCTGCACTTAATGAGTTTTCCTCTGGGAAAGGAATCTCAGAGAAAACAGCCCCAGAGCCACTTTGCCGCCCTCTGCCTCCCAGCCTGCGGGAGACCAGCCTGGGGAGCCCAGAGTCCACAACTGTCCATCTCGGTGGGATCCAGGAGGGACAGAGGCACCCTCGGGGCTCTCAGGGTCTCTGCTCCAAACAGCCACCATGCCTGCCTGGGGGGTAGGGGATGGCCTGGATGAGGCCCACGGCCCCTCCCCAATCCTTTTTCTTTAAAGGCCCTTCGTTCTGAAGCCCTTCTGTGGGTTCTAACCTTCCCTCCAGCCTGAAGCTGGGAGTACATCGCCCAGAAACAGGACAACTTCACCAGCAACCTCGTGTGGGCTGACCGGCCCGGAGGGGGTTCTGTCCAGCCTCTCGGGCCGCTGGGCACTCAGTGACCGTGTGATGGGTCTGAGCAGCCCGGGGACAGACTGATCCGGCCGCAGAGCAGGGAGGTTCTGGAGGAGGAGGGGCTGGCAGCCTGTCTGTCTGTCCTGTCATCGCTGGTGTGGGGTGTACCCCCACCCCAGTGTGCTCTGGTGCCTAAGGCTCCCGCACCCCCAGTACAGCCAGGGGGCCGCGTACGTACCGTGGTGGTCTTTATCCGCCCGCCGGGCTGCGTGCACGTCCAGCCTGACCGGTTGATCAACAAGTCACAGCCTTCCCCCTCCAGACAAGGGAGCATGTCACACCACTGCTTTGTTTTGATAATTCGTGCTGTGGAGAGAAGAGAGAGCTGTCAGTGCTGGCCTGGGGCATGAGCAGTACCTACGCAGCCCGCTTCCCGGCACCGGAATTCAGGGATGGGATGGTCCAGTGGGCAGCGCCTGGTGTCAATCAGGGTGGCCTGGCCAGACTGCTGCCCCCTCCCTGGCCTCGCAGTCAATCGCTCACTGCCCACCACCAGCTCTGCCACTGGCCACTCAGTAAGTAGTGACTGAGGGCGTTGGGGACAGTTTCAAGGACCTCCCTTCCCGGAGGCAACAATGTACTTCTCTCCTTTGTCTGGAATCCACGTGAGAGCCAGGAAAGACAGCGGTGGGCGGGGGGCAGGGGGGAGGTCTCCCGGTCAGGAGCCCCCTCAGATGCAGTGGGGACTGCCCGTCTGCAGGCCGGAATCCTGGGGCCTGGGTGGGTGCTGGGAGGGAGGTGGGCAGGGGGAGGGTGGGGACTCCTGGCAGATTGTACGGAGGCCACGGCCCTCCCGGGGCCTCATCCACAAAAGGGACCCCCCCCGAGGACGTCCCAGGGCTGGTGACATCAGGACTCGAGTCCTTGTCATTGTCAGGTGGGGTGGGGAAGGTAGACCCCGTGGCCGCTAAGCACTGATGACTCCAAACCCACGCTTCCAGGCAGAAGGGGGCTGCGTCTCTCTCTTCCTGGGAAACCCAACACCTTCCTGTGGCAGTGGCGGGAGGGCCTGGGAACCCCTCTGTGATGGAGACCCTGGAAGGAGGGACTTTGTGATGGAGAGAACACTGACTGTATGCATGGAACTGTTCAAGGAACCTGGGAACTACGGGTCGTTTTGAATTAGGACAGAGTGATGTGCGTCCTTTTTAAGGCAGGTTCGACTGCTTTGGTGGCTGCAGCGGCCCCCATGGCCCCACACTGCTCTTCCTGCATCTTGAAATTCTTAATAACTTTTAAAGGATCCCAGCATTTCCACTTTGCAGGGGGGCCGCCCATCACGCCACCAGTCCTGCAGGCAGTTGACTGTCCCTACAAAGGCGATAGGGGACCTGGGAGGGGCCTCACCCCATGGGGGCCTGGGCCTTGGGGCCCCTGCACGGGAGGGTGGCTCGGTGAGTCTTAACAAAGGGTGAACTGGGAGGTGGTCTGGAAAACAGACAAGGATGGCATCCCAGGCGACCTCTTGATGCCAATTCTGACAAGCAAGCAGGAACTGCCTGAGCACAGCAGGGAGTGCCCTGGGATCGATTGGTGGTGCCTGCCAAGGGCACAGCAGAGGGCCCTGTGGGTAGCGTGCTGCTCACCTGGACCCACACCAAGCATCTCTCTACCCACAGCCAGCTGGTCATCCTGAGACCGGCTCCTTTCTAGGCCGAGCTACAGACGGAACTGTGACCCCCCCGCCCCCTGCAGTCGCAGGATGAAGTCCTGACCCCAGAGTGGCTGGACTTGGAAACAGGGCCTTTACAGAAGTACCTGAGGTTACATGAGGTCATAAGGGTGGGGCCTCACCCCACAGCATTGGTGCCCTTATAGGAACTGACCTCAGAGAGCTCAGCCTCTCCCATGTGGGACACAGCGCAGGCGGCCGTCTGTGGGCCAGGAGGGGGTCCCCACCAGGGGCGAGTCAGCCGCACCTGCATCGCAGCCTCCTCGCCTCTGGACTTCGAGAAAATGAATTTCTGCTGTTCAAGACCTACAGCCTATGTTGCTTTGTGACCGCAGCCTGAGCTAAGATGGCCCAGGAGACCTCACAGCACGGAAATGCCCCGCATCCAACTGAAGTCAGAGTGAAAAAACACTCCAGCTGAGCGTCAGCGTGGTTCCCACGGAAGAGGAGACGCGGCTCTGCTCTCACGGCAGGCGTGGGGGACGGGGCGTCTCGCCGCCCAGAAACGTCTCTAGGCCATGGCAGGCCTGGCTCCAGCCGCACCTCGTGTTCCACATGGCCCTCCCAGGATCCGCGGGCCACAGGCGGCTGCATCCCCGGCACATCCTCTCGGGACTCTTCCTCATCCGCTCATCATCCCCACAGAAGCCCCCGCAGCAGCCCCGCCGTCCCTGGTGCACCATTTTGGTGACAGTAAATGACAACACAAAAAGCTCGTCGCACACCGACAAATGCAAACCGTAAACCCAGGAGGAAGCAACAGGATTGAAATACACACCCTGCCAATGCCCGGAAACGCTATGTGCATGGCTTAGAGACGGTCATGACGAATTAAAGAAAGAAGGGAGGGTTTCTCTGGGATCAACCAGGACAGACGGCATGGGAGGGGGCTCAAGAGTGGCTAAAAAAAAATGTGGATCTGTGCTCCTGTCTGTCTCCTGGGCCGCACCCAGGGAAATGCTGTCAGCGTACTGTGCCTGTCACCACGGAGGCAGGGGACCCAGACCCCAGCTGTGCCCAGGGAGCGGAGCCAAGAGCAGGAACGTGGCCTTCTCAGGTGACAGACCTGCCCTCAGCTGCAAGAGGGAAATGCAGCCCTGGAGGCAGGGAGGCCGAAGCGAGGCCCCACACAGAGAGACTGGAGCCATCCAGAAGGCCACTGGCCCAGACCAGCGGGGCAGGGCAGCATGGGCAACGTCAGAGGCCTGGTTCTGATACCCACGCTTCCCTGGCTAGTCTGCAGGACCAGACAACAGAGGAGGGATGGGTTCAGCAGAGGACCTCGAGCTGGCAGTGCTTCCCATGGGCTCCGTCCTCCCCGGGAAGCTTGGTGACCAAGGGGACAGAGAAGAAGCTGCAGGTGGAGTACCTGGCCCAGGGCTTGGCCAGTCCATGTGTAAAACACACATCCTTCATGGTCAGGTGAGGACAGAAGCCACTCTTGGCCGCTGACCGTAGGGCTGGAGACAGTAGACAGACACTGGCAGAGACCGAGCCAGCTCCAAGCATCCAAGGGGCTGGGACGCCCGCTGGTCTCCTGAGGCTCCTCCCCCCAGGCCGCAGCTCAGCTCGGCTCCAGGCCCTCGGTCGAGGACACGGGCCCCGTTCCCCTTCCCCAAAGCACAGGGGGGACTACTGTCACCAAGCCTTCATCCCCTCTGCTCTGTCCCACACGCAGTTCTAAGAGGCGGGGCGACGGCGGTGGGGGAACATGCAGCGCCCGTTCTCCTGGGGGGAGCCCCACAAACATAACGGGACAACATTTGAGGGTCAGTCAGGAAGAGGGAGGAAAGCTTGAGGGGCAGGGTCCCAAGTGCCTTCAACAGGGGGAGGGGCGTAGGTCCTGCCCCCGCTGCAGCCACAGAGTCTGGCCACACACGTTCACACACACGTACACACGCGTGCACGTGTGCACACGCACAGGAGGCAGAGGCCACACAAATGCCCACGTGCAGGCACACGCACACCACACCCGCACGTGTGAAGCAGCACACACGTGTACACCACGGACATACGCACAGACACGCGCACTCGTCCACAGGCACACTCACTGCCATACTTGTGGGACCACTTCATGGGCTGCCCTGGCACACAGCAGGCATGCGGGTGTGTCTGCAAAACAAACAGGCATACCTGTTGCCTGACCACCGTCCTGTCCCCACCTGGCGTGGTGGCCTGGGCGGGCGGGTGCCGGCCCTGCGGAGGGCACTGGCCAGCCAGGCTGATCACACAGCGCCTTTTGTTGGCCGCGGGAGCTCGGCTCACCCAGCCCTGGCCCACTTCCTGCTGGGGGCGGACGGAGGCGCAGGGCTGGGCCACCACGTCCCAGGGACAAAGGGGCCTTTCGTGCCCACACGTCACCACCTCCTCTCCTCTGGCCCCAGCGTCGTGGCAGCTCCCAGCGGGGGAGGGCGTCGCCCAGGGCTGGGGGTGCTGAGGCAGCAGAGGGATGGTGGCTGACGGCTGCGGACAGCGGTCCAGCCTGCATCTGTGTCACAACCACGGGGCCCTCGGCCCGTGCAGGCCAGGGGCGTGGATCTCCCGATGGCCACGCGCTCAGTGCCTGTCCCGGGCCTCGGGGCCCAACGTGGACCAGCTCTGCCAGCTCGAGCCTTCGAGAGGAAGCGGAAGCCCCGGGACCCGGCCCGGCCCACACGCCTCTCCCTCCACCTCGCACGTACACACACATCCCCTGTGTGCACGTGTGGACGTCGGCCTGCAGGGTCACCTGTCTCCCCAGCGGCCAGTGCTGGGGGCCTTGGGATGGAGAGGCTGGGTCTCTTCTCTCCGAATCCCCCTCTGCGAGGACACCTGGGTGATTCCAGGCCCGGAGAGGCTCATTCCCAGCTGCCACCTCCCCAGAAGGAAGCCGCCCCTGCAGCCCAGTTGCTCGTGAAGGACAGAACAGAAAGCCTCTCGGGACACAGAGAGCGCCGGGCCAACCTCTCAGGCAGGGAGGGGCCTGGCGGCTGGGAGGGGAGCAGGGCAGGGCCCAGGGCGTCCAGGGGGCTGAGAAGCGGGGGCCCCGGCTGAGGTGCAGGTCCTGGACACGACCGGACTGGTTCAGGTGGGTCTGGGTCAATCGGCTGAAGGGCCAATTTGCCAAAACTGTGGGGCAAACTGTGCCTGGAGTCGAAGACACATCCTGGCAGCTGCAGGGTGACAAGGGCCACAGAGGGGGCTGCGGGGACACAGCCAAGAGGAGACGGAGTGATGTGCATTCAAGGGACAGGACGGCTTTTCCCAAGTCCTGGGCGCTGCAGCCCACGAAGAACCCGAGGGAGGAGCCTCAGGACAGGTGCGCTCACCAGGGGTCCTAACGGGACATAGCTCATCTGCCTTGGGGCCCTGCCTGGGGGACCAGCTCCTTCCTCCTTAAGAGACAGAAGGAGCCCGGCCCCTGTGGTCCCCGCTCTGAAGATCAGCCACCTGGGATCAGAGGGACTGGGGCTAAATTCACTCAGATCTGACAGCCAGCGGAGAGAGGGGGCTTTGGTCGAGCTCATTTACACCCCAAAAAGCCAATGGTGCTTTACATACGCAATTTCTCAGGCGCCTGCAAAACATTCAGAGTTGGTCTCAAACAGCAGAGACCAGCAGCATCTTTCTTCGGAAGGCCCATGAGACAAAGCTTTTTTTCTTACCTGCTCACATTTCCTGAGCCCTTGCGCTCACCAGGCCCCGTGAGGGCCTCTAGCTGGCTTAGCCCTGGAGCTGCAGTGTCCACCCTCCAGGGCCAATGCTCTGGAATTTTCCATCTCGGGAAAAAGACGGCCCACGTGAGGCAGGAAAAACGCGGGAAGGGCCAGGACTGAAGGCAGAGCTGGCGGGCCTCAGAGTCCAGACTCGCCCTGTTCACAGGGGACACTTAGCGCTGTGGCTTCTCCCCAGTGCTCTCCTCGACTGGGCTAAGCACCCCTGTTTGATTCCTTTCAACCTCCCTGATCAGCGTCCCGAGGAGGTACAGAGGGTCTGAGTGGACCCCAGTTCAATCAGCTCACCAGCCACGGGAACCTCCTATGGCCAAGAGCCTGTGTGCCCAGCTGTTGATCCCGTGTGTGTGTTTGTGTATATGTGTGCGTGTGTGTGCACACACCTGTATGTTGTGTGCGCACGTGCACGCACAAGTATTTGTGTGTGGGTGTGTATGTCCCTGTGTGACGTCTGAAATTCTATACCAGTGACCGAGCTGCACGTATGTGGGAACGCTGCCGCCAGCAACACCCCTCTCCCCACCGTGATGCACATGATGCTGGGACCCCCTCTTTGTTTACCAGCACAAACAAGCTCCAAAGATGTGGAAGCTCAGAAACGCGCCCCCGCAAGATGCCCTCGCCCACCCCCAAACCTAAGGATTGGACGACCAGGACGACCTTGAAGCCATCCGGGGTCAGGTGGACAGCACGCCTCCTCAGACAGCAACTGCTCTCCAGCGCGCTGCTCGCTTGAGTCTGGACAGATGCGCGGGGATCGCGGAGACCATACCGCTCCGCTCAACGCCCGCACCCTTTGCTGCTCGTAAACAGCATGGTTCCCTTCGGAATAAACTGTTTCTTCATTTCCATTAACACATGAATCTGCTTACTTTACTCAACAGCTTGGAAAAATGAATCATCCAGAACAGAACCAGTGGGATTCCAGAAATCTCTGGCCACATTCTCAGATACAGTCATAAATGGACCTTGTCCGTCTGAGACGGGGAGGCCGCTGTCTCCGGCAGCATCTAACCCAGAAGTATCTGTCCCCAAAGTCCCCCGGATCTTGCTGGTGACAGAGGGGTGAGGCCACATCCACACCCATGAGGAAGCATATAGGTATTAATTACACACACACACGGGGGTCAAATGTAACGGATGTATCAAGGGTTCTGGAACAATCTACCGCATGAAGAGCTGACACAGGCCCTGAGGATGTAATCCAGATGCTACTGCTGCAGGGGACGTTTCGAGGACCCCAGGAGGGCCCTGGGCTCCCATCTCTGTGCTCCCCAGGACGGCACGTTGAGGCCCCTCCTGGGAGCAGTTACCAGCAGGGGCAGGAAGGCCCGTGGGGCTGGGAGGTCAGAAGGCACCCTGGGTAGCCCCCGAGCCATCCTCAGAGGACCTTCCCGGCAATAGCCACTCTCAGGCCGTCCCTCCCTGGCAGCCTGGCCCTGGAGACGGGAGGAATCAGAGGAGTAGCGCTCTGGAGGAGGGCACAGCGATGGTGGAAGGACAGGTGAGCCCACGGGAGGCCCCGCCCGGCCTGGGGAGGGCCAGCAGCTGTGTGGAGATGACCCGGCACACCTGGGCCTCCCTGGTGGGCTCTGGTCTCCCCCTGACCCCACCAGGGGATCGGTGGCCTTGGGCTTGGGAAAACGCAAACAACCAGAGCATCTGCTGGGACACCCCCATGATTCCGGGAGAAATCCATTTTGCCCTCACACACCCAGGGCAGCTTCTGCATTTTACCAACTCCCATTTGAAACGTCAATGCCCAAACACACCAGGTGAGCACACCGGGCGGGACGGAGCAGGCCAGGTGGCTCCTGGGGGCTCTGAAGCAAGCTGCTGGGCCAGGCCAGGTGGCTCCTGGGGGCTCTGAAGCAAGCTGCTGGGCCAGGCCAGGTGGCTCCTGGGGGCTCTGAAGCAAGCTGCTGGGCCAGGCCAGGTGGCTCCTGGGGGCTCTGAAGCAAGCTGCTGGGCCGCGCAGGCAGCTGCTGACCGTGGGGACTGGCTCGCTAGTGCTCACGGGGAGTCACATGCTCCTTCATCGATACACTGACTATTGGTTATTACTTATGAGGAATCAATTCGCCCGATCTTCACATCACACATGGGGACAAGGAAGCTCAGAGAGGTTAGGAGATTTCAACATTCACACAGCTGCCGGAAGGCGATGATGCGAGGGCTTGAGCCTGGTCAGCCTGACCAGGGTCCCCCATGCTCCCTGATTCCATGCGGCCGTGGGCAGGAACGGGTTCCCAGAGGCAGCAAGAGGACGAGCAGGCAGGGCCCAGCCGGCAGGAGAAACCAAGACTGGACCAGGGAGGGAGAGGAGGCCAGGGTGGCGTTCGGAGCTCCACCCCTTGGGGTCCGAGTCCCAGGGCTGCTCACAGCTGGGCCCTCAGGTCAGGCGCCTGCCCTCTCTGTGCCTCAGTTTTCTCACCTGTGGAAGGGATGAAGGCCGCTGTGTCGGGTCAGGGTAGGGGGCTGATGCAAGGACAGACCTGATGTAAGAGCCAGTCAGAACGGCCGCGGCTGAGGGAAAGCCCCCCGCCCCACCACTGTTCATTCTCTCAGCATCATTATGGGCTAGGACAGCGCAAGGGATGCTGCGGCGTGACATGCGCGTGTCCCCCAGCACCAGGCTGCTCTGCTGCAGGCGGGTGGCTGGCCCTGCAGTTGGTGTGGGGCAGAGGCCTTCCGTCCCAGCATCCTGAGCTCTGGAGGCCAGCAAGGGACAGCACAGCCCCACCGAGGACCAGTGCCAGGGCCACTGAGGGGACAGGGAGGTGACCCTCCCCTGGGGCAGCCCCACCCCCCAGACTCTGTTAAAGGGCCCTTGTGTAGCCGCCGCCTGCCCCGTCCTTCTCCACCTCCGGGTCCGCTAGGCCCTCCACGCTGCTCCACAGCTACACCCCCAGCTGCACGGGACCAACTCAGGCCCCTTCCTGTGGTCCACCACGCTGTCCCGAGACGGGCATCTCTGCTGTTTGCGCTTTCCAGCTTAGCTCTGCTATCAACACGCCTTTCCTCTTCTTTTGAATTATCTTCTCAGGACATATTTCCGGGAGAGGAATTACGGGGTCAGAGGGTCTGAGCGTCTCCACGGCCCTGGACGCGTCCCGCCAGGCTGCCCGCCAAATGGATCAGACCCTGACCACGGCCAATCATGTGTCCTCGGTCATCTTTCCCCGGGGGAGCTGGCACCAAGTCCCGTCCTGCAGGTGACTCTGTGACCATCAGTAGGAGGAGGGTCAGAGGGCAGCTTTCCGATGGCCTTGGGCCTGAATAACTCTCTCCCACAGACATTTATTCTGTGCACGTTAGGCCAGCGAGCCTGTGTTCTGAGAACTGCAGGTAGAAATGGCATTTCCCGTCCTCCCTGGAGAAGCTGCTCCGTCCCCGAGACGCCCCAGGCCGGGGTCACAGGGCTCTGGAGGAGGGGCGGTCTCGGCAGGGGTCACGGGAGACTCCAGGAGGCCTGGGTGGTGGCTTGTCCCAGCCCCTCTCTGTCCCCAGAAGCATCTGGGGGGTAGAGGATGGACGGGGTCCTGGGGCTCCCACTGTGCTGGACCCACAAGACCACCCAGCAGCATCCCAGCCCCGAGGGGCCTCCAGGCTGGCTCCAGAGGCCTGGCTGCCAGCTCTGGGCTGCTCTGGCCTGGGACCGGCTGGGTCTGTTGTCAGCAGCCCGAGGACAGGGAGCTGCTTCCCATTCTGACCCGCCTGGGGCTGTGCTCCGCCTACAGCCCCCTGCCACCCCCCACAAGGCTTTCTAACATATACACAGGTATACGTCTATACACGCGTATATTAGGAGCTTCTACGTGCTCACACATTTTGCTTGGTTCCCAATAATTAGAGTACGCTGCATGCACGTGTCTGCCCTACCTGCGATTTCAGGGTGGGCTGTGCTGACATTCATCAGTTTATAGGGTTAGCTTCATTCCCTCAACCTTCCCCCAGTGCCAGGCTGTGCCGATTCCTCTTGTAGGAACTGAGTACATAGAATTGCCTCCAATGGTCCCAAAATATGTTTCGGGTCTTTGCCATGCTGATTACAGCTGACAGCCAGGAAGGGGGGTCTGTGATGGCAGCAGGGCCTTGAATCACAGCAGCTCCCGGCTACCCACTTGTGTTCTGGGGGCCCCAGACGTCCCAGCTGAGAGCGTGGTGTGGATTCTCACAGCAGCCTCGGGCGGGCACAGGGCCGTGGGGAGAAGGAACACACAACCTGAAGGAACCTGAGACCCTGAAGTCACGGTAAGGAGCTGCCTGGGTAGAGGTGAGGGAGGGAGGGAGGGAGGGGCCTCCGTGCAGAGAAGCCCCCATGCAGGGCTGGCCCTGTGCACACACCTGCTCCACCTCCCAGCTCTGAGGCCCACTTGGTGGCAGGTGGACTTCAGCCCCAGGATGGAGGGACATAGGGTCCATCATCTGTGGACCCTGTTGGGGAGGTTTAGTGGGTTCAGTTGGAAAAGGTGTGAGGAGACGCAGGACTAACAGAGCGTCCTGGGCAGCCACATGTGGCCACTGACCCTACGTCCTTACTGGACAGCACTGGTCCAGGTGATGGTTTAAAAGCTTCCTGCGCTGCGGCGCACGGGTAGTGCACGGAAGGGGTCCACAAGGATGCTGGGGGGATGGAGCAGGTGGTCCTGGATACACAGCTGAACGTCGGGCCAGGAGAAGGGTGCCAGGGACGAAGAGCCCTCCCTATCCTGGCTTTCCGGAACCTTCTCTGACCCTGCCCGGCTTCTGCTCCTGGTCTGGGGTGGGTGGCTTGTCATCGCTACCACGGCCCTTGCTATTCCTGGGGTCACGGGGCCTGACACTCAGCACCGTGTGCGGGTCACGTACCTGTCCCCCCCTCACTGGTTTGGTCATCCCCCTCCCCCACCCCCACCCTCACTCAGGACGGGCAGGACAGTAAGGCCAAAATGCCAACAGGAAGAGCTGCATCAGTACAGGGTCCCGAGGACCCCATCCCATTCCATCCTCACCAGGCCAGAGCAGGAAGGAAGGTCCCAGCCAGCAGACTAGGGACGGACTCCGAAGGGCAGCCCCCCGCACCCCTGCACCGCCCCCGAGCCAGCCTGGGCCTGACTCTGTGGTCCAGGGGTGGCCTCTGTGCCCAGCCTGGCCGGGGAGCCCGAGGCTCTGGGACTTCTTGGGAGCAGCCCGCCTCCTCTTTGAGGGGGGCCACCCCAGGGCTCTGGCTCCGGGCTCCCTGAACTGCTCTGGTCTCCTTGGTCACTTGGGATGGACAGACATCGGTGAGCCAGCCCAAACTGCAAAACCTCTGTGAGTCACACCTTCCTCCTTCGTAGGCAAGGCAGCTGTCAGTTTTCTGGAGTCTTCTCAGATGTTCTGAACACTTCGGGGCCAAGCATGGGAGGGCCCCGTCCACCCTTGGCACCGGGATTAACCCATCAGGGAAGCGAGTGGGATGGGAGTGGGCACAGCTCCGCCACTGGGACCCCTGAGCTCAAGGGGCCTGTCAACCTCTACCTCCCAGGCAAAGAGGGCCAGGGTCACTCACTCAGGCTGCACTCACCCCAAGCCATGGGGCACGCCCAGCTCAAGGATGTGGGCCTGTTCTCAGGACCAAGAGGCAGGTGGGGAGACCCACTTTCCCTGGAGAAGCCTGGGCTCCAGTGGCCCCAAGGCCATGCACGCTCCCAGGTGGGGTCTGTGATGGAGGCCAAGGCCGTGGGCCACACCAGGCTGGCACACGTCACACCCAAGACCCGACAATTCGGGAAGAAAAGGCACATTCTCCTCCTGGTCATTCATGCTGAATCCTTTAACCACTCAGAAAAGAAAAATCTGCAAAACCCAGATTACATTTTAAAATTAGACAAAATTTTCTTTCAACAACTTCTAGACAGCATAATTTAGCGAGAACAGTCTCGATAATTATTTTTTCTTTAAATAGTTACAGTAGAATGGATTAATTTTTGAGATGGTTCTCTGATTAGTGTGATTCATTAGCTGCCTGGGACCTGTCCCCACCAGAGCTCGAGAATGGAGAAGTCTCCCTGTATGATTAGTTAGCGTCCTGCGCCCGTGGAAAACACTCCAGATTTGGGTAATCAAATTGGATTGAGAGAGAAAAACCACAGTTGTCATGAGCTACCTGTCTCGTTATTTCACTAGGATTAAGAAATGTAAGTAGAGGGGAAAAGAAAAACACTCCAATCATTTTTCTTGGGCAAATTCCCATGAATTGACAGAAGCCCCTTGAGAGGGCAGACAGGAGATGCAACTGGCTTTTCATTTTAACCTGAGGCAGGAAAGCATCTCCCTGGTTCCGGGAGGTGGCAGGGCTCCTGGGGGGCAGCAGGGGAGCGCCACGGCCTCACTGTGTGGAGACCCTGCACATCCCTTCGTAGAGAGCTGGGACACACTTTCATTTAGGGAGGCCACTTGTGGAAGCCGGGCACCCATGGGGGTGGGGGCTGTGTTGTGGGTCAGTCTCCCAGGAAGTGATGAGGGCCATGGTGTGGTCTTGCCTGCATGGGGGAGATGCTGGACATGACAGAGGGGCACTGAGGCTGAGAACACTGGCTGCTTTCAGGGAATCCATGCCCCCACTAGGACTCAGGCCTATCAGCTCTCACAGAAAGTTTCACTGTGAGGCCCATGAAATATTTAGAAAACCATCCTCTGTCCACTCATTTCTCCTTCTGTTCACCTGTCCATCCATCCAGTCATCCACCTCTCCATTCATCTATCTACCCATCCATCCAACTATCCATCCACCCAACTATCCATCCATCCACCCACTCATCCATCCATCCACCCATCCACTCATCCATCCATCCGTCCACTCATCCATCCATCCACACACTCATCCAACCATCCATCCATCCATCCACACACTCATCCATCCATCCACCCATCCACTCATCCATCCATCCGCCCACTCATCCATCCATCCACTCATCCACTCATCCATCCATCCATCCACTCATCGACTCATCCATCCATCCATCCACACACCCATCCATCCATCCATCCATCCATCCACCCATCCACCCACTCATCCATCCAACCACACATCCATCCATCCACCCACCCATCTATCTACTCATCCACCCATCCACCCACTCATCCATCCAACCACACATCCATCCATCCACCCACCCATCTATCTACTCATCCATCCATCCACCCACTCATCCATCCACCCATCCACTCATCCATCCATCCAAACACTCATCCATCCATCCACACACTCATCCATCCATCCACCCACTCATCCATCCATCCATCCATCCACCCATCCACTCATCCATCCATCCATCCATCCATCCACCCATCCATCCATCCGCCCACTCATCCATCCATCCACACATCTATCCATCCACCCACCCATCCATTTACTCATCCATCCATCCACCCACTCATCCAGCCATCCACTCATCCATCCATCCACACACTCATCCATCCATCCATGCATCCATCCACACACTCATCCATCCATCCACTCAAACCTTTGGTGTTCAGAGCACCGTGAAACCCTGAACTTGACTTCCTTCCCCCAATGGTCAGAGATGCCTGGTAGCATCACACAGTGTCACGCGTACTGGGAAGGGCCAAGGAACCCACTGCTCAGGGACCCCTCTGTCCTCCTTCCCCCCGGAGCAAACTTCAGAAGGAGGAGGGAGGGAAGGGGTGGCATCGGTGGCTGTGTTGACCCCACCCTGCCTCCCTCTGACTCCTGAGGCATGCATGGCCAATGCATAGTCAACACGAGGCATTCTGGGCTTCCCACCTCTCCCCTCTTCTGAGCCTCTCCTGCGTCCATGGGGAAGGTCAGCCGGCGGTGATGGAAGAAGCCAGGGACAGCCCATGGGCTCCAAGGCCTCTGCCCAGGCTCTTCCTGACTGGCCCAGAGAGGAACTGTAAAGAAGCAACCTGTGACCACCTCTCGAGAAGTAAACGGTGGGGCAGACAGGTGGAGGTGGGGGCTTGGGGTTGCCATTGTAAGTGGGGAACCATCGAGTTTCCACCCATGGAATTAGAGGTGCCAGCGGCTCTTGGAGGGTGTTCTCCAGACCAACCTCCCCATCCTCCAGCAGCTCTGCTCTCTCCTCCCTGACACGGGCACCTGCCAGTTGGCCCTGACGGCCTCAGAGACCCCAACCCCATGCCCCTGCAGGAAGGGAGGTTGTGAGGCCTGTGGAAAGGCATCGATAGGGAGATGCAGGCCCAGGAGGAGGCTGGTGCCTCCTGGGGATGAAGGTGTACACATCACTCCAGTCTCCACCTCCATCATCACATGGCCTGCTCCCCAGGTGCCTCTGTCTTCACGTGGTATTTCCTCCTCCTATAAGGACCCCAGTCAATGGATCAGAGCCACCTTGATGACCTCATCTTAACCTGATTATATCTGATTACATTTCCACCTACAGCCACATTCACAGGCACATGGATTAGAACTTCAACGCATCTCTCTGTTGAATCCAACCCACCACAGATGCCCTCCCTGGGGCACAGAAAACAGGGTACAGGTCACGGGGCAGGCCACATCCCACGTTCCGTGTCCCACACTCAGGATTGACTAGCACAAGGCCCCCTGGCCCCTGGGAAGTGGACTGAACTCTGGGCAGGTTGCCCAGAATCCAAGGTCACGTGAATTCAGCACAGAGCCTGGGAAAGGAGGGACGCGGGTGTTTGATCAAGTACCAGGGAGAGGCTGTGTTTGGACACCACACCAGAACCTATCGTGTTTGCAAGAAGGATAAACTGCTTCCAACCAATCAAATAGTTTTGCACGCGTGTTTTATCTTACAATCTGGGAAAGGTGTCTCTAACGGAAGCTTCTCGCCTGTGTTGTAAGATTTACGAAGCTTGATTTAAATGGAAGGAAGTCTTTCCTGATGGTCTGTTTATTTGCTCGATGGTTTGAGCCTCTCATGTTCTGAGAGGCTCCAAAATGGGACAAACTGGGTCTGGACATTCGGATCCGTTTTCCTTGGTTACTGCCTTGATCTGCATCCCCAAGTCTCCCCATAACTCTGAGCTCAGGTTCGGTCGAAGCACAGGGCCCTGCCTGGCATCACTGATCTTCTTGCTGAAATCCCCAAAGGCTGGATGTTGTGCCAGGGTAACGGCAAGGACCTGCCAACCACCCGAGTGAAGCTGCTGAATCAGAAAGAAAGGGCCCTGGGGAGTGAAACGCCCACTGGAGATACAGGAATCTAAGACCCTCAGTTCATGGGCTGGAGTCTTCTGGAAGCACTGCGGGTGGCACGCTGAAATGGGCTCGGTGCCCCACCCAGGGATCCCCAGCCCTTCCTACTCGGGAGGTGGGTCTGATGCAGTCCCAGTGCCTGGGGGTCCCCACGCCTCACACTCGTGGGGCTGCTGCTGGATGCAGGATGCGTCCGGGGGTCTCCCAGCAGTTCGGGAAAGCCACCAGCCCTCGGCTTACCTGTACCCCTCGTGCCCTGTGCTCCCTGTTCCCGGGGCTGCTTTCCTTCACTGCCGGGGGGCTGCCCGGCCCCAATCAGTGCAGGGGGCACCCTTGCCGCCTCGGGGCACCCACAGCTTGAAGGGGAGGAAGTGCCCAGGGCCACAGGAGGGAGGCTCCAGGCTGCGGTGGGCTGGAAGCTAAGCCCTCTCTCTGAATCTCTCCCTTTTTCTGCTCCAAGAATCCAGCAAGAGCTGGTGGCCACCTGGGCAGCAGGATGAATGGCTCCCCTGCCTGGTGTCCACAGAGCTGCAAATTGGGAGTTATTTATAGCTCTGCCTCCACTAAAAGCACAGGCTAGAGCCAGGGTCGGGGTCTGGGGAATGGAGCCTGTGGGCCTATAGCTTTCGAAATGAAGTCCCATCCACGGCCCGGCTGCACAAAGGCTCCCTCTGGGGCAAAGGCAGCACCAAACCGGCTACAGAGGCAAGGCCGGCTCGGGGCTGGGAGCTGGCCAGAGGGCTCTGTCTGGGCTTCCTGCGGCCCCCGTGACTCCTGGGGACAGAGCCGTCCTCCCCGCTTACAAGGTGGAGCCAAGGTCCCAGGGAGTCAGCCCAAGGCCTTGCGGGGACCGCGGAGAGCTAAGGTTGGAGCCAGGTGTTCGGAGCCAACCTCTGACCCTTGAGGGGCATCCTCTGCTCTTTCCATCTGCCCCATGACATCGAGCTACGTAAACCTACACGTGGTTTTTTGTCCTGTTGCTTCTTTTCTTTTTAATTCAACCTTGAGTGTTGTTTCCGTGTCGTGACATCTGTCTCCAGCATCTTGTCACTGAGCACAGGATTCCATCCCGTGGGCCATGCCGGAGACCCTTTCTGACTGTGGACCAAGACCACCCTGCCCATGCCCACTGGCCGCCTGCCTGCAGCCCTTCCCCCACCCTCGCCCTCGCTGCAGGGGGTCCATTGTCCCAACGCCCTTCTCCACGCCTCTCAGGCCTGACCCAGGCCTTCCCCCCGATGGAGGCCTCTCCTGCCCCTTCCACTGACCACAGGCCCCAGGGTCTCCCTCGGGTGCCCTGACCCTTCACGAGGCCAGTGACACATGAATTTGAGCGTGGATTTGGGGAGTCTGAGCCCCACAAAAGGTCAGCTCCGTGAGAGTGGGGCCCGGCCTGCTCTGTCCCCTGCTGTATACCCGGCACAGCATCTTGCACATAGAAGGTTCTGGAAATATCCACTAGAGGGGGGAGGGAGGAAGGGACAGATAGAGACAGGCAGCCCTGCGCCCCCGGCTGGGCTCGGGCTGCCAGCTGCCAAGCACGAGAAGCCCCTGCCCCGACGTCGTCTTTCAGTTTCCTCATGAGGGTCCTTCCCAACCAGGGCTCTGTGCCCCCGAACCCTCACAGCTCAGACGGTGGGCAGGCATCGCTGGGGAGTGGGAGGGAAGGGGACAGGAGGAGACCGGGGTCTGGGCCATCGCAAGCCGCTGCCTCGTCTGCCCCGCTTGGTGCGTCCGGAGGAGGCCCAGCCTGGCGCCCAGCACCTCTGCCACCCGACCCGGGCAGTTCAGCAAACACCCAGCGGGCGGACCCCCGCGGTGGGGCAGCAGGAGGAGCCTTAGCCCTGGGTCACCCGCCATACACGCACCTGGGAGCCGGGCAGGACCAGGCCCTGCGGGAGGTGCGGGTTCTGTGCCATCAGACGGGGTTGCAGGGCAGCAGCAGAGAGATGGGGGCTCTGGGCACAGCCCCTCGATATCGGCAGCGGTGCTGCTGTGCGGACCAGCATCCCCACCACGCTCAAGTGGTCCTGGTCACCCTCGCCGCCCCCCTGAGCCCTGGCATGCCCGTCTCCAGAACCGCGCTCCTGAGGCCAGCACGGGACCACCTCGTGAGGACAGTCTGTGCCGGCCCCCGTTCGGTCCCGAGGTGGGTGTGACGCGAGGAGCCAGACCCGGGCTGGCAGCAGGACAGTGAGGTCCTTCAGCCCATCAGCCTTCCCGCTGGAGGCTGGGGAGCGGCTGCATTCAGTGCGGCCGGATTGTACTGGCCACTGCTTTCTGTCCAGGACACAGGAGAGAAGTCGGACAGATGTGTCTTAATACGGGTTTGTTGACACCGCCGTGGGCGGCGAGGATGCTGAGAAGTGCCTTCCGGCTGAGCGCCAGGCGGGCGTCCCTCCACGGGGATGAGAGGAGCTTCCTGCGAGCCTCGGAGCCCTGGCCGGGGGCCCTGCCCTGGGTGCCGCCCCAGGCGCCACTGGTGACGAAAGCCGTCAGGGGTGACCGAGGCCTCCCAGGCTGGGGCGGGGGGCACACACACTCTGTCCACAGCCCTGGGGGCTGGCGCTGCAGCATCCCCTCCTTCCAAAGATGACACTGGCTCAGAGAACCCCCCCCGACGCCCTCCAGGTCAGCAGCCTGGGGTGGAAAGACAAAGCCTGGAGCTCGGGTTCGTCCCTCAGCCCCAGTGATGACCGGCACACACGGTCCCGGCCGCAGCGTCCACACCAGTAAAGCAAGGCTGGAACGAGGGCCCCTCTAGTCACTCCAGCTTGTGCAGCTGGCATCCGGGTCCAGCGCCCTTCCCCGTGTGGGGTCCACGCACACCCCGGGTGGGAGCGGATGTGCCCGGAGGGCCCCAGCACTCGGCTCCGGGACCGTCACGCAACCAGCCCTGGAGAAGAATGCACGGCGGTGAAGAGGCTGGCTTTGGGTGCTCCTGGGGAGGGTGGGGTGACCACAGGGAAGAGGCAGCAGGGATGGGATCCAGCCACTCCAGTCCGTCCTCCAATGTCCCCAGCGAGCCCCCAGAGGTACCTCTGCCACCCAGCCCCTCTCCCAGGATGCTGCCCACCCTCCTCGCCCCCGGAGCCCCTGAATCATCTCCTGTCACCCGCACCCCGAGCCCTAACACGCGGGGCACGGCAGGTCCCTCCCTCCTCCCGGAGCTGAGGCTGGGGTGGAGGAGGGGTGCCGCTCCAGGCTCCCTGCTCTTTCAGAACTTTCCATCTCCTTCTATCACCAGGCATGGACAGGGCCTGCTCATCGAACCTGGCTGCTGTGGCCCCGTGAGTCGAGTTTATGAGCCTGGCCTGTATCTCGCTGCCAAGCTTCTAAGAATGTGTCCGGCTTCCGCGGCCCCATCGCCGCCCCGTCAGGCAGCCGCCTTCGGTGTGCAGAGGCAGAGCCAGCTTCCGGTCGTGGGCAAGAGCGAGCTGTGGCCACAGGGCGGGCATGGGGTCAGCCTGCCATGCCTGGGGTCACTGCCGCCAGGAGGGTCAGCAGGATGTTTGGGAAGTTTCTGGGATTAGACAGGACTCAAGGCGGGGGCAATCTTCCCACCACGTCAGGTGGGCGATGCCTTTCCTACCCCCAGTGCCCCAGGAACGTGGAGGAAAGCCCACCGGGCACGGGTCTGCCCCTCCAGGGACATCTGCGGACCAGGGCACCTGCACGTCCTCGAGCCTGTGCCGAGGGCAGGTGGTGTGGGTGGAGGAGGGCAGGTGTCGGGCCTCGGGCTGCAGGGCCAGGGCTCCCAGGACACCGGCTCAGAGCCCAGGGAGGACGGCCCGGCTCCGTGCTCCCAACAGCGTCAGAGAAAAGGGGCCAGATTCCCTCCCAAGGGATGGGCCCATCGTCCCTACACTCTTCTTGGGCTTCCGAAGGCTCTGGGTTAATCCGCCCCCAACCCCCCGATGTCGTCACTCTGAGATGCCCCGGCTGTGGGGTCCACTGGCTTGGGACAAAGTTCCCCAAACCCATTTCCTCCTTTTTCTGCACATGTAACTAGAATGAACTTCCCAGGATCCTGCAAGGAGGTGGTGGCCCAGCCAGTGGACCTCAGGGAAGCCGAGAGGCCCTTTCCAGGCCCACCCCAGAAGCCGCCTGCCCTCCCCAGCTACACAGCAGCTCCTGCAAGGCATGGGGGATCCCGGGCCAGCAAAATGGGGAAAGACCCATTTTGATCTTTATAGGAATAAAACAAAATTTTATCGCAGGCTTGGTCATCAGCAAACTTTTCCTTAAAACGCCAGAAAGTCTTCCAGCTTTGCGGCTGGGTGGCCGTCTCACAACTGAGGCCCAAACGCGGCCCTGATGCCTCCCGGATGCTGGGTGTGGAGGTGACCCCATGAACTCTGCAAAGCCGGGCCTGCTCTGAACGGGGCAGAGGCCTTCACTGAGCCAAACTCCCCTCGGGCTCAGGGCCACTGCCCAGCAGGCATGGGGAGGAGGGGTGTGGAGGCCCTCCTCCTGCAGCCTTTCTCTGCTGCATGGGGGGCTCTGCAGGGAAGCCAGCTGACAGGAGACCCCCAGCCTGTCCCTGATCCGGGAGTTGGGGCGGAGCGGGGTCAGGGATGCACAGCAGGCAAAGATGCAGGGTCCAGCTCTGGAGGCCTGCCGCGGGCAGGTGACACGGGAACCCTGGCGTCCCGGCTCTGCTCCCCACAGTCTGTGCACGAGTCTCATCGAGAGCACGCACCCCACGAAGCCCCCCATGATGGGTGGGAGGAGTTTTCCAACATCAGGCACTTGGTCAGGCCCCCAGCTGGGCTTCTAGGGAAGCTCTGGTGGGAGGGCCAGGTCTGGGATGGGCCAGGGCCCTGGGGAGGGCAGCATCGAGGCCCCTGCCCCCTGCAGCCCCGCTTCCCCGTGCTCCAGGTCCTCCCGCCCCCTGGGCCGGGCACGCTCTCAGGCAGACCGTGATTGAGGCCCGAGATGCAGCGTCTTAACTGCATTAACCTGGATCAGCCCCAACACGGATGCCGACCTAGCGCAGTGCGCAAAGCACACCCTTCCGTCCATAAAGCCACGACGGCCTTTGTGGGCCTGGAATCAGGCTCTGAGGAAGGATGCACTGCAAGGTCACACGTGGGCCTGAAATCCGCCCCCATGTGCCTCGGCCGCGGGCCGGGGAGAGCGCGGTGGGCAGGGCGCTCCGTCCCGGCCGGGGCAGGAGAGGCAATAGACCATCAATAAATACCTGAGAGGCACCATTTTATTTGCTCCCTGGTGCTCACAGCAGCTGGGCTGGCGTCCCGGGAAACGAGAACAGAGGAAGCCATGCCCCCAAGTCCACGCCGAGGGCTGAGAGCTGCCTTCCCACGCTGTCCTGGAACATCATGATGGCCCACTCACTTGAGAGGGGCCAGCCCTCCAACCCCTGCCGGGTACCCACGGAGCATCCGCTGTAACAGTGAGACCCAGGTCAAGCCAGGAAGATGCGTCCTTAAATGACCTGTGGGCTGCCCACACAGGCTTGGGGAGGTGGAGGCACGTCCGGTGGAGGATTCCAAAAAGCGGTCATCAGAGCCTGAAATCACGCAGGCCCTCGGTAAGTCCGTCTTTCCGCGCCCCCTCCCCGCCGTCTCACATACAAGCACAGCCCTTCGGCTCAGGGGCTACAGACAAGGAGGAGGCCGCCCTGACCGGGCAGTGACCGGGCCCTGACTCCCCAGCCTGGTACCCGAGGCCCGTCCTACTCCCCAATGTAGGACAGAGGCTGCTGCAGAAGCAGAGGACCCCAAGCTGCCCACCTGCTCAGTCACCCAGCTCTCCTGCTTCAGGAAGAGGCAGAGCACCCAGGGGTGGCCTGGGAGGGAAGCCACAGCCCTGGGCGCAGCGCAGAGAGGAGCAGACGGGAAACTGGCCCCGGAGACAGCAGAGACCACAGTCAGCCCACCTCAAGCGTCCCCTCAGAGAGTCACCTGGACTCGGCTTATGTGAAACGAGAGTGGATTTTGGCGACGGGGAAGGAAGCACGGTGACAGCAGTAGAACTCCCAGGAGGTAGAAGCGGGACCGTGGGGACAGAGGGAGGAAGGACAGAAGGGACTCAGCACGGACTGCCGCTAGTGCCCTGGTACCTATGACCGTCCCCAACACCCCCGGGCCTGGGTGTCTGGGTTCTGCTCCCCACTGAGAGCAAATGTTCTATCAGGAAAGAGCACAGGTTGGGGGGAGGTGATCAGAGGTCATATGGACACATTCCCAGCAAAACTGGAGTCTCCATTCCAAGTGCCCACCGAATGTCAACACACCTGGCTGTAACCCATGGACGCTTCTGAACATGGACGTTCCAAAGAAAGTTTCAAAAGGCTCTGGGGTGGGAGGGGAAGAAGGGTGTCCAGGGCACGGGAGGTCACTGATGTCAGGACACACAGCCATCAGGGGCGTCAGAGGCCATGTGAATGTGAGCAACGCCTTGGAATCCCTGATGGGAAGTGAACGTGAGCTGCCATTCTATACCCAGCCGAGAGATCACACGGCACAAACTATGTTCGCAGGAAATGTGTACCTGACCTTCAGCCACGTCTTCCACCCATGGGCTTTTGTTCCCTGATACACAAGAGAAAAATGAGTACTTTCCAAAAAGCTATGAAAAAAATATTTCCATCTTCTTCTTACATTATCTTTTCCCTCCTGTCCAAATTACCTACCACAAATAATTAATACTTAGGGTTAGTTTTAAAGATAAGTGTTAAAGGGGACGATTGTATCACAGGCCAAGGTGGGCAGCAGAAGTTCCCACAAACCAACCCTCCCAGAGTCCATCAGTTACAGCCTAATAACCGGTGCTGAAATACAAGGGAAGACTATGAGTGTTTGCAGTCAAGGCCCAGGAGAGGGAAATTCATGGGATGAAAGACGTCACATGAGCTGAGACTAATAAACATAGCGCAATAATCGCTACCCCCTACTCATGTTAGCTCTGGTCCTTGAATTGTATCCATTTTACAGATGAGAAAGCAGACTCGGGGAGGCTAAGGAATTTCTTCAAAGACACACAGTTACTCAGTGAAAGACTCATGATTGGAACCCAAGTAACCGGATCCACGCCCTGGGCTCACTCCCCAGTCGTCGGACATCATTCGAGTCTTGGAAACAGGCAGCTTCCCTCTTCCTGCGAGCCTGGCCGGGGCTGCAGCAGGAGCCACGGCTGAGTCGCAGGTGAGGCTCCCTCCAGCTATTTTGGGGGAGGGGCCACAGTCTTGCCTGCGTGTCCAGGGTGCTCGTGGGTCTCACGGGGCTTGCGGGGCCTGGGCGATTCCCTGGCAAACCTGCCTGCGCGTGTGGGGTGCGCCGCAGGGACATTCTGCGGACGGCAGGTCCCCTTGGACGCTGCTCTGCCCCGACGGCAGGGCTAGCAGGAGACACCAAAGGCCTCGCACTCCTGGTTCAGTCGGGCTGAATGTTCTGACCTCCCTGTAGGAGTGGAGGCCCTCCCCGGCCACGAGCCCCAGCAGGCCCCTCCCCATCCCGCTGAGGATTTCTGCGCTTCGCAGTGCAACACCTCAGGTTGGGGAGCACGGCAGCCTCTCCAGAGATACACTGGGTGGTTGGGGTCTCCAGTTCGGGAGAAGGCCTTGGTCCTGCAGCGCTGGGTGGATGGTGGGGAGGAGCCCCCTGTCAGGAGCTGTCCCCCTGTTGAGTTTCCTCCCGCTCTGGCCCGTTCCTGGGGAGCCCTTGACCGCAGCTGCCGTCACCGAGGTCATGGCTCTCCCGGCCTCTGCGCTGCGACAAGAAACCAACCTCGTGATTTAAGAAGTGTGTCCAAGTGGCGCGCTCTGGCCCTCCTGGGTTTACCGCATCCCTGGAATATGAAAATCTCTAGTGCTTCCTGGTAGATACACGTTGGGTGATGTCCCCCTAAGTGATGGGTAACGAGTGATGATGGTTTGACTCCAGGAGGTTTAGGGTTTTCATTCAAACAGGTCAGTCAGGACTGACTGTCCCAGCCTTTGGAGACGGCGCTTCCCTGCCGTATTTATTACACAGAATATAGTCACCAGAGGTCCGTAAAGCCTGCCTGCAGAGAAGCCTCTGTTAATCATCGTCTCCATCATGTAAAATCGCCCTCATCCAACACGGGAGGTGCCTCCTCGCCGTCAGGGCCGTGACAAAATGCCTCGACCCAGCATTTCCTACATCCTGATAAGCTGGCAAGTTTACAGGGTCGTTACCCAGTGGCTCCGAATCGGCTCCGTCCTGCTGGGAGCTTTGACCTTGGGCTCCGTTCTGCCCCGGCCGCCCCCAGCAGACTCCCCTCCATCCTCGGCCCTCGAGCCTCCTCTGCGGGGTCAGGCCGGGTGGGGGGCTGACCTGAGCCAGGGCTCTCCTGGGTCTGAGCTGACAGCGGCCACAGGCGTGGCCACTAAGTTAAACAGAGCGCATGGGGGCGTGTTTATCGAGTGTGCACTGGATGGGCCTCCCAGCACCTTCTAAGCGGTCTGTCCGCAGAGCCTTGTTCCAGTGAGACCCTCCATTAAAGAGAGCTCCAAAGCTCTCCGTGTGCCAAATCATAATGACCTCTGCAGGGCAAGGACGCCCTCCATAAAGGAGGAGTAACAGATACTGCATTTATTTACCACGAAAGCCACAATTAAGGAAGGCCATCCCGAGAAGCGCACAGCGATTAGCCGCCAATTACGGGGTTAGGGGCCGCAGGCGCCAGCCCCGCGGCACATTCACAGCCCAGAGCCGCCCCCTCCGAGAGGATCTAAACGCGCAACCCAAGACCGGGTTATCTGGCTCCTAAAGGCCATCCTTCATCTTTCCGTGATTCGCACAGGCTTGGACAGCTGACCAGGGCAGCCTGCCAGACGGAGGAGGGGCCGGAGGTCCCGATTTTCCATTCCCGACGAGCTGAGCTGAGGCTAGCTCAGGCAGGAGGTAGCCCCGCGTGGGGGTCTGCGGGATCTGAGCTCTGTGATGTCCTGTTATTCGGCCACCAGTGAGCACGGACTCCTCTTGTGCAAAGTCCAGGAGGGACAGGGCTGGGGAGGTGCCCGAGGGCAGGTGCTTCACCTGCCACAGAGCAGGTGCTCTGGGATGATGCCACAGCCCACAGTGCCCAGTTCTGGACCATTTAAACCGCCCTTGCTCAGAAAGAGAGGCCACGGTGCTAAACTGCTCCTGGGAGGGACTCCAAAAGGACCCTTTCTCGTAGGTTCTTCTCCAAGGAACCTGCCACCTGGAGCCTTGGGAGTCCCTGCTGGCCTGGGGCAGGTCAGTAATGCTCACTCCTCAGAGGTGACCTGAGGCTCACGGGCGGCTAGTGACCCAGGTCAGGTTGAGGACGGGCTCCCTCCCCTACTGGGGGTGGCGCCAGCGTGAAGGTCCACCAGGAGGGAGACAGACGCACGCTGTCCTTCCCGACACGACTTGTCTTGATGGAGGAATGCAAGTGACTAGGCTTGAATCAGGGACCCAGAGGTACCTTTAGCCTGAATGGGTCTCCGTGGGTCCCACTCTCCTTTTTTAAGGCTTTTGGAGATGAACCCATGCCCAATTAGATCACTTGGGCTTTTGCTGTCATCTCGATTAATCCATTAAAGTTGAAGACGGGACCTCCTCTGCCTCGTTGGGCTGGGAATCAGGGCAGCAGCGGGTGTTGGGGGCTCTGCCCATCCCGAGAACGAGGTGTGCAGCCCTCTCGGGCCGGGGACATCGGGGACACCTGGAGACTCAGCTCTCGCTGGAAACTCTGCAGCCCTGGCAGCCAGAAGCCGATTACTTTTGTCAGCGGAGTCAGAACATAAGAGAAATTGAATTAAGCGGGCGGCGGGTTATAATGCAGTGCTGGCATGCTGAAGAGCATCGCTATTCCAGCAAAGCCCGCGAGATAAATAAACATCAACAGGAGAGAGCAGCCCGGGACCTGGGCGGAGGATGAACGTGGGAGACGTCGCTAATGTGCGGTACCCGTGTCAGAACCAATATGGCGGCAGGCACATCACCATCACGGTCACGGCTATTTCAGGAAATGCAATTTTATTAGAAGTTTTCCAGCCTCTCCCTTCTTCTCTGCCTCCTGACTCTGGGGGGCTGCGGCCCCTCTTACTGCAGTATGCGCTCATCTCCTGGGTGGAAGGCACGAGGCAGATGGATGACTCCGCCGTTAGGCAGCGGTAACCAGGCTGGGAAGGGGCGATTCCGGCTCCCAGGCTGGCTCTCTTAGGCCCCAGGGCACTGGGCCTGGCTGCACAGCGTGCTGGCTCTGGGCTCCCTCCTCCTCTCCTCGCGGGGCACCCAGCACCTGCCTTCCAGAAGCCCTAGCTCTTCTGGGCAAGAACAGGGACCGTGCCCTGCTGCCCTCTGCCCCCCAATCCTCAGGGTCCCCGTCTGGGTTTCCCCAGACAGACAGGGCTGCCAGTGTGGACGGAAGCCTCTCCGGGAGCGGCCAGCCCAGGGATCTCTGCAGCTTGGGAGCACAGAAGCCTCTCCAGCCGGGCAGGAGGTGGGCACAGGAAAGAGTGGGTGCTCTGGGGGAGGGGAGCAGGAAGCCCAGGCTCCACCTTCGGGGTTCAATCTCACCCCACCCCCGCCATGGCTGGCAGGTGCTCCGCCGGGTCTCTGGACGCACTGGGCCCCCCTTCCATGGGTGTCCTGCTCCAACTCTGGCCCGATGACAGCACAGATCCAGGACCCCCCTACGGCTGCCCCCCCCCCCGGTGCTGGCTCCTCCACAGGGCCGGGCTCTGGCAGGGTGGGCTGCCCTGGGGGGCACAGGCTTGCCTCAGCCCCTCACCTCCCAGCTCACCATCAGACTGGCTTCCTGGCACGAAGGGGAAGAAGCGGCCTCATTCCGGCCTCCCTGCTGACCTCCAGGGGCACGATGCCGGCCTCGGGGCTGCCCCGCACGGAACCAGGCCTCGGGGCCCGGCCACGGGGCAGGGGCAGGCGTACCCCAGGTACCAGCTCCCTCCCACCTGCCACAGGGAACCCCCCATCTCGGGGAATGGCCCCCGAGCGTTGTGGAGTGCCAGTAGCTCCAACAGCAGGCTCTAGGGCAGTGCAACTGTTCTGTGTGATACCGTCCCTGACACGATGTATTTGGCAAAAGCCAGACCCCACGCAACACAGAGATGGAACCTGATGTGAACGGTGGACTTCGGTTAATAACAGTGTATCACTGTCTGCTCCTGGTTAATAACAGTGTATCTCTGTGGGCTCCTCACTTGTAACAAATGCACTAATAATGCCATCCTTAATGCTAACAATGGGAACAAGGACGGCACGTGGGAACACTCTGTACTTTCTGCTCTGTTTTTCTGTGAACCGAAAAGGTCTCTAAAAATAAAGCCTACTAATTAAAAACAAACAGACGGAGGAAAAACACCTGCTCTGGCCAGACAATGTGGAAGAAGACATGTGGCCCAATCTTCAGCAGGACAAGAGATCGGCCTGTCTCCCCAGAGCACAGAGCTGGGAGAACCGGGATGCGGGGTCCTCTGCCGGCTGCCGGACCACGCCAGAGAGAAGAGATCCCCCCACCGTCTGTGGGTGCAGCGTGGCCCATCATCGGGCACAAGGACCACCCCCCCCCAGGCCGACAGCTCCGGATGGAGGAGCAGGCCGGACCCCTCTTCTGCCCGTCCGTTTGTCCTGCCCTCACGGCAAGAGTGCAAGACCAGCATCCTCACCCTGTGGAGCCCGGCCCTGCACCCACGTGGGAGGACCCACAAGGCCAGGGCTGGGCTGGACGCAGAGCGGGGGCATTGGGGGGAACGTGGGGGGCAGCACCTATCACTTCCTCCTGCCAACTCCAGCCTGAGACGTTCAGGAAGGTGGAAAAGGAAACAGGAAAACAGAGATTCCATGACTTTGTTAGCATTCTGGGCCGGCGGGGGCGGGGTGGGGGGGTTAAGTGTATATAGTAATCCACGGGTGATCTCAGCCCCAGCTCTCAGCTGATGAGACAGTAAGACATAATTAGCTAATTAGGTATAACATAATCAGGGAAAAGACCCAGCTCTTCCATTCTGCTTCAAAATCATGTTTTAGAACTTTACCTACAATTGTTATGAGCTTGAAAGGTTAGAACTTTTCAATAGTGATGCTGGAAATGAGATCTGAGATCCGTCTGAGACCACGTAAAATATCAATAAGAATTGGATCACAGACCCGCATGTGTGACGTGGACGACAGAGCTCGTGGGAGGACACGCGGGACCAGCCCCCGACCAGCAAAACGCATGACCTAAGAGGAGAGACGGGTAAATGAGACCTAGTTAAAATTGGGAATTTCTGATCATCCAAACACACCAGTAAGCCAGTGACCACACCAGCCTGGGAGAAGACGTTAGCAGTACAAGCCCCCAGTGCAGGATTCAGACTCAGAATAAAGAAAGCGCTCCTGGGAATCACTGAACAAACGGTCCAGTCCTTTGACAGATGCTTCACAAGAGATGCTTGCCACCTGCCCAATAAGCCTGGGGAATCACACTTGCTATTAACCGCTCAACAGAGAGATGCACGTCAACACCCAAACAAGGTGCCACCCTACACGCCCACAGGATGGCTAAACTAGAAAGACCACCACCACCAAGTGCTGATTAGAACACAGAGCAAATGGCACTGCCATACACTGCTGGGGGCAGCTCCACTGGTACAAGCACTTTGAGAATCGCTTCGGGCGGACCTACCGTAGCTGATTTGCATCTGTGCCACTGCTGGGTATATATACGCCCACAATTAATGAGTGTGCATGTCTACGAAAAGACACACACACACGTTCACAGCCACGGCACTCATAATAACTGAAAATTCAAAATAACCCAAACACCCATCTTCTTTAGAACAGACAGATAAATTACGGTACAGCCAAGCAATGGAATTCTACACAGCAATAAAAATAACAAGATGTCGCTTCACACAACAAGGTTGATCTCACAGACACGGTGAGTGAGAGAAGCCAGACACAAAAGTCTATGTACTGTCTGATTCCATTAATGCGAGGTTCCAGAAGACGGGGCACAGTAACGGGAGGGGGAGGGTATGACTGGGGTGGGGGGTGTGAAGCATCCAGGCTCCGGCGGGCGAGCAGTGCAAGCCTGTGTGTGTTACATCTCAATTAAAGTATTTTTTAAAAGAATAAACACTTATTTTGGACTTCCACATCCTATGCAAGGTCATGAAATCGTTTCTGAACTTGCCTACATGGGCATCGTTATGAATCTGTAACTGTATAGACTTGGATTCCCACGGTCACCAGGGATGCCTGATGTTGGAGGCAAAGCCTTTCGTGAGGAAGGGCTGCATTTGTTTTCTTCTCCCTGGTGTTGGTGTTCAGGTGTCAGAGGCACATTCACATTCAAAGGCGCTGATGCATCTCTTTAAAAACACACCTGCATCTTTGGTTTGCTGCCCCAGGAGGTTGTGCAGCCCAGTCACCTAGGAAACACAGATCGCTGGGTCCAGGGTCCTGCAGTTTGCCCTTTGCCCTGACGCCCACACTGGAGGGACCCTTGGTGCTCAGGGTGGAGGTGACGGCCATGGTCATGTGGGCAGCTGGGCACTGGACCTGCAAGGACTCGGGTACTTAACCCCCGGGTGGGGGCCCTGACTCTGACACTCAGGGGCGGCACCCCGCTCCTGAAGCTGTGGACCCAGGACATGAACACCACACCTTCCCCAGTTACAGGTAAAATCCGCATTCGATCAGCTGCTCGACTACCAGCCGAGGACACTTAAAATGACGACAGTAAAGCTAAACAAAAAGCAGCTAAGGCACAGGTGAGGAGGCCCTTCCGGCTGATGCAGAGAACCATCCTCACCGGGTCGCACTGACCCGAAGGGCCCATGCCCCTCCCGAGGCTCCTCCGACCCCCAGGCCCCGGGCTCCGGCAGCAAACGGGGCTGCTTCTCGCCCATCAGGCAGGCAGGCTCTGCCCGATCCTGCCAGGCATCTGAACAATTAAAGGGACACTTTCATTCACCTCTCCAGCTCCCTGCTGCGGGGGCCTCCTTCCCCCCCACCCCCAGTACAGCCTTAGAGAGCAAGGAAGGGGACGCTGACATGGCAGCCCTGCTGGACACTGCCGCCCCTCCCCAAGCCTGGGCTCTGAGCGGCGGTCGCGGCCTGGAGCCCGGCCGCCTGGCCAGGAGCCGTAACCCTGTCCTGAGCTTCCTCCCTGCTGACCTCACTCCCCTTCACACCGCCCAGGGGAGCCCCTGGACCTGCCTCCAGGCCCCTGTTGGGCACCTGCTCCCTGGCCCACAGGTGAGCCACACCTGCCGGGGGACAGCGCTCAGGCCACGCCCAGGGCCCCCTCGGTCGGCACAGACACCTCTCTGCACTGTGCTCAGGCCGCGCCCAGGGCCGGGCTCAGGGCTTCTCCCTCCAGTTTCCCAACAACCCCACGGCGAGTGCCACCACCTGGCCTCCTGACTCGCCCGCCCACCGTCACTGCCGCTTCCATCACCAGCCTGATCTCTCCCAGCACCCAGTGCCCTGACTTACTGTCCAGAGAGCAGGGCAGAGATCTTCCAAAAGGCCGTCAGACACCACCCGTGCTCCCAGCAGGTGGGGATCAGCCCCTGCCCCCCACCCCGGCCTCTCCCGCCTCCCCAAGCCCTACCTGGAAGGCTGCGCGGGCGCTCCCTCCACGCGGGTCCTGAAAGCGACCAGAGCTGCCCCTGCGTCCATGCCCGGAGCCAGCAGGACATGGGGGCAGGCCCGCTGCCTGGATCAAAATGCAGTTGTTTTGTCGACAATTTCCCTGGCTTTGATTTGGTTTTTACCACGCTATTGAACTGAGTTTGAAATTTCAAATCACATGAAACAGCATGAGGTTCCCTCAAAGAAGGGCCTCGTTGGGAGGTGCAGAGCCCCAGGGCCCGCGCTCAGCCCCCAGGGAAGCCGCTCCTCGCCAGGAGGCCCGGGAGGGATGCCTTCTCAGCCCCGGGTGGGCATAGCCACTCCAGAGCGCAGAGGAAAGCCGCGGGGGCCTCACCTAACGAGGCCGGCAATTTCGGCGGGAAGGAGAGGCTAGTAAAGGATGCCGGGCCCCACCCTCCTCCCAGAGGGGTCCCTACCACACCCCACTTCCTGGGCCTGCCCTGAAACTAACGGTGCCAGGGTCCGTCTGCACCACAGAAGCTGGACTCCCTGAAAAGGGGCTGGACTCGCTGGGAGCGACGGCACCCATGGTGTCCAGCTCCTGTGACCTCCACCCTCGGGCGTGGACGTGACCAGCATGGCAGGCGGGCTGCACTCACTCTCTCCCTCCACAAGGTCGACCCCCAGGCAGGGCCCCCTGGCGCTAGACCGCGGCGGCTGGGCTATCTCCCTCTGTGGGCCCAGAGCCGGGCGATGGACTGGGGCCAAGGACGGCCCCGCCACCAGGCTGAGCACCGGTGTGACCCTGTGCTGGCACGTGTGCACGTGGGCAAGGTGTGGACGAGAGAGAGGGGCCGCCGCCTCCCTCCTCTGCAGCGCCAGCCCAGGAAGGAAGGGGGACTCAACCACGGGTTCTGACGGGCACTGTGTCCTCGGCACGGCTCTCAGAGACTTTGCCCATGACGGTACCCACTGCCCAGCAGCCAGCAAGCACCCTGGGTGTGCTGCCCGCTGATGCCCACCTGCTCCTGACAACCGTGGCCCAGTGACGAGCGCTGGTGTCACCTCTTGCAGGAAGTCTTCCCAGGTCGCCGCAGCCAGAGTCCACAGTTTCCTCCCCTGGGGTCTCGTGCTTCCTCCACTCCCCCACACATCTCAGGACACAGTCAGGACCTTTCGTCCCGTCTTCCCCGGGGTCCTCGCTGAGGCCAACAGCCTGGGCTGTTCTCACTCTGCACCCAGGTCTGGGCCTCTCAGCACTGCCGGGGGGTTTCCCAGAGGGCACTGCGGCTTCCTGGGTGGCACTGAAACCCAGGGGCCTCCAGGCTGCAGCTGACCGCTTGGGGCAAGCTCCATCCCACATGTGGCCCAGTCTCCAGTCTTTAAAGGGGGGCAGATAAGAGTGCTTCCCTCAATGGGCGTCTGTGGAAATAAAACCAGTGATTCATTTAAAGCCTTCAGCAAGGCCCTGGTGACCGTGTAAACCTGCACATGCTGGCCTTTAGGAACTGTTCACAGAGCTCTGTCACGCCCACGTCAACTGCAGCTTTGCTTTGGGGGTCCTGAAAAACATCCAAATTTAAACTCCGCCCAGGGTCGGGGTCTCCGGAGCTGAGCGCCCCCTTTGCCCTCCTTCCTGAAGGAGACAGAAGATCAGCAATCTCAGGGAGGGGGACCTGCCTGCATCGGCCTGGACAGAGCCTGGGGATGCCCAGGGGACCCCGGGCAGAGCCCTGTGTAACAGGGTCTCACGCACGCCCCCGCCACGATGAGTGTCTGCGATGTCCCTGGGCTACAGGAGGGGGACGAGAGGCAGACGGCCTGCAGATCTGTCTGATGATCAGTGCAGAGACCCCCGCGCCCTTCTCCGCATAATGTCACAAGTGTCCCTGCTAACGGCCGCAATCAGAGCACGAGGGTTCCCACCACACGCTGGGGCACATCAGCTCCTGGTTCCTGGAGAGAATCTCCTCCAAGATATTGCACAGATATTTCTTCTCTACACGCTGATTATCCTCAAATGTTGATTAAAATGTATAAGATGAGGGAGGCAATGTTATTAGCTTTCTGTTTTATAGCTTTCAGTGCAGGAGTCTGGCACTTCCGTTAAATTTATTTTTGAGTATTTCATTCTTTCTGAAGCTATTGCAAGTGGAATTATTTTCTTGAGATCATTTTCAGATTGTTCCCTACCATTGTGGAGAAATTCGTTGAGTTTTGTATACTGACCTTGTATCCTGCAACCTTGCCAAACTCCTTTATTACTTTTAAGTGTGTACGTGGATTCCTTCAGATTTTCTTTGCAAAAGATCAGGTCATCTGTGAATAGATAGCTTTACTTCTTCCTTTCCCATCAGGATGACTTTTATTTACGTTTCTTGCCCAGCTGCCCTGGCCATGCTTCCAGGACAATGCTGAACAGAGTGGCCAGAGAAGACATCCTTGTCTTAACTCCTGATCTTAGGGCGAAAGCATCCAGTCTTCCCACTGATGCTGCCTGGTGGCTTTTCATAGATGCCCTTTGTCACGTTGAGAAGTTCCCTTTTGTTTCTAGTTTGCTGAGTGTTTTTATCTTGAAAGGATGCTGGATTTTGTTGAATGCTTCTTCTGTAACTATTGACACGATCATGTGACTTTTGATCTTTATTCTATTAATACCATATATCACAGCTACTGATTTTCTTACGTTGACCCACTCTTGCACCCTTGAGATAAATCCTCCGTGGTCATGATGTACCATCGTTTTCATGTTCTCCTGGACTCAGTTTGTTAGTGTTTTGTGGAGGATTTCTGCATCTGTATTTATAAGGTCTGTAGTTTCCTTGTAATGTCTTTTCCTGATACTTTTGGTATTGGGGCAAACCCAGCCTCGTGGAGTGAGTCAAGAAGTGTATTTTTTGGAAGAGTTTGAGAAGAATTGACATTAATTCTTCTCTAAATTTGGTAGAATTCACCAGTGGAACCATCTGGTCCTGGGCTTTTCTTGCTAGGATGTTATGAGATTATTAACTCACTGTCTTGACTTGTCATGGGTCTACTCAGACTTCCTATTTCTTCTTAAGTCAGTCTGTGTGTTTCTAGGAAGGTGTCCATTTCATCCAAGTTACCTAATGTGTTGGCACACAGCAGTTCATAGTATTCCTTTCCACCCTTTGTGTTTCTGTGAAGGATAGTAAAAATAAAGAGGGTGGTCCTCCCTTTAGTTTCTGATTTAGTAACTTGAGCCTTTTTCTCTCTCTCTCTCTGATCAGCCTAGTTAAAAATAAAGTTTCGATATTTTTGTTTATCTTTCCAATAATTAACTTTTGGTTTAGTTGATGTCCACTGTTTTCTCTAGTCTCTGTTTTATTTATTTCCATTCTAATTTTTGTTATTTTCTTCCTTCTACTCGATTTGGGTTTAGCTTGTTCTTTTTTTAGAGGCTTAAGGTGGATATCTTTCTTTTTAATATAATTTATGTACAGGTAAGGTTAAATGACTTACTTTTTAATAACGGCTGTATACAGCAGTCAGATCACAAAATTTCTGAAAATTTAACACGACTCTTGCACGTCACTGCAAGCCTGCTCGGCCCACCACAGGGGCAGGTCTAGCAGACTCCAGGGAGCAGGTGGCATGGATGAAGGAAGCACTGGGTAGCGCAGGAAGCCAGGCAGGGCTGGACCCTCACTCACCCTCTGCTGCTCCTCTACCCGCAGCTCGCAGAGCTCAGCCGAACTGCTGGAGGCCACTCAGCTGCATAAAGGGCATACGCGGGTTTTGACATATGCACACTCACTCTTCCAAGTATTAAAACACCTAAAAGCTTTCGCCCCAGAAGACAGGCCTGTTGTCCACTCTGCATCCTCTCCCCTTTCCTCTCAAAGAACGGGGTCTGGGGTCTGGACAGGGCTGGACGTGGACGTGGGGTGACCACTCATTCAAACCTGCTGCCAAAGGACACTCTGGGAGTCTAAGGGCACAACCAGGGCCACGGAGCAACGCAGGTGGGCGTGGCCACCTCCCTGGGACACGGGGCTCAGCTCCTCCAGGAAGCCCTCCAGGGTTTTTGCTACCGCATCTGCCCGGTTCAGCCCCCATCAGGTTTGTGCTGCCCGTGACGGCCCCCTCCTCTCATCTCATGCTCTGCCTCTGCACCCACCCTAGTGCTGCTGCAATGGCCCTGGGGAGAAGCAGGGTGATCCAGGTGAGGCTGCAGAGCCAGTGCTGAAACACCAAGGCCCCCACCTGATGGAGAACTAAGGGCCACCCCAGCCTCCCAGGCGTGGGCCTCTGGGCTCCGTCCAGTCCTCACAGCGGGGAGCTGCCCCCTCCCACGAGGCAGCCCGGGGCCCCCAACCCCTAACACCCTTCTGGGAATTTCCAGCCACTCCCAGCTTCTCTGTTCCTCTCAGTTGCCCCGTTCTCTCCACCAGCATCTAAAGGCATCACGTTTCCTTCCCTTTTGCTTCTGAGCCTCAAAGCCAGGTCCCAGCCTCCCTGCCCCTTCACAGGACCTCGGGCGGGGGCTGCTGAGGCCGCGGCCCGCTCTGCTCCTTATGCCACGAGGCCGGTGTGACACAGGGGGCTGTCCAGGCTCTGCCGGATCGAACACAAAGCAGACTTCGACTCAAATGCTCTCTGAAATTTTGTTTCCCAGTCATGTGATTTTTACCCTATCCTACAAAACAGACGCCGGGCCCTGCCATCAGAGTTTAAGGAACTGTGGTCTACACTCGCCTCCCCTGTCAGACCTTCTCCAACCTGAGCTCCAACCCAACCAGGCTGTAGAACAGCCCGCGTCCTAACCCCTGGTCCTACCACTCAGGGGGGATTGGAGTGCTGGCCCCGCCCCCATCACATCTCCCCCGCCCCCTGCCTCGTGCAAGTCCCCCCCACCCCGCCATCCCAGTTCACCCTCCTCATCAGCTCTGTGTATGTGTGTGGGGGGCAAGGGCTTTGCCTTGATTTACACACCTTACAATTCACGACTTAAAAGTGCATCGTTCAGTGGTTTCAGTGTGACCAGAGCCGTGCATCCATCGCGTCAGTTTTAGGGCCTCTTCATCCCCCCAAAAGAAACCCCGTTCCCCTACCTATCACTCCCCAGCCCCTGGTAGCCACTAATCTGCTCTCTGTCTCTCTGGATCTGCCTATTCCACGTAAACAGAATCACATACCATGTGCCTTTTGGGTCTGGCTTCTTCCCTGAGCGTCATGTTTTCCAGGTTCATCCACGTTGAATGTGCGTCAATCCTTGTTCTTTTTTACAGCTCAGTAACATTCCATTATATGGACACACTACGCTCCGTTTACCCATTTGTCCACTGATGGACGTCTGGGCTGTTTACACCTTTTGTCTGTTAGGGCAGATGCTGCTGTGAATGTGTGTGGACAAGTTTTTGCGTTGCCAACTACAAATTGGCACTTGTCATCTACGTCTACAAGGATTCAGTCCTGAGCCGCTGCAGCTGCTGACCTTCAACCCCCCTGAAAGGAGTTCAGGGTGGCAATCAGGAAGGAGGCCCTCTGTGCTCTGGGAAAAACTGGCAGAACAGGTCTTCAGACAGTTAGATATTTTCAGGAGAAGATTTTATGAGCCCAATTCTTGCATCTCCTCTTATGTAGAAAAGCACTAAAATCCTTCATAGTGATGTCTGTTCCTCACGACTAGCAGAAACCTTCTGCAAAAAATATGTGCTCGATTGCATGTACTCCCCCTTCACCAAAATCTCATATATGCTGACCTCCCCCCTGCCTCTTTGGAGCAGTTTCTCAGAGCTATCTGAGAGGCTGTCTCCTGGGCTATAGTGCTCACTGCGTCCCAAATAAAACTTAACTTACAATCCTCACGTGGTGCCGTGTTTTTCAGCCGACAGAGTGGATGTATGTTTTCATTTCTCCTGGGGAATACCTAGGATTCCACTAGGAGTGGGACTGTCAGATCATAGGATAACTCTTGTTTAATCGAGACCATTTTTCCAAAACAGCTGCTCCCTTTTACATTCCCACCAGCAGTGTAGGAGGGTTCCGATTTTTCCACACCCTCGGGAACACTTGTGATCATCTGACTTTTTGATTCTAGCCACGCTTTGGGGTGTGAAGCAGTATCTTATTGTGTGCTTGATTTGCATTTTCCTGCTGACTCATGAGAGCTGGCATCTGGTTATTCACGTCTATCTTCTTTGAAGAAATGTCTACTCAGATCCTTTGACAATTTTAAAATTGTGTTAATTGTCTTCTCATTTTTGAGTTGGAGGAGTTCTTTATATATTCTAGGTAAAGGTCCCTTATCAGATCCACAATTTGCAAATATTTTCTCCCATTCTGTGGGCTGTCTTTTCACTTTCTTGATGGTGTCTTCTGAGGCACCAAAGTTTTTCATTTTGATGAAGTCCCATTTATCTATTTTTCTCTTGTTGCTTGTGCTTTTGGTGTCATATGTAAGAATCCTTTGCCAAATCCAAGGTCATAAAGAGTTACCCCTGTCTTCTGCTACAAGTTTCATCATTTTAGCCCTTAACATTTAGGTCTTTGATCCATGTTGAGGTTGCTGGTATATATATGGCGTGAGGCAGGGATCCAACTTCGTTCTTTTGCACATGGAAATCCAGATGTCCCAGTGCCACTTGTTGAAAAGACTACTGTTTCCCCATTGGTCTTGGCGCCCTTGATGAAGATCAGCTGATGCGATGCAAGGGTTTATTTCTGCACCCTCAACTCCTTGCATCTACTAATGAGGTGCCTCTTCTGGGTCTTCACCTCCTCCCTGGCAGGGACCCAGACTCATCCCAGACCACAGCAGCCATCTGCACACAGACCCCTCTCAAACAGCCATCCCTGCTCCAGCTTCCTCGGCAGAATCCCTCAAAGGCCATGTCTGGAACACGCATGTCTCATGCATGGCTGGGAAGAATGTAAATGGGGGACAGGTGGTTCCCTAGGTTGGTACATCAGTTCAGAGAGGGCCTCTGAGCATCACACCTCCTCTCACTCTAAGAAGAGCGTGATGGTGCTCAGTTGTTACCCGATCTGTGAGCACAGCTGGTGAGCACCCAGGAGGCCTGGGGCCATGGCTTTCCACCCAACACCCTGGGCCCTGTTTGCATCCCAGGCTCCCCTGGAAAGGAAAGGTATATTACAAGATCTGACCCTAATGTTCAGGCATGTGACCTGGATGCATTTGTTCCCTGCTCAGGAATACAAAGGCACGTTGGCTAGAAGACAGGCCGGCTCGCAGCAGGTGCCAGTGGTCAATAGCATCAGCCAGGGGGTCCTGGCAGGGACTTTGGAGAGGCTGGCAGGCCATACACAGGGAGGACCCTCTCCAGACTGGACTGTGCCAGCCTAGGCTACGACCTCCTCCTCAGGGCTGCAGCGGCCCTCACAACAGGCCTGTGCGGAACTCTGCCTGCCCACCACCCCCCATGGCTCCCAGGAACCCTGCCGGGCCCGGCCTGAGACTCCTGCCCTCACCCCCACCACCCCCACCATGGCTGGGGCAGTGCTGCTCCAGAAACAACCCTCTCTTCTCCCGCCCGACTGCCCGTGCCCGGCCCCTGGGCACCACACTGCTTTCTTTACTTTGGTCTCTGTCAAGAGAGTTTCATGAGAATTCAGCTGATGGGAGGAAGAACCTATCTTTATAAAGAAAGAGGCCACTTCAGGGAGAGTGGAGCTGCCTGTGGGTGACCTGCTGTGCACTGGGCGGGGCGGGCCTTGGGGGCTGGGCCTCGGTCCTCTCAGCGGCGCTGCAGGGGCGTCGGGACCACGCGCATTTCCACCGGTGGAGAGGGGCCCTCAGAGCCTTCCAGAGCAGCAGTGCTGGTGGAGGAGGCTTTTAACCGAGGTGTCCACGACCAGCGGCAGCCCCGAGTGTAGGTGCCGTTCTGTATTTGTGTGTAAGGACATGGAGCCTTGCAGGGACAGTGGGGTTTGTTTGAGAAACTCTTTCGCTGATGGTTCCATGAGTTGGAAAGACCCTAGGCAGGTACACTGGGTTACCTGCATCCAGGCTGGGGGGGGGGGGTTGCGGTTTACCCAGAAACACGGCCAGGAGCTCCCCTCTCACCACCAGCCCCCTCCTTTTACAAAGAGATACTTTCTTGGTGAGCTCCTATTCATCCTTTGGTACCCTGCTCAAATGCTCCCTTGAAGATGCAGCTTTGCTAAGGCCCTGGACAGGAAGTGACGGCTGTACTCTGGGGTCCCCCAGCCCCTGCCCCACAGTCTGGACCCCAGCCCCCCAGCACTGCATGTTCTAGGTACTAGGTACCCTAAGAGCGAATCTCCCCTTCCAGCTCTCCTCCACCCAGGAGCAAACACCTTATTTGATCAAAAGAATGAGTGAGTGGGCAAATGAATGAACGATAAGCTAATAAATAAATGAATAAACACGTGAACAGATGCAGCTGGGCTCTAGTATTTCAAGCCCACGTATTTACCAAACATGACAGGGTCAGCACAAACCATCCCAATTTAAACCCCATTCATACCAATTCCAAGCAACCCCATGCAGCCCAAGTTTTCTCTTTAGCAGGCACAATTCACACTTGAGGAAACATTATGTGCACAGAGCAAGAAAATAGAAAAGCAAAAATTAAATTAGATGACAGCCTGGAAATGCCCACTGTGCAAAAAATGCCAGCTAACTGATTTGTGTGGCCTCCCTTGAAAACGGCCGGGTTTTAATTTGGGTCTCTGGGACCCAGCTCCTGAGGCACGGGGAGGCTCACGGGAGAGGGGTGAGAACGCGGTTTCGGATGAGCAGACCCAGATTCAATTAGTAATCAGTTCTGACCTGACTCTCCCGAAGGCTCCCAGAGCTAATGAGCAGAGGGGAGGGGAGCAGGCCTGCACCTCCCCCTCCCCCCCTCCTGGCTGGGAAGAATCCATCAATGTCAGCCCAGAAGGCGCTCTAGCCGCTTCTAGTTACAGAAGCTGCAGACAAGGATGCAGTGACTTAGCCCAGCTCACCGGGGGTCAAGGCGGTCCACCGGCGACCCACTGGGCAGACAGAGTCTAGGGTCAGTGGAGCGGCCTCGGAGTAGCTAGGTCTTTCCTCTCTGTAAAGACCGTCTGTGATTGTTTCTGAGGATGGTCCCCAAAAGCAAGGATGTTAGCACTGTGCGTGAACATCTGGCTGTTCAATCACACCCCGTCTGTGGGATGCCGATGGCTAGATGCTCTTAACAAGGACAGACAACAGCTTCTTAGAAACAAAACTGACGCCAGCACGGGTGCTTCCTTGTTCCAGATCCTCAAAAGGCACCAGCCGCCTCAGCACCCTTCCACTCGCCTCCAGCCCCCCACACGGCAGAGTCCTTTCCCACCATCTCCCAGGTGCCCCCGACATTCCCAGAGAGCCCTTCCGGGCTGGCAGCACAAGGCAGGTGGCACGTGGCCGAGGGGCCTGAGGGAAGCAAGGCGGGTCCCGGGGGCGGGCGGGTGGTCCTGGAGCCCCGTGCACCTCCAGAGTGCTTCTGGGCACCCCAGGCCCCGTGGGCGAGGCTCCCGAAGCCAGCTCAGCCCCAAAGGTGCACAGGACGTCGGGGCCTGGAGTGGTGAGGGCCGGGCCTGCTCCCTCGGGCCAACAGCCCAGGCCCCTCCCCGACTCCTTCCCTGTCCTGCTGGAGGCCATGTGGGGCCTGAGCTCCAGGCCCCGGGCCCCGAGCAGACTCACTGCCCCGGCCAGGTCCCCGGACAGTCCTGGACAGGCTCACTGGTGACACTGACCAGGGCCCCTGAATCAGCCCCATCCCCGAGGGGCCCTTCCTTGGGGGCCTTTCTCCCTTTGGGGGCCGCACTGGGACCCACCCGGCTTGTCAGAAAGCCTCCCCCTCGGGGATGATGTGTCCTTGCTCCTGATACAGCCCTACCCGCACTGCTGGTGAACCTCCCAGAGTGGCCGGGAGCTCACGATGCCCCAGCCCTGTGCTCACGCCCGTCACCTCGCCCGTGACCTTCGCCAGCACCGCCTGCAGCAGGCAAGGTGGTTCCCCCCACGTCCTAGGTCAGAGCAGGGGAGCCGGTGGGACTCCCGGGGGGAGGCAGCGGGTTGAACCAGGGAGCTGGGGCCCCAGAGCCCGTGCAGAGGCTGTAGGGGAGGGGAGGGAGCGACCAGAAGAGCCAGGGTCCAAGTCCAGCTCTGGGCGACCCTGTGCATCCCTGCCGCCCCCACGGGATGGACCGGCTGATACCTTGGACCCTCCACCTTGACTGCTGTGATCGCGTCTCCTCCAGCCGCCCCACACCCCTGCATGGGGCCATCCACCCCAAGGAGCGTGGACTAACACAGGCAGCTGCCAGCCAGGCCCACGGGAGCCCCCAGGCCGCCCAGAAGAGAGGTGTCCCCCCTGCTCTAGCCTGGGGCTGGGCAGGGCTCTGGCCCGGCTCCGACGCCGCCTCCCACACTCGCCCACTGGCCCCGCCCCAGACCCCTGCTGCGCCCCGCTGCGTCCGGCCTTGGGATGCCCAGGTTTCCTGCAGAGCACCCACGGCGTCTCCTGCACCAGGGGACGCACCCACATCGGTGCCCTGACGGAAGCTGCGGGGACTCCTCCCCGCTTTGTAAAGACGGCTTGTGGGTCTGTTTCTGAGGACGGTCCCCAAAGGTACCACCTCCCGCAAGGTGCCTGAGCATTAACTCAGCAAGAATGTTAACAGGACATGTCTCGTCCCCCAGCCGGCTCAGCCTCAGTGGTGCCACCAGCCTACCCAATGGGTGCATCGCGTCGGCTGTCCTGGGAGCCTGTGGCGGCCCCGCTGCACGTCACAAAGCCTGGGGCACCTTCCACCTGCCACCTGCCAGACCCGCAGGGCGAGGAGCCCCGCTGGCACCTCAGACAGAGACCACACGGGCATCAGGGCCATCTCGCTGGTGGCACCGCCTCCACCCCCTCTGCCTGCAGCAACCCCGACTGGCCAAGAAATGCCCTCTGGCCCTGTGGGCACCCAGCTCCCCGCCAGCCCCCACTCCACGCCCACGGCCAGCAGGCAGGCTCAGGTGCACAACCGGCACCGCGGGGGGTGGCGGCCCCGTGCAGCCCGAGGCCTTGCCCAGCGAGCAGGGCGCCTCGCGGAATGTCCTGGGGGCTGCGGGCATCTCGTGGACCCTGGGCACGCAGCCTCCTGGGGCCCCCGACGGCCGCCCGGGCCGGGGCTCTTACCGTCCACGCAGGCGGGCCTGGCTCTGGTGGTGCCCGCGATCTGCCCCTTCCTGCAGGCGCAGCGAGCCGTCTGCCGGGCGATCGTCCTCCGCGGCTGGCTGCTGTCGCGGTCCAGCGTCACAATCTCACAGGTGCCGGCCGCCAGCTGACCTGCAAGAGAGGCGCAGATGGGGCTGAGCGGACGCGCCTGGAGACCAGCCGTCCCGGCACCACACCGAGTGCCCACCCGGCGCCCGCCTGCAGAGGGACCCAGAGGGACAGCTGAACCCCCCAGACGACGCTGTCAGACCCGCCCTATAAAAGCCAATGCACTGGGTCAGGCCAGCGACCTCCACGCTTGTACAGCATGGTTTTGGCAGCCTTGCCTGGGCGACAGGACGTTAAACGTGGCCCCATCTCAGCCACGCCTGGAAATGAAGGGCTGAGTCACGGGGGAAGGGCCCCCGGTCACGAGTCAGGCCCTGCGCTGCACAGAGCTCCGCGGTGGGAGGCCAGGCTGGCCTGGAGCAGCCTCGGTCTGTGTCTGGACCGGCCCAACCTGCAGAGAAGGGACCCGTCTCGACTCCATGGGTTTCACTGGCTTCCTCACCCCCCCACGTGACTCCTAAATCCAGGGAGGGCACCCACTGCTCTGAGGGGTCGAGGGGGCCAGCGTCCCAGCAGAGGGACACGCCTGCCCGTAAACCAAGGTGCTCTGAAGAGTGACACTGACCAGAGAGGCAGCGCTGGCGCTGGACGGAGGCTGCCGACGAGGGAAGCCTGGCCGCTGGCCCCAGGGAGCCTGCAGGTCCTCCCCGGGCCTGGCTGGTGCCCTCCGGTCATCCCGGAGCTGTGAGCCTAGACGTCTTGGTGACACCGGGTGGCCCCTCGGTGTGGCCACATGGCCACAGCCTCCACCGGGGCGTCCACTCGCTGCCTCACTTTCATTCCCTCAGCAAACAATAAGCGCCACTGTATGCCACCCTCTGCGTTGGGCCCTGGGACCACAGTGTGAGGAAGCGAACGGTACTCTGCCCCTGAAGGTCCCTCCCAGCTCGAGGATACGGCCCCGTACAGATCCCAGCCCACCACTATGCAGGGGGTCGGCAGGGAGAGAGGATGGGGGTGCATGCTGCAGCTCCAAACAAGGGAACGACGAGGAGGTGACACCCAGGAGACGGTCCCCACGTGCAGAGGAGGAGGGTGGCAGTGTCCACCCCACAGAGGAAAAGCTGGCAGCTCCCTGGGGCTCCCAGGCAGCCGTTTCTTCAGCCCTGGGTGTCCTTCCTCATACACTGCTGTCACCCCTGGCCCCCTCCTCCAGGCAGCCCCCGGGTCCTCCAGGCGGCTCACTGCACAGGACTGCCCTGCTTTTTTGTCACTGATGTCACCTCCGGGTGCCCAGCCCGGGGGCCAGGCTGGCAGGACAAAGTGAGTGGAGTAGTCACCGGCTCCATTAGCCCAGGGCTGCCCAGGCCACCTTGACCTGGGGAAAGCCACGTCTGGGTGTGACCTGACCCAAGAGGCAAGGGGGTGTCTGCAGTGGGTACCAGACATGCCCGGCCCAGGGCTTGAAGGGAGCTGTGCACGGGGACCCCAAGCCAGCCGCCCAGAGCCCGTCATGGACAGCTCATGGGAGACCCACACAGGTGCAGGAGGAAGGATGTGGGCCCCAGGCCCCTCCTCCTCCACCTGCTGGGACCCCACCCCTTGCTGAGCAGAGCCTGTTCCATGGCCAACACCCCAGTGCCGCCTCCCTGAAGGCTTGAACTTGAACGTGCACTAATTACATGCAAAATTATATACTGCGCTAAGAACCAGGCAAAAGTAAACAAACAGACGCGTAAATAAATAAGTAGATAAACAAATGCAGCAGAGGGAAGAGTGTCGTGGATAACGAGGTGTACGTTTCTGGTGACAACAGTGGTTAGAGCCTCAAAGACAGACGTGATCACGGGCAACCGTGCATCTGAGGGGGTCCAGGAGCTCACGGCAAAGATGCTGAGACTTGTGGGCTGGTCCGACTCTGCGACGTGCGGTAGGGCAGCTGCGTGGGTTCTGTCCCGGCTGTTATTTTAAGCTCTGCGTGTTGCCGTGGGGCTGCTCGGGCACTCCCGGTCCTCGCTGCCGCCCACCCTGACCCCAGACACCTCTGGCTGACGTCAGTGGCCGGCAGAGGCCCGTCTCCTCAGAACCTGAGCCCTGGTCAGTAACTAACAAAGCAACTGACCGACCAGCCACGGGAAACCCCTAACCCAGGCACATCGCACCTCCAGAGCCTGGACCCTCGTTTGTAAGGGGGTGGCCGGGCAAGGTCCCCGCCGGGGGGCTGAGAGGGCTTCTACGTCCAGTGCACCTCTCACACGGCAGCCGTCAGCCTAACGCCATCATCCCCCCAGGTGCCACGATTCTGGACCATGCCCCGTGGACCAGTGGCGCTGGGGTAGGAAAGGACAAGGCCGCCAAGGGCCCCCCAGTTCCTCTGCACGTGCACCCACGTGGAGATGCGGCTGACAGCAAGTGTACTGGACAGTAGCCAGGGCCCAGGCGCTGCCGTAAAGAGGAGTCACAGACTGGGGGCCTAACCCCCAGAACTTTCACCCGTAGCCTGGGGGCTGCAAGTCTGAAATCGAGGCCTCGGCAGGGCCGGCTCTCTCAGGGTGGCCGTGGAGGGGGGACCTTCCTGCCTCGCGTGGGTCCTGGTGGCCCTTTCTCGCCTTGCAGTCACATCAGTCCCATCATCACAGACCTCCTGGTGTCTCTCCTCTTCTCATAAGGTCACGTTGATTAGGGTTCACTTAATGACTTCATCTTAACTTGACCGCAGCTGCAAAGACCCTATTTCCAAATAAGGCCATTGTCACAGGTAACAGGGTTAGGACCTGAATGTATCTTTTGGGGACACCATCAATCTATGAAAGGAAGAAAACCCATCTCTGTCTGAGAGTGTGGAAAAGCCCAACAGGGAACGAGCCAGCACCGGGGTGCATGGGCGCAGGCCACGCATGGCTCTGCCTGCCTTCGGGACAGCATGGGTCCTGGTTTATGAAGTTATTACCAGCTCACAGATGGGGCGCCCAGCCCGGCCCCTCTCCATCCCTCCATACCCGTGTTTCCTCGGCTGCCCTGACTGCCCCTTCTGGGGTCTCCAGCCCTCAATTCCGTGTTGGGGGTTGGCTGTCTGCAGACTCGGGTCTCCTCCCGGGCTTTCATCCCAGGGCCTTCACGCGGTCCTCGCCCTGTGCCGTGACCATCTTCCCCGGGCTGGGCTGGGTCTCGGATGTTGTCCCCGACCCCTGGAGGAGCTCATGGATAAACGTTCCCATCCCCGGCTGCCCTGCCCCCAGGCTCCACCGCGCTGTCCTCAGGTCAGGCGCCCCGCACCTCTGACAATGCTGGCAAACGGCAGTACGTGAACGGCCCCCACGGGCAGGTCCAGGGCTCCTGGAAGCAAGCAGCCCAGGGGAAGGGCAAGGGGACAGGAATCGGGCGGCAGCGCATCAGCACAGGGGCTCAGAATAGAGGCTCAAGCGGCGCTCGGGGAGCTCGGAAGAGGCGGCGTCCTGAGACACCAGGTGGCTCTCCCCACAGCTCACACAGCCGAGCACGGAGTTCAGGTGCGAGAGAGGTGGTCCACCCACACCGTGAGGCCGCCCGCTGTCGAGGAGAAGACTGCCCGGCCCTGCCCACGCTGTCGGTGCTGCTCCGGGGGCCAACAGTGAACTTGGGCTGCGCAGTTAACATACAGGTGGTACCTCGTTGCTCACAGTACTTAGAACTTGACCACGTGCTCAGAACTCACCGGACTCGCCATGGACTCAGCGGAGCCCTCCTCCGAGGTGCTGGTCCCTCCATCTGCCCACCCTGACCTGGAGCTCCCAGGCCCCCCACCCAGCTGCCCAGGAACCCACAGCACCTCATTCAACCTGCATCCAAGTGCGGGGCACAGGGCAGGGGGGAGGACAGGCAGCCAGCTGGCCCTGGGCCCCCAGAGGACCACACCGGCCACCTTAACCGGGGCTGAGGTCCTGGACACCCCGTGGCACTCTGGGGGTCTTCTCAAGCCAGCTCCAGGCAGGCACCCAACCTGCACTTGGAAACCTCTCTGTTCCACTCAGATTTCTGGTTTGTTGTGAAAATGTCACCGCCTCGCACTTCAGCCCCGATGTCCTCTGACCAGGCCAGCGGCTTCGTGACGATGGGTATCTCAGCCACAGGGCCTGACCCATGCACCTGGCTGAAGGCCGGCCAGGACCCCCTGGGAGCCGACTGCCCCCAGGAATGACCCTCCCCAGGTCTCGCCGTGCCCGCCCTTCACCCCCCGCTCCTGAAGCTCAAGGAACCAGGGACCCCAGGGTCTGGGACAGCACCACGGTTACAGCCAGGAGCACACGTGGGACACGGGCCTCCAAGAGGAGTGGGGAGGCCTGCAATGGGCCAGGCCAGTCCCCACACGCCTCCCGGTGGGCCCTCCTCCTCTGGGAGGGGGCAGCCAGGAAGATTCTAGAGTCTGGGATCCCCCTTCCCTCCTTCCCTCGTCTCACCTCTGCTCCCTCTCTGTCACACACACAGACACGCACATCAACACACAAGACGTGGTCGGCGTTTTCTCCGGGTGGCGGGGTGGGGGGTGGGATTATAATTCTTTCTGTCTTCTCCCAGGTATTTTTGTTACAAAGAACTTGCATTACTTTTAAAACCAGAAAGAAAAAAAAATGCTTCAAACATAAAACAAACAAGAAATCACAATTCCTTCCCCAACAGCTGCTCCCACCGTGCACACGGCCCACACCTGACCACGTCCTCCTCTGCAGGGGGGACACAGGCCGGGCCTCCCCACAGCTGCCCCCCCAGCCCAGCCTGGCGCCTGGACCCACAGGCCCTGCCGGGGCCCAGGGAGGAGAGTATCCATGCGTGCACACGCGTGTGCCTGAGGGGTGATGGGCGGCTGCCGTGAAGACGGAAAGAAACAAAACTCCAGGGAGTCTTCTTAGGAGAAAGGCAGCACCATAAGCATTTAACAAAAGCCAGATGCCGTAGAGAGACGTGTAAAAAAAGAAAGAGATGCTCACCTTCCCCCAGAGACAGGCCTGCAGCTTCTCACTAGACGGCAGAGGTCAGGGTGCGTGTGGGTGGTCACGCAAATCTCCAGTTCTATGGCCCGATTCTGTCCCCTGACACTCGTGGGAACGTCATTCCACGTAAACAGCTGGCCACGCTCCCCCTGGACGCTGTCACCTCTGCCTGCAGCTGGGGGTCCCACGGGAGAGCAGGAAACACCTCCCCAGGAGAGGTCAGGTCCGTCACCGCTCACCCCCATCCTGGCCACCCATTAGGAGGCAGCCTTGCCCAGCCTGGGGTTCAGACGTACCAGGACCTGCAGGGCTGGGATGTGCAGGGGCCCGTCCCTGCTGCTGGGACGGGGGAGGGCGCGTGCCACGCCTGCCCGGCTGGTGGTGGCTGAGCCCGAGGAGGGGAGCCCGGCTTGGGAGCGGACCCCCAAGGGGCTCACTGCCTCGGTGCCTTAGTGATCCAGGCCGCTGAATGTGCCCCAGGACCAGGGGCCGGGGGCTCCTACCACCCACGCAGAGGCTAGGAGTGCAGAGCTGCCCCCAGCGACAGCACGGGTCCCTGAGGGGCCGGACCAGACTTGGTGGGGGGCCACGTCATGCCCTCGACGCTCCCCCATCAAGGCAAGTACCACTACCGTCCCTGTTTCTACAGATTTTCCACAAGCAGCTCACAGAGGTTGCTCCCATGCCCAAGAGATCCTGACTGGGGGCCTGGGGCTCGGGGAAGGGACCCTGTGGAAAGTTTCTGTGGAACACGCACCCAGCCCTTGGGGGCCTCCTGGTCCCCGGGACCCCGCAGGCTGTGAGCGGAGGGCCGCTGCATCCCGAGTACTCATGGGCATGGTCCCTGCTGCTATGTTTTGGCTGAGTCAAGCTTTGCCAAGTTTCATTTATTCCCTGAGCCGGACCAGGCAGGATGGCCGGATACCAGCACCTCAGCATCGCCAGCACGGTCCCTAGACCAGGGCGGCCACCACCCAGACTCTGAGCCCAGTCACTGGAAGGGCTGAGGGGGTCCAAACTCCTTCTCAGGCGTCATTTCTCAGTGAAGAGAACGGTCTGTAACCTGGGTGTAGGTTTCAGGAGGGCGTGGTCCAGGCCCCCGGCTCCAGATGGATGGGATACCAAAGGACAGCTCTGGGCAGCCAATGCCCCGTGGCCTCCCGGGTGGGAAGAGGCCCTGGGGCGACTCAGCTGGGCCTGGCCCTCAGGCAGCCCCCGCCCCATTCCCGGGAAGGCACCACAGTTATTTAATCCAGTCTGTGCCGACATCAATCTGGGAGGATGTCTGACAGAATAAAGGTTCAGAACGACTGTGACAGACACTCAGAGAGGATGGAATTTAGCAATCACGAGTGTCAGCCCTGTGCCTGGATGAGAACGAAACCTGGGCTGCCGAGGAGGCCAGCAGGGCCTGAGGCCAGCACGGGGCCCGGAGCTGACCACAGGCTGGGTCACCACCAGGCACACGCGTGACCAGGAAGACAGGGGCCCGGGCAGGTCCCCAACAGGAGGGAAAGACCCAGATGAGAAGGCGGCTTTGCCCTCGGGGAGGGTCCAGGCCATGTAGGTGGGGACATGGAGGCCCACACGGGGACCAGGAGGTGGGAGCCACAAGGCCCGTGGAGTTTGTGGTGGGAGGACCCAGGGGCCCTGGCTCGTCTCTGGCTGGGCCTGGGGCACCGCACCGCACCTGTAACCAGGGCAACTGCACTCTGGTGGGAAGGGCTGCAGGCGTTCTGTCTCCCACAGAATGGGGGGTCTGGCAAGTCTGGGGGTGCATTTAGCATCTGCACGTGCCCCACGGCCAGCGTGGGTCAGGGCCTTGCCGTGAGTGTCCTGGGCCTCACAGGGCCCTTTGGGAGACGGGCGATGGTGAGTGGTTACAGGGAACCAGGTTTCAGTTAAAGCTCAAGGAGAACTCATGACGACAGCAGTGACCTAAATCAAACCCTCATCCTCGTCACCTCTGGATCCAGAACGAGCCGCTCCCAGCTAAGGACACCCAGGACGCCTCTGAAAGAGAGCAGGCCCCGTCCTGCGAGGCATGGAGGGCGGTGAGATGCGCGGTTATGAAATCCTGTGTTAGGACCTGCCAATCCTTGTGAAACCCAAGGACGGCACTTTATGAAGTCAAGTCCCAGGCGCAGTACACGTGCTGTAAAACGCGCCTGCTGTGAGCGCGCAGGCCGTGAGTCCTCCAGGCGCCCACCCAGGCCAACCCACACCCCCGACCTGCAGAGTCTCCCGTCTCCCAGAAAGTCCCGCACACCCTTTGCTGCTGATTCCTGCACCCCTGGTGTGAGCCACCACCGGTCAGCTTTCAGGACAGGAGCCCGGGGGCTGCAGGACTTGGTCGGGGGGACACAGCACAGGATGGCAGCTGTGTGTTCCCGGCTGCTGCGTACAATTGCTTTTAACCAAGATTTATGGTCCAGGACGTTGTAACCCACCAGCCTAAATGACCTTGAGCCTCTTCCTCGTCCCGCGGCCCCGTGGTCCAGCCTGGACTGGCCCTGCTGTTCCTGCAGGTGAGGCCACACCAGTGATGGCAACACATCCAAGAGGTCCAGTGGGTCCACGTGGTAGACACACTCAAATCGCCCCCGGGGTAGACAGAGGCCCTTGTTTTCTGGGCGGGGGGGTGGCCCACTGGCCTCGAGAAGGTCTCAGACGGCCTTTCCACATGTGTCCTGAGTACACGGAGGGCTCCCAGCTGGGGGGATGGAGCGGGGGTGGGGGGGTGTCCCAAGTCTGGAGCCAAGTGGCCGGCACCTAATCCCATCCAGCAAACCTCTCCCCACTGGCCTCAACACGACTTCCTGGGATGTTGGGTGTAGGTCGGGGTGCAAGACTGCTCCCCACCCCTCTCCCTCGAGGGACCAGGTCCCACCGGCAGGGCCTGCCTGCTGCTTTGATTCGGGGTGACGTCCTGAACCTCACAGACACACACAGGACATGGAGCTGTTGCGCTCCTGAGCTGGGAGCTTCAGTTCCCACACCCCCCGGACTGCAGAGAAGGGCTGCTGGGTTGGTCCTGGGCTGGCCCCCCGCCTTGGCAGACGCCTCCGCCCGTAAGACGGGCAGAGCACCTCCTCCCCCCGGAGAGGCCAGGGGCAGGCGGCTCCTCGCAGGAGAAATCAGACACCAGGGAGGATGGGAAAGACTCTCCAGTCTCACCAGTCCCGCCAGCGACCGAGGAGCACGCAGCCCTCGGTGGGACCTGTGTGGGGCGAGGGGCGCTCAGTGCCGAGACCCTCAAAGGCCACCTGCCTTCGCCCTCGGAGTGGACCTGTAGGGGTCTGCCTAGGCGGGAGAGGAAGACGCCAGCAATCGGCGTGTCACTGCGCATCGCCGCGACAAACCAGAGAACATGGAGGGCCCCGCGTGGCACACGGGGATGTGGCCTTGGCCACTGGAAATTGTGGTGTGGATGGCCTCTCACGCCCTGGGGCGCATCCCTCCGCCGTGCAGGGTTTCCATTCTGCACGCAGGGCCCCCCTGTGCTGCGCTCTCATGGTGCTCATGGGTCAGCAGCCTCACCATGTTCTCGGGCCACCACTTTGTCCACGGTCACCCCGAACGGGCATCCGAATCTGCGCTTGGCTCATTGCCAAAGTGTTACACAATGAGAAAATACTATGAGCGCCATCGGGAGGAGGAAAGAGTTAAGGAATCACTAGGGGTAACGGGGGGGGCCTGGTGACAGCGGGGAGCGGGCAGCAGTGTGGATGCCGCTGCCACTGCCGCTGGGTGGGGACGGTGGTGGGAGGGGCCCCTCACCTCATGCTCTCCAGCGTACGTGGAACATGTCACCATGGATTTAAATAGCACTGGACGAAAACAGAGTTCAAGGAGGGAGCGAGGCAGCGCTGGTAACCCAGGCAAAGGCGCTGTGCCGCCCTAAGGCGCACGCAGACTCTGAGCATCCATTAGGAGATGACTATTGTTACTGCGTTAACTGTGGGTTAAACTCACCAGCCAGTTTGGCCCGAGGCCAAGAGACAAGGTAAGGGGGAGGCAGACAGGGGAGGGGCGGCCGGAGCAGCTCCCAGGCTGAAGGCCTCGGAGAGAGGGGGGAGGCTGGGAGATCCCCCATGCCCGGCTCTGTGTCTCTGCGGTCAGGACACCCGCAGGGGTGCGCTCGCCCCAACCTGCTCAGGACACCCCCTGTGGAGCCCAGCCCCCATTTCCTTAGAAGGACTTCAGGGCAGGTTGAGCACAGACACCCCAGGGACCCTGCAAGGCGGCTGCAGCTGCACCTGCAGCTCCCGTTTGCAAAGGGCTTTCTTCACCTGCCCCTCAGCCACGAGCCCCCCACCTCCAGCTGGGACTCCCGATTGGACAGCAAGCAGCTTGGCTCCCATCAGGGGACGGGCGCCACTGCCCGCTGCCCCGGCCCAGCACGCCCCTCTCCTGCTGCCCTTGGAACCCGGCTCCAGCCCCCACCCACGCTAGTCCTGCCCCCAAACCACAGGCCGCGGCCCTCCGTCTCCAGCCCGGGGTGATGGGGGGGCCAGGGCCCCGACGTCAGCAGGAGGCCGTGCGGAGAGCAGAAGCTCCGGCTTCCTAATCCACAGCCCGCCCCTCCTGGACAAAGCGAGAGCCACTTCCAAACTGAAGCCAACTGCCGGGACCCTGGACTCTCAAACTAAGGGACCCGTGTTTAGTTCCACCCCTAGTTATATAAACACTAGCGTGAGGGTTAAAAGAAGCCAGAAAAGAACACCTTACGACCAGATGGAGTGTCACAGTCTCGATATTTGAGTTACACTGAAACCAAGCTTGTGGTGAAAGCCGAGCATGGCGTTCCGGATCGCCATTCAACTTCCACTTAAACACGTGTGGCCGGTCCCAAAGTCCAGGTCCCTGTGGAAGGGTGTGGGGACCAGCCAAGGATGATCTCTGCATGGGCTGGGGGTGTGAGGGAGACAAAGAAATCAAGGGAAACCGGCATCTCACAGAAGGGCCCCTCCCGTGGCCCGGCACAGGGGACCAGCCCAGGCCGCTCTGCAGCTCAGGCCTCGACGGGGCGGTGGCCCGACCCATTAAGCTGTGGGGCCGTCCCTGACCTTTTGGGCGGTAGGACTGGGTCCCTGGAGTCGAGGTCCCCCCAACAGCGACCCTGCCTGGTGATGCTTCGCAGGCGACCTGTCCGTAAGGATCGGGGAGGGGAGCTGAACTTGGGATAATCGAGGGACGGGTCACATTCGCAGACAGATGATCCTCACGGCTCAGAGCACGGCACCCGCCTTCTCCCAACTTAAAGACAAGCCTTTGAACTCACCCTGCTCCGTAAGTTAGCCCCTGGCTGTCCCCAACAACACAACTGTGAAATAGAATTATGGCCTGCCCAGCAGAGTCACAGATCTTCTCATGCAAACCTCCCAGAATCCAGCTGGCCGGTCCCAGCCTGCTCCTGTCCCGTCACTGCCACTCCTGTCCACGGCCACGCCCTCTCCTACCCTGGGCTGTCCCGTCCTCCCACCCGGGCCACGTCCTCCTCCCACGCCCAGAAGCAGGATGAGCTGGGACGAGAGGGGCAGGGGGCAGCCCCCTGCCATGGCCGGGCGCCCCCTCTGGAACCTTCTGCTGGCTGCCGCGGATGCCCAGAGCCCCTGCCCACTGCCTGGCTCGTCCCGCAGCCTCCTGTAAGTCTGCAGATGTGGGAAGGGCCCCCAGGAAAGCACGGGGGAGAAAGGAGAGAGTCCGCTTGTGGCCACCAGCTCAGCGAGAGGCCTCTGCTTAGAGACGCCTGCCCGGCAGGCCCTTCCGAGAGAGGCTCGCCCGGGCTCTCTGAGAGCCTGGCTTTTTCATCTGGATGAGAGCTGGTGGAGGGAACTGTGATAAAAAGGAAAAGAATAATGGCTGTGATTACGGCAATGGAGCAGGCTTTCCAGGGCCTCTTGGAACCGAGATCAAAGCCTCTCTAGTTAAGTTCCTTCCAGCGGCTCCACTGCAGCCTTAACATCAAATCAGTGTCCCGCCCCCTTGGCCGAGCGCCCCTTTCCCCTCCTCCCCAGGCTCACCCAGGCTGCACAGAGAAAGCTGCAGGGTGGGCCACAGAGATGCCAGGTGACCTGAGCTAGCAGAAGCCACCACGTGGCGGTCAGGGACCTCCCCCTGCTGTCACTGCCACTGCCATCAACCCACGGAGGACAGGGCAGTGCCCAGAGGCAGGATGCTTGTCCTTGAGATGTGAGATTTCAGAGCCGGCTGCCAACTGAGCTTCAAGATGGAAACGCAGGGATGGATCAAGGGCCCCTGAGACACCCTCGCCGCCAGCACCTGGGGAGACAGGCGCCCCCCGCGAGGAGCAGCTGTTTGTGGCCGGTTCTGGGCCCTCAGTCTGGGGAGGGGAGGGTCATTAGAGGCGGCCCAGGCCAGGCTTGCAGAGGGCAGAGGGGTCTGGGGTTGTGTGTGACCTCGTGGGGCTGTGCTCCGCCCTGGAGAAGGCTGGACGGGGACAGATCCCGCAGGACACACAGGCCCAGCGCTGCCCCTCCACATGTCCGGCATCACCCACCATCCCTGGGCCCCTGGTCTGTCCTCCCTGGTACCTGCTGTCAGAGCCCGGCTACCCTGGGCTGTGCCCCCTCCTCCGTTCAGGTCCACAAGGGCCCCTCCCAACTCATGCCCTCAGACCCCGCTGAAACGACACCTCGTGGGGTGCACCGGGCCACCGCACCTTTCAGTCCTCTTCCTCTAGCTGGGAGGGACGGGGGCAGTGAGGACGCTGGTGGCCACGCGGATCACCCCGCACGTCAGCGCGGTCCCGCTGCCTCCCCAGACTCCACAGAGGGGCGAGGCCTGCAGGGTCAGGGCTGGACAGCTCCACCTGGGAGGCCCTGTGACCTCTCCATCTGGAGGGGACCATCCGAGCCTGGACCACAGCGGCCTGGCCTTGCCGTCAGGGACCCTGGGCGCCTCAGGCGGGTCCTCGTCCTCTGTCCCCTGGTCTGCACGCTGAGCCGGGCAGACCCCGACCCCTCCACTCCATGCTCCCCTGCAAGCCTGCAGGGCCCAGGTGGGGTCACCAGCCTTGTCAGTCAAGGCCCCCCTGCCCTGCAGAACCAACCCAGGCCTCCAGAATCCCAGTCGGTGACTCCACCCGGGCCCACCTCTGCCTGGAGCTGCACGGCCAGCATCCCAGAGGCCGTGTCCTCTCTGCTGTGGTCACAGGGGGAGCAGATTCACCACTGCAGCCAACCCCGTACCGGCCACCAAGGCAGGGCAGATCCCCCCGGCAGCGGGTGCCCAGGCCCCTCCTGACCAGAGGACTCGCCAGGCTCTGCCAGCACCCAGCACAGGGTGAGGGCTCCAGAGCGGGATCTACCACACACCCCTAGGTGCAGCCGCCCACAGGATGGCACAGAGTGCTGGGCGCGGAGAGGCTGCACCCAGACTCAGGGCGCCGGCCACTGTCCCTCTACACGTCGCTACGTGCTCTGTGACATCTCCACCACACGCCAGGAAAGCCTGAAGGTGTGAGATTTCCCTGGGGCCTCTCACTGTGGGAGCGGGAAAGAGGCTCGGGTCCCGCGAGAGCGACTGTCACCTGGGTCCCCGCACAGAGTCCAGTCCATTCACCGTGCAGTGAACGCAGCTCCGAGGAGCCGGGCAGGGCTGGGTAACGAGGCCGTACGGGGCTCTGATCTGCAGAGCTTGGTCTGACCGCACGGCTCAGGGTCCCGGCGTGGTCACAAGGATAGTGCCAGGCAAGGGAGCCCGGGGACAGCTGGCCAGTCAACACAGCCCACACAGCCCCCCACTCTGGGTTTTGTTGGGGGCGTCAGAGGGACAGGGACCCACGTCTGGGTGCTGGAGGGCTCCCTCCCTGTCTAGGCGGCCTTTCCAGGCCAGCTCCCTCCTGGAAACGCAGGGGGTGGGGGGATGGCCAGCCCCGCCCACAAGGAGGACTGGTGTCGGGATGCTGCTGCCCACCGGGAGCCACACCCCTTTGCTGGGTGCTGCCCCTGCCAGGCGCCTGAGGCTGCGGCTTCACCCCCGCCCTGGCGGCAGAGGGGTCAAGACCCCAGAGGTGGCCGAGGGCGCCCTGGCAGGTCTCATCCACAGCAGCCGGGCTCACCTGACCTTCAGGAGGGGCTGAGCCTCCGGGAGCCCTGTCGGGGAGCAAAGCGGGGTGCAGACCCTCCCCGGATGTCCCTGAAGGCGAGCGCAAGACCCCTTGGTATCCCGAGCACAGGCCCCGGACGCCGCAGGGCTCCCCGTCCTCCCCAACCCCTCCCACAGCCTGCCGCCCTGCGGTGCCTCATTCTCCCAGCGAGGGGGAAGCTGGTCCTCGGACCTGGCTGCCTGGCTTCGGGTTGAAGAGCAAGGAGCCGGGAGCCCCCTCCCCAGCAGACGGCACTTTCTGCCCCTTCCTGGCGCTGGACCCCGGGAGAGGTTCAGGGCAGGGTTCCGCACGGGCCCAGGGCCCTGCTCCTGCGCTGATGCGCCGGCGTTTACGGAGCGACAGTAAAGGGGACAGAACGCTTGTATTGTTCTCCTTGAGGCAGCAAGTGCTGCCCTGAAACGTCCGTCACGAAGCGCCTGGCCTGTCCAGCTGGCTCCCTGTCAACTACCCCGCGAATGTGTCTGTGAATGCGGTGAGCATGGCTGGCGGGTCTCCGCGGTCCCGGGGCCTGGCCCGAGCTGGACTTGAACGCTGTTAGCACAGCTCTGTGAACACGCGGTAATTATGCTGCAGTTCACGACCTCGCAGGAGTCAGTAAAAGGCACGCCAGCGTCACTCTGCTCCGCGGGATGGAGCAGCCCGCGCCCGGCTGGCCTTCGCCAGAGACGCCAGAAAACCGGGCAGATCCTTGCCTCTGGGCCCCACGCGCCCCAGACCTTGCCCACTCCAGCCGGCATGGCACCCTGTGCTGGTCAGAGCCACGGCCTGGAGACGGGCACTGGACAGCAGCCTCCCTCAGCTAGAAAGAGCCCAGCGCCGTTCTGCCAGCTGAGCCCCTATTAGAGGATCTGGCATCTGCTGTGTCAGCAGCACAGAGAAGACCCTCGGTCGGCCTCCCAGGCTCCTGCCCCCATCCCCACCCCGGACCCCCAGGCACCTGGAGCCCAGAGGAGTCACCGGGTCGTGGTGGGCGATCTCCTGGAGGGGGCATGGTGTCCACGCGGGGCCAGTCCAGACCATCACTTGTGAGTAGGGGCCACCCCTGCCCTGCACGTCTGGGACACTCCTGGCCCAGTTCTCAGTCTCGTGACCCAGCATCACTGTTAGCAGTGACACCCCTGGTGACCAAAAATGTCCCTGGCAGGCGATGGGAGGAGGGGCCGTTTGGGCCATGATGTCCCCGAAGGGCTGTCTGCCCCCTCCCATTGGGTGGCTTGAACCCAGGGCTTCTGCCCGGGGCAAGGTGGATGTTTGGGGGGGCGGTCCTGTGTTCTGAAGGGTGTCCGGCACCCCCGGGCTCCCCCGAGACGTGGAGACCAGACATGACTCCAAGACCAGACAGATTCCCTGGGGCCAGAACCACCGATGAGAACCCGACTTGGAACCAAACTATGACGCTGCTTTTTCAAAGACACTCATTTCAATCTGAAGTGAGTTCATCTGTCTTTCAGACCATTACTGGGCCCTGGGGATGCAGGATGAGCCAGGGCCAAGGGGCTGGGTGCCGGCAGGAGGGGGTGGGACGCGGAGCCAAGCCGTGTTCCCGGGCCTCAACCGTCGGGACCAGGCTCCACGTCCTTCCCGAGCTGGAAGAGGGGGCCGAGAGGCGAGGAGCTCCCTGCAGTCTCACCAGAGACCTGCCAAGCCCTCGCTCCCATCTGCCTTTCAGGATGTGCAGGAAATGACCCCCGAAGGATGACAGTGATGGTGGAGAAAACCCGCTTTCCCTTCACGAGTGGACTCAAAGGCTTCAGTGTCCCGGAGTTGGGGCTGAGTGCCCTGAGGCTGAGGGCGTCAGGGCAGAGCCTGGGCCCCTCCTGCAGCCCTCGGCAGGGACAGCTGAGGGGGAGGCCACTGTGGGGAGAGCCAGCCCGGGACCCCGTAAACCCCCTGTGGCCACCAGTCCCGAGTGTTTCCTCTTCCAGGAGGGGCACCTGCAGGCCAGGCTGGCGGGGACGAGCCCCCCTTCCCGAGGGGCTGGGAGTCCTGTGCAGACCCTCAGCTGCCGCTTCCCTGCCCCTTATCTCAGGAGAGGGCACCCCTCGGTAGCATCCCCGACGGACCAGGACACGTGTGGCCATCAGCTGGGCACGGGGAGCCCTCTGCCTTCCCTGGCCTCCAGCACCAGGGGGACAGAAGGTGGCCCAGGCAGGGCGTGGGGACAGTGGCTTGGCCTCCAGTGGGCCCAGCCCTCCAGAGGGGGCAGCCTGGGGGTATCTGCCCCCACACCCTTCGCCCGCCTACCAGGGAGGACACAGGGCTGGCATCTGCAGCTCGTCCGGCTTGGACGGGACATCTGGGGACAGACCTCTCATCTGTATCGGCAGAAGGCCTGGGGAGGTTTCCTGGGGCTGCAGAGGGGACCAGGCACCATCCCGCCCTCCCTGGCTGACCGGCTTCCTGGCCGGGGCACCTGGAGGAGGCTGATGGCCTTGGTGGCTGTGGGCAAGGAGCCGTCCCGTGGGCGGGGCCGGGTGGGCAGGGTCAAGGGCGAGGACCCACGCAGTGGGGGGAAGGGCTGCAGGCCGAGGGGGGGCCTGCTGGGCTGGGGGTTCCCCGCTGACACCCCAGCAGCCAGGGGTCCAGTGGGGCAGCGACCAGCCTGCCTGGCATCCCGATGAGCCTCGACTGGGTGGATGTGAAGTAGAACATGGTAACCTGTGCTGACAAGTGTCCCCTCCCCGTCGTCCCAGCTGGGTGTCACCTCCCAGGCCGACCTTGACCCCTCTGACCCTGCCAGGACCTTCAGGCCGGACCGAGCCCGGTGGCAGTCACTTCCTGCCCCCGTGCTCATCCCAGCCCAGCCTCCAGGGACCACAGGCTCCGGCCCGGCCGAGGTGCCCACCGTCTCAGAGCCTCGGTTTCCCAGCCTGGGCTCAGCCTGGGCAGCCTCCCTACCCTGCACCCCATGGGGTCCCTCGGGCACCCCCTCCCTCACCTGCAGCCTCCTCGCCAGTTAGAGTGGGACAGGGCTGGCCTCTGGGGTCCTGCCTCAGCAAGACCGAGGGTGTGGTCCTCCCAGGTGGGATAAGCCCAGACAGAGGGTCTCAGACAACAAAGATGGAATTCTGATTCTGCGGCTTACTCCCGAGGGTAAGATGGCACCTCTGTGAGCTCGTGGAAAGTGGGGTGGGATACCCAGCAGGCCGGCTGTCCTAACCATCTCAGGGGACACCGTCAGCAGCACCATGGGGGACACAGGGCAGCCTCTGGCCCAGCCCACGCTGACACAGGTAGACAAAGGCCATTTCACCACCCCTGGGGCACACGGAAGCCGCCTCTGCTTGGGACTGCCAGCTGCCCGGCATGAGCCCACTGCAGGACCGGGTGATGGAGAAGCTGCCCTGACAGTCCTGCTGCCCACGACCCCATCTTGGGAGGCCCCGGGCTCGGGAGACCCAGGGTGGTTCAGAAGAGCCCAACCACAGTCTGACTTGCTCTGGTGTGCTTTTTTAGGCAGGCGCGGTGGAGCCCAAGCCAAGGTGCTGATTGCAAAATCCTGTTTCCCCGTTTCAAGGTGCATCGTTGTGGATTGCAGGAAGCACGGGGTTGGTGGGGTCACTGCCTCAGAGGGCTGGCTGGTGCTGCCTGCGCTGAAGGAGCTTAGCCCCACGCCCTGCAACGCAGACAGGAGCCCCCAGGGGCCACCAGTCCCCGATGAAGGAGCAAAGGTGACCCTGTGGAGGAAAGATCGTCTTCCCACAAAAACTGCTGGAAAAACTGGAATCCCACACGTGAAAAGTGCATCCGGATTCGGACTTTCCACCCTCCACAAAAACAAGCTTAAATGGGATGCAAATAAACACAACAATGTAAAACTTCTGGAAGAAAACAGGAGAATCTACGGGACCTGAGTTGTTAGATAGATTGGACACGGAAAGCAAGATCCAGGAAAGACAAAAATTGATAAACTTGGCATTGGTAACACTAAAAACTTCCATCCTCAAAAGAGAGAATGAATGCACAAGCCACAGATGGGAGAAAATACTTGCAAACTACACATCTGACAAAGGACTTGTATCCAAAATGTACACGAACACTGAAAATTCCACACTAAGGAAACAAACAACCCAACTGAAAAATGGGGAAACGATCTGAATAGACTCCTCCCCTAAAATGGCAAATAAGATATGAAAAAATACTCAACATCACTTCTCATCAAGAAATTTCAAATTAAAACAACAATGAGATACCATGCACACCTATTAGAATGGCCAAAATCTGAGACACTAACCGCCAAATGCTGGTGAGTTTGTAGAGTAGCAGGAACTCTCACCCATTACAGGTAGGGATGCAGGATGGTGCAGCCACTTTGGAAGACTGTCAGTTTCTTACAAAACTAAACGTACTCTTACGAGCCAGAAATCATGCTTCTAGGTATTTACCCTTATTTATTTGAAAGCTTATGTACACACACACACACACAAACTACACATGAATGTTTACAGTTGCTTTTTACTCATAATCACCCCAAACTGGAAGCAACCAAGATGCCCTTTAGCAGTGAGTAAATAAACAAACTGTGGTCCATCAAGACAATGGAATATTACTCGGTACTGGAAAGAAATGAGCTACTGAGCTCAAAACGACATGGGGGAGCCCTAAATGCATATTACCTAGCAAAGACAGCCAATGTGAAAAGGCTACATTCTGTATGGTTCCAACTATGGGACATTCTGGAAAAGACAACGCCACAGAGACAGTAAAAAGATCCGTGGTTGCCAGGGGTTTGGGGAAGAGAAGACGGGAAACAGGAGGGGACAGGAGAGCAGGAGAAGGGAGGGAGGGAGAGGAGAGCACAGGGGAACTTCAGGCCAGTAAAACTCTTCTGGACGATACTGTAAAGGAGAATACATAGCATTATGCATTTGTTAGAACCAGCATCACTTCACAACACAGAGTGACCCTTAATGTACACAAGCAAGTCATTTAGGAGGCTGGGGGATCTCCAGAAGGTGTTCAGACGGCATCAGGAGCATCTAAGCTGTTGGAAATGTGTGACCCCACCTCAATGGAAGAGGTGGGGGGAAGGCGCTGCCCTATGTCACCATGGAAATAGTGGAGTCTGCGGGAACAAAGGCACAAGGGGGGGTGCACATAGCTCTGTCCCCAGCTGTTGGAGTCATTCCCGTGGCATACAGAAGGACAACTGTGACGCTGCCACACATCTACCCCTGAACCGACGATTAGGTAAAGGTGGATGATGGAGCCAGGTCTTCGGTGTTGCCTTGGGTTAGCGAGGTTAGACCTGCAAGGGGAGGAGGCCGGGATGGTCCAGATGGTGACGGCTCAGAGCTGAAGGCACGCTCAGCCTAAGGCAGAGGCAGGTGGTTACCTACAGATGTGCATGTACACAGGTGAGTGTGCACAGGTATTTCCTGGCTGTCAGTGGAGAGGGCCCAGGAGCAACAAGGGCACCCAGCACCCCGATTTTGCTCTCTAACTCCACTGTCCCCTAAAGGAACCAGGACTCCTTGGAGAAATGGCTTATTTCAGGATTGGGTAGGAAAGATATAGCCTGGAGCATCTTGTACTGCCAAGAAGGAAGAAAGTGCTCAAAAAACAAACAAAATCACCGGTTGGGGAGGGGGTGTCAAAGGCACACAAGAGCTCCCAGTGGCCAAAGCTAAACAGGTGAATAACCAGGTACATGACGCAAAACCAGGTATGAGAGTCTGTGAGTCCACGCTGACACACGGAGGTGACAGGGTCAGTTAACATGGGGAGCAGGTACACATTTCCAGGGCTGAAGAATCCCCTATAATGAATGTAGGTGCACTGCCCGACCTCAAGGGGGTGGGCGTGACTCCCCACTCCTGAGTCCTGGGCTGTGCAGAGTGACTTCCTCCCAAAGAGAACAGGAAGACGGGGAGGAAAAAGAGGAACCTCAGAGGGAGAAGCCTCAGCCAGGTGACCAAGGTCAGCGTCACAGCCATCAGTCACACCGACAGCGTGAGCCCTGATGTGATGGGACAGGACTGTTACCTCACCTTCTCCCAAACCCACAACCCGGTCTAATCGTGAGGAAAACATGAGACAAAACCTAATAGAGGGCCTTCCACAAAACATGTGACCCGCTCCCCCAAACTGTCAAGATCATCAAAAGCTGCGAAACTGTCAGCTAGGAGGAGCCCAAGGAGACAGGATGTCTAACTGTGCAGTGGGGTCCTGGACGGCAAAGGGATGCGAGGTAAAAACTAAGGAAGTCTGAGCACATGTGGACTTTAGCAAATGACGACATACGATAGTGGTTCCTTCACTGTAACAAATGCCCCAAACTATCCTAAGGTGTTAATAACAGAGAGAAGTGCACACAAGATATATGGGAACTTTCTGAATTATCTTCACAACTCTTCTGTAAATCTAATACTTAAAAAACGAGTTCTATTAAAGTACCTATGGAAATGAAGGAAATTAAGCCCCTATGGCGCGTATGCTGAGGAGCCCCCAGACGCTCTCGGAGGCCGGGCCAGCATCTGATGTGGGAAATGGGTCATGCTGGCCTCGCTGGTCTGTCCCCACCCCCGACACACACACCTGTCTCCAGGCTTCCTGAGGAATACGCTGAGTCCTGGGATTTTGAGGCCAGCCTTTCGCTCAGCGAGAACGACCTTGTTCTCTTTACCCAGCCACCCCCGGGGACGTGATTCATGCACCTTCTGGTCAAAGCATGGCACCCATGAGATACACGCCACGACTAAGTGAGAGTGACAGGCCCCGAGGGAGCAGGTGAACAGCGTGCGGATCCTGCCCACCTCCATCAGGGCTTCTGTCAAGGTCAAAGGGGACAGCTCTAGTGGGAGCTCCCCCAGCCACCTTGTAGCAGCTGTCCTGCATTCATACCACCTCCTCCAGGAAGCCTCCCATGACTGCACCCTTCCCCAAGCATCCACAGCCTTGCAGGCACCACGGCACGCGATGACTCCTTCCTTGCCCAAACTTAGGTCAGGTTCCGCTGAGACCTCTTCTGCTCCAGACCCTGGCCTTGGCCTGCTGAGCCCAGTTTGGGCAAGGAATCCTGTTAAGCCAGTTTATCTGGACTCCTCCCCACCCCTGGTACCTAACTGTTCCTCTTAGTAAGTTTCCACCCACTCCCTCCCACTCCCTCCTCACTGCACAGGAGCTGAGTTCACGCTCCCCTGTTACAATAGTCCCGAATAAAGACTTCCTCGCCCTTTATAACAAGGGCCCACAAGCGTCATGGGCTGGAGGCCTGGGGCCGTACGGGCAGAGGATGGGCCGGCTCCTTGCGAGGCCACCAAGGGTGGGGGCCGCATTTGGCCCGGGGGGTCTGGGAGTAAAGGGGGGATGTGGGGCAGGGGCGCCCCCCCATCCCCACTACCCAGCACCGCTCCTCAGAGAAGACCCACAGGCTGCCAGGACCATGTGGCCATCAGCGGTCATAGCTCAGGTGGCCAGGGGGCCCCAGCCCTGCCCTGCACAGGCAGGACCCCCGGACGGCTCATCAGTCAATCAGAAGAAGGCCCTCCCCGCTCACCCAGGCTCCCATTGTGGGGCTCCACGTGGTAAGCAGTATGGGGAGGTTGGGAGGTCCGCCCGGAAGGCCCTGCCCTCAGCAGAGGCCATGATTCTCCATCCCAGCTCCGAACACGGGGCTGATGAGGGTTTGTTGAATGACTGCATGAAGATGCCATGGTCCAGACCTTTTCTAGTGCTCCTTCTGGCACCCTCGACTCCCACACCCTAGGGAGCCCAAGGTCCACTGTGGGCACTCGTCAGAGGAGCCACCAACCTACATGCACTGACCACCTGCAGTGCCAGGTGAGGGGCAGCCACTCCCAGGGCAGCATCGGTGTCCGAGAACCCCCTGCAACAGGGGCCGGACGGCACTTCAGAAAAGCAAGGGTGGGAGTTTGCGGCAGGGCCTGGAAGGCTGATCTGGACCCACTGGACAGAACCTTCTGGAACCTGGGCGCTGGGCTCAGGCCCCAGATGTCCGGCTCTTGGGGTAGCCTGAGCCATCAGTCATGGGACAAGATCCAGTCTCCAGGGCTGGGTGCAGGCACAGGGCAAGAGAAGAGGAAGCAGTCAAGGGCAGCAATGCTGCGGTCGGAGATGGGACGGGGAGCTTCTCTCCTTCCATCCTCCAGCCTGGCCGCCCCCAACTCAGGCTCACGTCCCTTCCTTTCCTTTCTTCCTTTCCTATTGGATTTGACATTGGCATTTCAATAAGACGCCTGCAGCTCTGCACCCCACAAACACCCAGGTTGTAGTGCCCAGAGCCTGGGACTTGGGTGTGTGCAGCTCAGAGACACGGGAAGTGGGTTTTGACCTCGGAGACCTCCCCCCCGCAGTGTGCAGCCGGGCTGGTGCTGAGGCTGTATCTCCGTCCTGATGCCACCGCTCAGGTGGACGCTGGGGCTGCCGGCCCCTGTGCAACCATCAGTCCCCGAATTGTAAAGTGAGGGTCAGCCTAGGTCACCAAAGTCCTCCCTGAATGGGGGGCCTAGGACTCTGGGGTCCAGCTGCGTCCTGCACCCCTGGGTGCACCTGGCCAGCAACTGTGGGAGAGATGGTGCCTCCAACACAGAGTCCAGGGCTCCCAGGGCTCGTGCCAGGGCTGGATCTAGGAAGAACATGGGCCAGAAAGTCCCAGCTCTCACTAGGAGTGAGGACGCTGAGGCCGAAGGAAGATCACTGCCTCGGGAAGTCGCGCAGCTCACATGTTCGTCCATCCCACACATCACTCCTTTGCTCCGCAAAGATCAGCAGAGCAGCTCATTGGGCAACTCCAAGCCCACCGCCCTCACGGGCAGGGGCAGGGGGACAGGACGGGTGTGAAGGAGCTTCGCAAGCAAAGGGGCCAGGACGCCCCCCTCGCCAACCAGGGCTCTGGACGGGCCTCAGAGCCCACGTGGCCCAGCTCCCCATGCTGCCACGCGCCCGAGCGGCCTGATTGCCAACGACGAACATTAAGCCGGCCGATCAATTACCCAGCACCGGGCAGAGCCGTCCAGGGTATCTTTATGAGCAAGTAAATCCTGAGCTTGTTCCAATAAAGTATTTACGAGGCCTCTTGTCTCAAAAGTACACGGATGGCCTTTTCTAATTCAATCGACGCTGCAGAAGTAAATATGAAGACGTGAGAACGGGAACGTGCCACGGAGCGCCACGCGTGGACACAGTGCCCGCTCGCAAAGCGCGTCTCAGGCCTGGGAAAGCTGCTCTGGGCCCACGTGGTGGGGGCAGTGCCAAGGCCGGCAGAGGAAGCCCACTCCCACTCTGAGCCCCTTGTCAGAAACGCCGGGGCTCCCTCCGCCACGTCTGCTTCCACGCAGCCCGGAGGTTATGTGCACAGGCCAGACTCCCTGGGTTCAAATCCTGGCTCTGCCTCGGTTTCCCTACCTGAGAAATGGGCAGAAACAGCACCCACGGGGTGGGGCTCTCAGGACACTGGGCCGAGGTGATCACTCACCAGGTGCTCAGGGCAGGGCACCCCCGCCTTGAGTGGGCCGGCCCAGGACGTGCCCTTCCCACAGGCCCGCATGACCCCAGGTACAGTGTCAATGGACACGCACCGCAGACACTCAGCAGGGAATGGGGCAGACTCTGCTCACGCAGCCCGCCCTGGGGGGTGTTCCCTGAACGCCAGCCTCCCTTCTGAGGTCGGGGGGGGGCCACCATGCTGCACAGTGCCGTCCCCCGGCTGCTCTCACGGTCACTCAGCCTGAGGGGCGACGGCAGTGAGCCGGCAGGGCAGGTGCGGGCCCAGGTCGGGCGCACCTGCAGGCCTCTTACGAACTGCCTGCGGCTCCTGCAACAGACGTCACCTCCGACGGGCTAGTCTCCAGCAACGCAGAGAGCAGCGCCCAGCCCCAGACACTGACGGGGGCCTGCGGGGCTCAGGTCAGGGTGGGCAGCTTCCGGGGGTCGTGCCCCTGACTTCCCGGCTTCTGGAGGCTCCCGCCCCTTCCTCACTAAAGTCAGACCTCTGCCTCTGCCATCACGCCTCCTACTTTCTCTCTGACCTCCCTGACCCCCTTATAAGGACCCACACGGCGGACCCAGGGGTGGGGCAGCTGGCCAAGGTCACGGGGCGGGCGTCACGCATCAGCACAGGATCAGAGCTGGCCTCGCTCCCCGCCCCCCTGCCAGGTCCCCTGGCCTCGTCATGGTTGCAGCCAGCTGTGCGCTTGGGTATCAGACGGACCGACACTTGTGCCTGCATTACAGAGAGGATGCCACTCGGCCTTCCCCAGACGCCGCAAACTCAAGCTCCAAGGCGGGTGATGATGCTGAGGCCGTCTTCCCATCAGTGACGGCCCTTTCCACATGTTGAGTCATCAGCACTTTGGCTTGGGGGCCCGAAGGCCTTTCCTGGAGCAAAGACGGCGAACGTCCTTGACCCTGCAGCCACGGGCCCCCCTGGCAGCTGCTCCCTGCAGACTGTGCGGCCCAGAAAAATCACAGACAGACGTGGGGTGCCCCCCCCAAGAGCTTTATTTATGGACGCTGTGATTTGAATTTCATGAGCTAGTCTCTTTAAGTGTGTTCAAACATTTCAAGGTGTAAACAACAGTTCTCATCTCAGGAGCCCCGCATGGAGGGTCCACCCTTGCGGCCTCGGCCGCGCTCCTGGGGGGCAGGGGGGCGGCCTGCAGCTCCTGCTCCCTTTCAGGGATGCCCTTGCCTCCGACGCCCGTCAAACCGACGCCCCTCAACGCAGCAGGATTTACTGAGGGCGCTTCCGCATTCCTGGTGGTGGGTTTATAATTTTCCGACAACGACACTCGAAGTCTTGTCCGTGCTGGGGGTCACACACAAGCCATCAACAAGTGTCCCTCCTTCCAGGACCCCCGCCGGACACCTTCTTGTTCTTTTCTGAAGGACAGCGGGGAGGGCCGTCAAGTTCGCTGCTCAAGGGGCTACCCAACCCCAGCAGGTCTCCAGTGCCCACCTGTTTGGAAGGGATGCTGCCCTGATGTCAGCTAAACCCTCTGCCTCGTGGCCTCACTGCATTGGGCCGCCTGGTTCTCTGCTTATGTTTCTGGATCAGCTTGGACGTCACCTCCACCAGGAAGCCCGCCACCCCGGCCCCAAACCCAGATCAGCTCTGTGCTGCTAGCGCCTGTGTTCCTGCTTCAGCGATCTGTGAAACCAGATGTGCAAAGGTCCAGCCCCTGGGAGAGAGGGTCTCCGTGGAGGAGGTACCTGCCATCCATCTATGACTCAAACCCAGAGCCTGAGAAGAAGACCTCAGGCTTTTGCTGGAGAAGCTGCGCTTTTATTGGACAGAGAAGAAGTGACCACTGCAGTGGTGAGCGGCACGCGGGGCTGCCCCAGGAGGCCTCCAAAGTCCAGGAGGGCGGGAGGCACCCGGGAGCCCTGACCTGCACCTGCCAGACGCTGCGGCCACCCAAGGGCGGGGGTGGGCGGCGGGCACCTGTGCTCACCGTGGGGCGAGCGAGGACGTGTACCCATGTTCCCTTGACCCAGCGGGGCCTCCGTGTCCAGCCCGGAAATGCCCCGGCCGGGGCCACCCTTCCTGGGGCCCCTGGGTGTGCCGGGCAGGAGGCCCTCCCACGGTGCCCGTGTTGCGAGGGGGAGGGGCAGAGCGTCCACCCTCACAGCCTTGGCCTCCGCATGGGACGGCACCTCCCGCTCAGGTGGCATTAGCTGCCTGCAGCCCCGTACCCATCACTGCGCTCTGTAAGTGCTGCTTCAAGAGGAGAGGGCCTGACACCAGTGACAGCAGCTGGGGGCTTACCAGTGCTCTCCAACATCCCCAGGGATCTGAATCCACTCTCCCCACGACAACAAGTGCCTGCCAGCGCCACTCCAAGGAGCGTCGAAACCAGGTCCAGGCTCAGAGGCTGTGATACTCATGCAGCTGTGGCTCGGGGTCCCCGCACCCAGACCGCGGGAAGCTGGGCCGTCGGGCCCAGAGCCCTGGGCGCTGGGAGCCTTCCGTCTGCCCGAGGGAGGTCCTGCCTTGAGTCACAGGAGCACGGAAAGGCTGGAGGGCTTCTGGAGAGGGAGCCCTGCCCTGCGCTTTGTCACACAACTCACAGCAGCGCCATCGCCCCCCCTCCACACAAACACACACACACGCAGGAAAGGGCCCCGTCCCAGGACAGGCCCCCCAGAGAACGCTGCTCTAAAATGCACCCGCCTCGTCCTCTGCAGGGCACGGGTGAATCAGGACGGACTACAAGTCTCACGACGTTCCTGCCCAGCATCTGCTCCTGGCAAAGAACACAACTAACTAATGCCCACAGGACCCCTAGACGCAGCCCCCCCCGGGGGCTGGGAGTGCATCTGGGACTCTCCGCCCCCCTCACCCCAGCCCAGGGCACCTGCCGTCCAGGCAGCATCATCTCAGGCCAGCATCTAAGACTCGGGCCAGTGGGCCTCACGGTGGCGCCCACCGAGGTGCGGGGAGGCTGGGTCACAGGGGCACGCAGACCCCACGGGGAGCCTCCGGGTTCACAGGCAGGGAGGACCCACCATCACCCCACAGCCACCCAGGGCCCCCCCAAGCTGAGAGGGGCCTGCTGTACCCCACTAGCGGGAGAAAGGCTTGGGGGGCTGAGGGGACCCCGTGCACCCATGGGTCTGTGGGCACACGGGCGTGCCTCTCTGGGGAGAGGCCCCTCCTCTAGCTAGTTGGTTAGTTTTTATTCTGGTAAAATGCCCGTAACAAACTTCACTTTCTCAACCATGTTAAGTTCACGGCTCAGCAGCACTGAGTCCATTCGCACTGTCGTGCGACCATCACCCCCAGAACTTTCTCATCTTCCCAAGCAGAAACCCTGCCCCCATTACACACTGACTCCCCCTCCCCCTCCCCCAGACCCTGGCCCCGCCGTCTACCTTCTGTGTCTGTGGCTCTGACGGCTCCAGGGACCTCACACGAGTGGAATCACAGTATCTGTCCTCTGTGTCTGGCTTATTCCCTGAGTGTGCTGTCCTCCAGGCTCAACCACGTGTCAGAATTTCCTCCCGTTTTAAGACCCACTAATGATGGGCTCTACAGATGGCCCACACTGTGTTGAAGAAGGGGCCCTCCTGCATCAGACTCTCAAGGGACCCTTACATCTAAAAGGGCCAGGACGGGTGGGCTGCGGAGGGGCTGCCCTTGCCGCGGGAGATGACAGAGCCCAGGTCCGGAGGAGAGGAGGAGGACAGCAGGGGATCTGGAAGGACGTGCCGGCCTGGCTGGGGCACTGGAGCGGGCAGCCTGTGGGGAAGGCGGGTGGAAGGCAGAGCTGCCCGATGGGGGCCGAGCTGGCCCTGGGGCGCTCACGACATGGAGTGCAGCAGCTGAACAGGTGGTCTGGCCTCCGAGATGGGCAGGCCCCGTGTGCACACCTGCCCCCATGACACAGCCACTTGCTCCACATCTGACACCACATCCCACCTCAGTGGGCACCTGGACCAGTGTGCCTGGGCGAGGGGCCACCGTGTGGGTCCCCAAGCTTGCATCCACATCCTGCCACCCTCAGGGCACAGGGGTGGCATCAAACAACCTCCGTAGAAGGGATGCAGGACCTGGGTTCTGTCTGCCTGGGGAGATGCCACCAGTGGGGACTGCGTGTGCCTCGGGCCACGGGGACGCCTGGGTCACAGCCAGGGCTCATGCACAAGCCCAGCATCGGTCCAGAGCAGTAAATAATCGCGGTGCCCCCGCATGTGTCTGCGTCCGCTCAGGTGCACAGGTAAGAGGCAGGGCGGAGGGGTGACCCTCCCATTGGGAACTCGATGGCCAACCCCAGAGCAGAGGCAGCAGCTGATGTGCTTTTTAATGATGTGCTTTTGCACATTAAAGTAAATGTGATTTTTATATAAAAACAAGAATATCAGAGAAGAGAGAAAACAAATTCCACGGAAAATTGCACCACCCAGGGAAGCCGCCAAGGTGAGCTCTCCAGCACATGCTCACCCCGGTGTTTCCTCTCTGTCTGTCTCACATAAACACCTATGTTTATAAACACGGAACTCCAGGGTAACCGTGGGAGCATTGTACGTACAGTGTAAGCCTGCTTTTCTTCATTTTTGAAAGTATCACTGATGTTCCCACCTCGGTGGCTGGGGGTACTGTCCACATTGGAGATGCCAGGCGACCCTCTCCATCTGCCCCGGGAAAAGCTCCCCAGTCCCTCCCCACACGATTTTGTCAGATCCCAGGATAGCTCTCCGTGTGTCCCAGGACAAATTCCCTGAGGTGGGATTTCTGGGTGCAAGTACCCTTGAGACCAGAGGGCACACATGTCCCAGAAGCTGAGCCCGGGGATCTGCAGCTGAGTCTGCAAAGGGTGATCTGGGGCCGCCCAGACGTCACCCAGCAGGGCAAGAGCTCTGAGGCCTCCTAAGGTCTGACCCTGTAAAGACTCGCTGGGCTCACAGGGCTGAGTCCCCCCCAATCACCACCTTGTCCTGTCCTCCATATGCAGAGACCAACATCCTCCTTTGGAGGGAGGCCGCCCTGTCACACTGCCCAGGGCTGTGAACCCAGAACCCGAGCCATGCGGGACTCGGGGCTCCCTAGGCCTGACCCCATGGGCACCTTCAGCCCTGGGTTAGCAATGCTCACCCCAGCTGTGGGCAGGGGCCAGGACAGCCATGCCTGGATACTGACCCCTCAGCCCTCAGGGCTCCAGACGCCGGCAGCCTCTCTTGCTACTCAGGCCAACTAAGCAAACAGATTGTAATTATTTCCATTGTGCGCCTTGGAGTGAGAAAGGCAGGGCCCATTTCTGGAATCAGTCAGTCTCGAGTTTACATTTGAGGTCTGCCAGGTCACTTGTGTTGGGTCACCTCTAAAATCTCAAAAATCTCACGTGTAAAATGGAGGTAATACCTGCCTTCAACCTACAAGGGCTGTTAGGGCTAGAGGAGGTGGTGGATGTAAGACACCGAAACATAGAGATTGGTTCCCACCACCATCATCATCACCATCACTACCACCATTGTCATCACAATCACCACCTCTGTCATCGTTACCACCACCATCACCATCATTGTCATCATCAATATCATCATCACCATCATCATCACCACCACAACCATCACCCCCACCATCACTGTCATCATTGTCATCACAATCACCACCTTCGCTATCATTACCACCACCATCACCATCATTGTCATCACCATCTTATCATCATCACCATCATTATCATCATCACCATCATTATCATCATCACCACCATCATCACCATCGTCATCATCAATATCATCATCACCATCATTATCATCATCACCATCACCACCACAACCATAACCTCCACCATCACTGTCATCATTGTCATCACAATCACCACCTCCACCATCGTTAACCACCACCATCACCATCATTGTCATCATCATCATCACCACCACCATCACCACCACCACCACCACAGACATGCACTTACTGGCTTAGCCGGGTGCCACTGGGCCTCTCCTCCCTCAGGGGTCTGCTCTCTGCCCCTCTCTCCCCCAAATGGCCTGCCTCCACCCTTGCCTGTAGCCCCACCTGTTTCCTCACAGGTGTACCGCTTCCCCACCCGGCCTTCCCTCCACCCTTCACTCGCGTGCCACCCTAGGGCAGGGGCTCACAGTGTCTCCGCTGGACAGGCCCCAGCTCACCGTGCTGTGCCCGGCATGCTGTCAGCACAGAGGGGAGCAGGAGGGGAGAAGAAGGGGACCTCTGCCTGGAAGCCACCCATCCCAGGCCCAAAGGCTCCACAGCCAAATCCTCCTCCGGCCCCAGATGCAGTCTCCATGACAACCCTGAGCAGCTCGCCACCGAGGAGCGCCCAGCGGGCACCACGTGGATGTGGACGGCTGTTGGTGCCAGACAGGTGCCCAGTCCCCAGGGCCTCAACCTACAGGACCAGGTGCCACAGCAGGTCAGTGTCCCGGTATCTTCAGTGAGAAGACAGATGGAAGGTGCCGGGACTTTCCTGTGCACCCCAGGGATGCCCTTGGGCACATCCACACTGTATCACGACCCTGACTGATAGCAGATCCCCTACTCAGCCAAGGACCCCCAAAGCTGGGTGACCTCTGGACTTCTGTGACCCCAGCAGCCCAGAGGCAGAGGGGCCTGGCCTTGAGATATTCCGCCCCACAACGCATTCTCCCAAAGTGACACCTGGAGGCCGTCCATCACTATGGCCGAGGGCCCCACTTCCTGGCAGGCGAGCCCATCGCTGACCGTATGGGAAGCTGAGTCATTACGGTAAAAATCGCTTGTTGGAAGAGGCAACAACTGGTGGGACTGTGGCCATCTGCCTGGGCGCCCCCACGCCCCACCATGTCCTGAGACGCCAGACATGGAGCCGGGGTCCTCCGTGCGCCGAGCCCCTCCAGGTCCCCCCTGCTGCTGCCCAGACAGGCCGCCCGGCTACAGGAAGAACCGCGAGAGAGGTCGGAGCCAAGAACGAAAACTGTGATGAAAGCTATTTTTTAGGAGACGAAACCGCCCACCCAGGAGAACAGAGAGGCCGGCACGCCTGTGAGCTGATATGGGTCAGTTCTGTGCCTTCCGTCACGGTGCACCCTGCATCAAGCTTGGGCACCTCGAGGGCACAGCCTGGCAGCCCTTCCTCCGAACGCTGTGCAACGTAAAGGCGTTACCTACACCAGTAAATCACCTGCTCTCACACACACACACACACACACACACACACACACACACCCATAGGAAAGAGATGCATGCACACGTGTACACACACACACGCACACACCATAGTAAAGAGATGCATGCACACGTGTATACACACACATGCACACACCATAGTAGAGATGCATGCACATGTGTACACACACACGCACACGCACACACACACCATAGTAAAGAGATGCATGCACACGTGTACACACACACACACGCACACACACACCATAGTGAAGAGATGCATGCACACGTGTACACACACGCACACGCACACACACACCATAGTAAAGAGATGCATGCACACGTGTACACACACACACACACACAAGTGCACTTTAAAAAGGTGAAAACCAAGAGTGAACATGCCTCGCTGGGCAGGACAAACGTGGCCACACGGCTGCCAACAGCCCCATTCACCTCCCAGAGCCTTCGAGCGGCCTCTGCTCTGAAGCTTGGTGGTGGGTGCCCGGGGCCCCACTTGCTGGTCCTGCTGGGACCCCACCCTGGGCCGCCACCTCCCCGGGGGTCCCAATGGCCCTACACACAGCCCACCGGCTCCCCCGGCTCTGGGCTGTCTGAAGACTGCCCTCGCCAGGCCCCCTGGTCCCCCGCCCACTCCCCAGGGGTGTCGCATAGTTACCAAGGTGGGGCACGTGTCCTCTACTGTTTTATCTTAGCTGGAGTCTGGAGTTCTGGCAGAAACGGGGCACAAGAGGGCCACCCCAAAATGAGGAAGATCAGGCGACAGAGGGAGAGCCTCCAGTGCGGGCCGCAGGAGAGCAAGGCCTGGATGGCCAGCGGGCGAGCGTCCCACCTGCGCCCTGGACCGTGGGCTCCCCGAACCCCCAGGCAGAGGTTCTTAGCCCGGAGAGGTGAGCAGGGCAGCTCAGGCAACGCCTGAAGATTGGTGAGAGGCTGCCACCGGCCCTGAGGGTCGGGGCTAGGGCTGCTCAGCCTCGGTGACAGGATGGTCCCCCGAAAGAACAACAGCCCCGAGGAGGAGCAGACATGGCGCATCTACACCAGGCGGCCGCGGGGGCTCCCTCCCCTGGAACACGGACACCTCTGGGGACGGCCTGCTGAGCATGCCGTCCTGGCAGGTGCAGGGTCTAGAGCCGCCCGCCAGACCACTCCCCTCTCCTGGGCTTTCAAGGGGCACCCAGCCATCAAACTCTCAGTCCACAGGCTGGGTGTCTTCAGCAGTGCCCAGAAGCCCCAGATCACCTGTCCCTGAGCCCTGCCAGGCCCTGACACCTGCTGACCCCTGACACCTGCTAGCCTGCCCTGAGGGCATCCTGCACACCTGCCCAAGGACAAGCCTGCCACCAGGTCGCTGGGATGGCCACTGCTCCAGGTGCTGACTGAACCCTCCAGCACCAGGAAGAGATGCTCCTTTAGGGATGGCCACCCTCAGCCCCAAAGCATTTATACAACTGGTGCTGTCACACACACCCCTCTCCACTGCCACCTTGAATGTAACCTCCCGCAATGGTGGATTTTAGTGTCAACCTGGCTGGGCCACTGTGCCCAGAGATCTGATCAAACAGGAGTGTCCATGGTTCTGTGAGAGTGTCCTGGGGATGAGGTGAACATTCCAACAGGTTAAGGAGTAAAGCAGATTACTCTCCATCATGTGGGTGGGCCTCACCCAGCTGGCTGAAGGCCTGAGCAGAACAGAGCGTGACCTCCTCCGGCTACGGGGGGGCTCTGTCTCCAGACGCCGTCAGACTCCGTGGCAGCATCGGCTCTTCCTGGGGCCTCCAGCCTGCCGGCCTCCCCCATCAGATTTGGGTTTACCAAGTCTCCACTGTCACATGACCCCTCTCTCTGCACACGCCCAGCTGGCTCTGCTCCCTGGAGACCCCTGACTCACCCACAAGGGCAGAGGGTGGGCCCCGCCTCACTGTGCCTGGTCTGTGATGGGGAGAGGGGTTTTCGAGCAAGGATGCTGGGGGTCCAGGGGCCGAATGAGCCACCTGGTGGCTTTCCCTCCTATGTGAACCACAGAGAAAGCGGGGCAGAGCCTCCACCAGCCCAGGGGATGGAGGCAGCGATGGGGGAGCACGGGGGTGGGGAGCAGCAGGCGGTGGGAGAAGCTCTGGGTGGAGAAGCGGGGGGGGCGGGGAGGGGCATCCTCTCCTTCCAAGACAGGTGGGTCTGTTACTGGTGCTTCACAAGGGGACAAAGTTACCTGAGCACCACTTTTTGGTGTTAAAGAAAAAAAAAGATTATAAAATAAAATGCTGGCATCTCAGCTGTATCTTGTTCTGTGTCATAAAAGCCACACTGCAAAGCAGGGCAATGGAGACCACAGTCTGGGGACCGAAGAGGTGCGGCCAGGAGTCCCCTCCTGTCCCCACCCCAGGGGACCCCAGGCTCACGGCCAATGCCAGGGCAAGGGGAGCCCACGCTCAGTCCCCGAGGCACTTGGTCGCCATCGTGGCAGCAGCTTTTTGGGGTAACCTGCTCTCAGTCATATCAGATCCAAGGCTGAAGCAGGATCCCGGCTTCCTGGTCCAGGCTGGTGGAGCATCTGTAACCATGGCTGCACGGGAGGCGTGGGGAGCCCCGGGCACTCAGGAGCTGCGGCCTGATGGCTCGTGGTCAGAATGAGAAGATGACAGCTGACAGGCGCAGGGGAAACTGCCCTGGATGACACACAGCAGTGGATGCAGGTCACTGTACATCTGTCAGGACCACGGAATGTAGGCCAGCAAGACGGAACCCCGATGAGAACTGCGGTCTCTGGTTAAGAATAATGCATGGGGGCTTCCCTGGTGGCGCAGTGGTTAAGAATCCACCTGCCAATGCAGGGGACACAGGTTCATGTCCTGGTCCGGGAAGATCCCACATGCCGTGGAACAACTAAGTCAGTGCTCCACAACTACTGAGCCTGTGCTCTAGAGCCCGCGAGCCACAACTACTGAGCCAACGAGCCACAACCACTGAAGCCCGCGTGCCTAGAGCCCATGCTCCGCAACAAGAGAAGCCACTGCAATGAGAAGCCAGTGCACCGCAACGAAGAGTAGCCCCCGCTCACCACAACTAGAGAAAGCCCGCACGCAGCAGCGAAGACCCAATGCAGCCAAAAATAAATAAATTAAATAAATAAATTAAAAAAAAAAAAAGAATAATGCATGGATGCTAGCTCATCACCTGTGACAGACACACCCCCCACGTGAGGTGAGTAACGGGGACTCCGGGGTGGGAAGGGGTGTATGGGGGTCCCACGCTATCTGCTCAAATCTCCACCAACCCTAAAACTGCCCTTTTAAAAAGCAGACACGTAATTTTTTAAAGTGGCAATAAAACTACATGGTTCTTACCCTTCGACACAATGAAGAACGTGCCTTAATTTTTTTATTGTGGTAAAATACACCTAACATAAAATTTACCATTTTAACCATTTTTAATTGCACAGGTCACTGGCATGAAGTCCCTTCACATTACTGTACCACCATCCCCACCATCCATCTCCAGAACTTTCTCATCTTCCCAAACTGACTCTGTCCCCATCAAACCCTCCTCCCCACCCCCTCAGCCCGTGGCCCTCACCATCTACTGTCTGTCTCTAGGGATTTGACGTCTCTGGGGACCCAGTGTCGGTGGAATCAGACAGAATTAGTCCTTTTGTGTCTGGCTTGTTTCACCGAGCATCATGTTCTCAAGGTTCATCTGTGTTGTACCAGGCGTCAGGATTTCCTTCCTCTTGAAGGCTGAGTAATACCCCCTCCTAAGTAGAGATCTCGTTTATGCATTCATCTGTGCATGCACATCTGGAACATGCCTTTGAAGGGAGCCAGCGAGGCTGCTGTCCCCTCCTCCCCGGCTGTGTCCCCAGAGCCCAGTGCCAGACCTGGTCCTCGGTGACCAGCTAGGAAGGCTGGCCTGGGCGCTCTGTGACCATGTCGTCTCCACATCCCCTGGCCTCTGAAACAACTTTATCTCAGTAACTTTGAGGAAAACAACACCTTTTTTTTTTTTTTTTAATGAGATGAAAAAAATCTACTGGCACACGACCAAAATATCTACAGATTAGCGGGCTTTGAAACCCCTCGCACTCACTCCCTTGTTAAACCCAGGAAACCAGCCACTGCTTTCAAGATACATTTCAAAAGCTTTGCAAGATGCTTTCTTAACACAAAAGTTAAGATTTAAACAGTAATACCACTAATTCCCCTGCAATCGAGCTTAAACAGAGCCGAATGGGAGATAATGAACGTTCTGTAGGAACCTCATGGAAAGTTGCATTATCAAACTTAACGATTTTTTTTGCATAATCTTGCCACTTAATAAGGCTACAGATAGCGTGCAGGAGAAGTTTTAATGTATTCGGCTTGGAACTCAGCTGTTGTTGAAGATGGTCTCTGTTCTTAAAAGATTAGTGTCTGGCGAGGTTAGGGGTCCTGCAGACACTAATTAACCAACAAGGGGTGGGGGGGGTTCTCGCTGGGCTCCCAGGGGTCCATGGCGGCGATGTGGAGCCCCCCGCCTGGCTCCTCTTGCCCAGGACACACTGCCACGGTCTCTGCGGCCCTTGCTTGTCTGGATTTGGCCTGGAGAGCAGCTTCCAGCTCCCCTGCCCTGGAGGACCTCATTCCTGCCAGTGGGGACCTCTTGATCCTCAGAACAAAATGCATCCATCTCCCTAGCTTTTTCTGTGTGGCCGGTCGGCCCTGCGCCATCAGCTGCCTTCGCTCCCGGCATATGCCAGCTGGAGCTGATAGCATGACTGTGACCACCGCTACCCTGGGGGCCGGAGAAACAGAGGAGCCTGGGGGCGACCGCTTGGGGGACAGGGAGTCCCCCTGAGTTGGAGCCAGTCTCCTTGCAAGACCCCAGGGTTGTACCACATCCCCCAGACAGGGAGGCGGAAGGAGGACCCCTCTGTGGTCGGGGCAGTGAAGCCTGGAGACGTGGTTGCAGAGCTGCAAATACGCTCGGAGCCCCAACTCCAAGTGCGACTCGGGTTCACCGCTCACTGGGTCACGGGGCTCAAGGAACACTTAATTCCAGACTCGCTGATGTGTGGCTTTGCGTGCCCAGGGCCGTGGGGACAGCTAATCCGGACAGTCTTCCAGCCGAGAGTCTCCTACGGACGAGGGATCACCCTCAGGCCGGGGTCCAAAGGGCTCCTGCGTGCAGAACACAGACGCGCACGGGCGGGGACTCGGCCCACACGCCAGCTCCACCCTGAGGCTCGCTGACCAGCTGGGCACGTTTCCGTGGTCTCAGGGGCCAGAGCTCCACGCCGAGGGTTCCATCTGCCTGGCCATCCACGCTGCACTGTCCGTCACCTACACTACACTGTCCATCAGCAGGTGGCTGCTGGGAATGGGGGACCCACACAGGAGCCCCTGACTACCGTGAGGAGCCACGTGACCCCAGGCACCGGCGCGTATTCAGATCGACACGTGCTCGGCTCTGGGAGCAAACCAAGAGGTTGCCCGCATGTGTACGGCCCGCAAGGCCCCCTCGGGTGCTCCCAGCCCATCTCATCGGCCCTCTTGAGGGGGTCAGACACACAGAGGTCTGCCAGCTCCTGGGCAACCCACGGCCCCAAGCCTGGCCGGGTCCTGGCTGCACCCCGAGGCTGGGGCAGCTCTGCCGGCCAAGAGCAGCCCCCGGACCCCCAGGGTCGTCCCTGTGAGTCCCCGAGAGACATAGACATCACTCCCTGGATGGAGAAAGCACAGCTTCAAGGGCCTGGGAGGGTCTGCAGGCCCCCGCACAGTGGTTGGTAAGATGCCTCTGTTTTCTGGCATTTGTCATAATCAGCCTCCTAGGAAACCATGTCTTGAGTAGACAAGAAAAATAACAAAAATAGCTAAAAATAATAGCCTCGTGGACAGAGGGCTTCTGAGGTGCGGGCACCGTGCTATGTGCTGCCCACGCCCCCTCCTCACAACCTCAGGGCCCTTCATCACCTTATCGCAGCCAGGGGCAGGGCGGCCAGGAGCACCCCGACTTTACAGACTGGGAAGGGGAGGCCCAGGAGGGCAAGGCCACGGCCACAGCTGGCCAGTGCCAGGCTGGCTGGTGGCGAGGATTCCACAGCGCCCTGTGGTCAGACCCCCAGCTTGCAGAGCACGCCTCCCTGGAGATGGTGTGGGCGGCGGGCAGGGGGGAGGCCTGGGAATAAAAGTGCTGCTTCCAGCAGTTGGTCCCACATGGTCACTTGGGATGCTGATCAGAGGGTCAGATAGAATGTTTCTCTCGACTTAATAACTAGCCAGACTCAGCCCTGCAGGCCCCAGGCCCCCCACCAGCCCCATCAGCCCACTGCGCAGGCCCCCAGCCTGCTCGGCTCAGAGCCCGCACCTATTCTGTGGAGGAATGGCCCCGGTAAGCCTTCGGCCAGACCCATCTCCCCACCTGAAAATCCACTTCCCTGACATCTGCCGACGTCATTCACTGAGCCCCTCGCGGCCTTGGGCAAGTCTCTCTCCCACCAGGCCTCAGTGTCCCCCCCGTACAAGGAAGCGGTCACACCAGCCGCTTTCCCAGCACCGCCATCTCCAGCAGTTCTGAGTCTGAGTCTCCTTTTACACACAAACCCCAAGGCCTGCCCGTGACACGAGTGTGGGCCCAGGCCGGCGGCCTGTGCACACAGAGTCACTCCGGGAAATTCCGCAGGTGACGCTCTGCACGCTCTGGGGACCAGCCACCTGGGCCCACTCTGGCTCCTACCTGGGTCCATGTGGACACCCCTCCCGTGGCTGCAGGCAACTCGATTGTCCTGTCTCCCCTCACTCAGCAAGCTCCGAGGAAGCCCCTGCGTCCAGGACGTCAAGGGCTGGATCTCCATACCCATGGACCAGACTTCACACGTGATCAGCCCCAGGGGCCCCGCCCAGCGAGTCCCACGGCCTCCTCTGGAACCTCCCAAGTTCAGTCCCAGAAAACATATGGGCGTCGGGGGAGCACCAAGAATGCTCCCTTCGCTGTGTCGACCGCTAAGTTTTCCAGGAAATTCTGTTGACACTGGCGCTCCCACGCCCCAGAGCCCCGGGGGCCGAGCCCAGCCTTTCGGCACCCAAAGTGCATCCACACGAGGACAGGACGGGAAGGCGGGAAGAAGCTGCCCAGAGACCAGCCCGCCTGCCCACGGCTGTGTCGAGAACCTTCAGCCCAAGTCAGCGGCTGGGAGGCAGGAGGCATGGACCCCGGGCCCGGGCAGGATGGAAGGGCAGCCTCATCCACACACGCTGTCTGAAAGCCAAGGGATGCCCTAGCAGCACCTGCTGTCCTAACCGCCCCCCCCCACTGCCCCCCGCCGCCCTCCGGTCCAGGCACGAAGAACACAAGTCTCAAGGTCATAGACGGTGAGAAGGAGAGCCCAGACTGCACCAAGAGACCACGGGCTCCCAGGACTGTCACCTAGGATGGAGGGAGGGGGCCAGTGACTGATGGGACGGGATGAGCTGGTCCCTGTAAGGATGTCGGCTCAGGACCCACAGACTACCGGGGCAGCACTCCCACCTCCCAGGGAGCCCCCGCCACGTGTACAGGCAGACACCAGCTATTCCTGGACCACATGCAGCGCCACACCCCCGGTCACTTCTCCAGCGGCTGAAGGGAGCTACCGGCCACGAGGCTCGGCTGTGCTCCCGTGGAAAGGGTGTCCTTTTTGAGACAGAGGGTGGCATGTCCTGGGCCATCCTGCCAGCGAGAAACACACCTGCGGAGGACAACGCCCACTCACGGCTTCACCAAGCCCCAGCCCCCTTCAGCCACCTCGCCTTCTTCACCTCTGACCTCTGGGGAACCTCATGCGAGTGGACAAGGCTCCAGCACCCAGGGAGACGACCCCTCACCTTGCAGCACAGGCGTGGGAGCTGCCATGCCCGCCAAGGGCACAGGGAGGCCCCTGGCCCAGCAGGCCACCTCCAGGCGCTCTTGGTCTGTCCCCCACTTTCTGATTCCACCGCCTGGGCACACGCTGGCTCTCCCTCACCTGGACCTCCCCATGGCCACATCTTGTGTCCCTGTCCCCTCCCCAAACCAGCAAGAGGCCTCTGTCCACAGTGAGGCCGCCCTCAGGACCTCCCAACACCTCTGCGCCCTCCCCCACTGCACGGTCAAACCTCGAGGCATCACAGGCCACCCTCCTGGTGGATGGCCGCATCAGATGCCCTCCGACGAGAAGCCGGGGGAGCAGGATCCCAGGGGGCAGCCTGCAATGGGGCCTGGGGGCCGCTTTCCTGCTCCCCGAATCTCTGGCTCTAACGGTGCTTTCCACGCAAGAGGAAACACCTTCCATTCTAGAAGATTCCTCAGGGAAAGCACTCCCTCTTTCCTGCTTACACCTTCCCAGCCACAGTGGGAAATTAACTCAATACCCAGAATCTTGCATTTTGCTCTCATCGCCAAGCCACACACTTCATGAAAAAAAGAAATATGTGCGGTTCAACCAAGGTGAGTCAACACATTAGGATGACTTGGGAATAAAAAGAATAAACGTTACAAACACATTTTTAATAACGTGCTGGGTAACTGTTAAGTTAGCAACAGACTATTCCAAATGGAATCCAGCATGCCTTGGGGGAGGCCAGGCACCAATGCCAAAGTGGCTTTCACAAATTTCTTTACAAAAAGAAAGAAAGAAAAGAAAAAAACAAATAACTTTCAGATGGACACGTGCCGTCCACAAGCAGAGGCAGCGTCCTGGACCTGTGCGGTTAGCTCAGCCTGCAGACGGCAGGCACAGTGTGGGTGGGACAACAGGACCTCCAAATGCAGGATGCAGGGGTGTCCCAGGGCTGCCCCTTCCATCAGGGAGGAACAGGGTTCGGGGGGGGAGGAAGCCCTGCTCCACCCCACACTCCTACAAACTGTACTGGCCCCCAGCCCCTGGGAGGACCCCAAACACAGGCAAGACCCAGACTGGAAGGCGGCTGGTGCTTGTTGCTCTAAGATCTGCAAGACCTCTGGCCCTGGTGATGGTGTTAGTGCCCAGGCACAGGGGCGCATCCTCTTCCACCCCACCATGGGGTGAGCGGAACAGTGGACCCCAAAGATGGGTCTACCCAGAACCTCAGAACGTGGTTTTATCTGAAATAAATGTCCTTGCAGATATAGTGAAGGCTCTCAAGATGAGATCATCTGGATCTGGGTGGGGCCTAAATCCAAGGACCAGTGTCCTGATAAGAGAGAGGAAGATTTGAGACAGAGGGAGAACGACATGTGACAGCAGGCAGGGACCAGAGTGATGGGGCCACAAGCCCAGGAAAGTCAGGGTTGTTTGGAGCCACCAGAAGCGGGAAAGAGGCCTGGAAGGAACCCACCCTGCAACGTCCTGACCTGGACTTCTGGCCTCCAGAAGGAGAAGACAATACATGTCTGTTCTTCAAGCCCCCCCCCGCCGCCCCTGGTCATGGTCCTTTGTAACGGCAGCCCCAGGAAGCTGACCACCCACCTCTCCATTACCGGGTCCACCGTGGAGTCCACGTCCTGCATCTGAGGGAGGCCCCTTCGTCCTCAGCTGGCCTGGACACCGAGGAAGTGACCACAATTCCTGGAGTGCAGGCCTGCGATGACCCCCACGCGCCTGCGCAATATGCCGGAGCCCCTGCTGCCGGCACAGCCTCAGACCCGCGCCCCAGCCCCCCGCGCCCTGCTCCTTGGCTCAGCCTGTTCGCCGGGGCAGGCACTCAGTAGGTGCTCAATAAACGTCCATCCCAGCAGCTTAGCATCTCCACCACAACCCACCACACAGAATGTCCCTGTGCAGCTGGAAAGGAACTGTCCTTCTCCTGTACGTGGGAAGCCAGAGCCACGGCCGTAAATAGAAGGTAACCATAAAACTATACACACGACCATTAAAATGAAAAATGCCCACCAAGCCCAAATAAAGCCATCTCGTATGCACAACGTACGTGCCCTGGCTTTGGGAAACGCTGATTTATGGACGGAGGCGCATTGAGAACTTCCAGGCCACCCCCCCAGCCCCACTGCCGGGGGACTCGGCTTCCGCTTCAACCTGAAACTCAGTGGCCATCACACCCGTGGGTCCAGGTGCCAGGTGGGAAACCATATCTTTGCCGGAACGCTGATGGAGCACCTGCCCGTCCAGGCCTCCTCGGGACAGAAGGTGGAGGTGAGACCCCTGCACCCCTGGCACACGTGATTCAGCTCCTCCTGGCCGGTGCTCCCTCCATCACCCCTGTGTGGCCTGTCGGTTTCCTGTGGTCACCGTAAAAATGATCACAAACCACAGAAATTCATTCTCCCCAGTCCTGGAAGCCAGAGGTCAAGGTCAAGGTGTGGGCAGGGTCATGCTCTCTCTGGAGGCTCTGGGGGAGGGCCCTGCCCACTTCCTGCAGCCTCTGGAGGCTGCGAGCCTCCCTGGGCTTGTAGCCACATCACCCGTCTCTGCCTCCATCTTCACGTGGCCTCTCCCTGCATCTCTTTTAAGGACACTTGTCCTTGGATAGAGGGTAGATCTGGATCCAGGACAATCTCATCTGGAGAATCTGACCTTCATTACACCTGCAAAGACCCTGCTTCTGAATCTGGCCACGTCCACAGGTTCTGGGTGGACCTGTCCTTAGGGGGCCACCGCTCGACCCCTCAGCTGTGCATTTCTCAAAGGACACACACTGGAGCTTCTGCTCTGCTCGTCTCATATATGGTCCCCCCGGACCCGCCAGCCCCAGCACACAGCCCGTGCCTGGCATACAGCAGGCACTCAATACGTGCATCACACTGTGTGGGCGTGTCTAGCAAGGTTGTCACCCAGGCAACTGGCCCCAGGAGCTGTCACTGCGCAGGAGCTTCCTGGGGAAGGAGGGCTCAGGAGGAGCGTGCGGGTCTGCAAAGCACGGCTATTTATCAGGGAGGTCTGGGCTACTACGTCAGTGAAGCGCATCAGAGGGTCTGCTCGGCTGCTCCTGTGATCAGAGAAGAAGAGAGGTAATTGGCTAATAAAATCCACCTTCTCTAGGCACAAGCTGACTTTGAAAAGAGTGTGTGTTTTAAAGGCTGCACACCCTCCTCCAGAATCGTGGGGGAGAACACAGGGCCAAGGGTGGATGTGTGTGTTTGGCCTGGGGCTTCGGCAGGGTCCTCGGGGAGAGTCCCAGAGGGCAGCATGCTTGCCCGAACCTGGAGCCTTCCAGAACACAGCCTCCTGCCCAAACCAGGGGCCCTGGAGGCAGGGGGCCGGCAGCAGAGGGGGCCGCCCTCGGCAGGTCCAGCCTCAGGCCCCTGCAGGCCCCTGCTGTCACATCAGGAGACCAGAGCCCAGGGCCAGCCACTGGCACCCAGAGGTCAGAGCTCAATCCCTGTGGTCTCACCCCAAGTCCAATGCAGGGTGGGTAACACAGGGGCCGACAGTCAATGTTGAGGATGGCGCCCACCCTGCCTGAGACCTCGGAGTGCCCCCCAAGCTAGGGAGCCGGTGCCCGAGGTACCCACCAGGGCCATCAGCTGATGGACCGAGGCCTCCGGGGCTGCCCTCGGGGTGACCACCCCAGGCCCTCCAAGGCCCAAGCCATCATTGACCAGAAGTCCACAGAGGTCAGCGCAGTGAAGGCCACAGTGGCCCTTCCAGCACCGGCTGTGCTCCCCCAAAGCCTGCCCGAGGCGCCACTTGCGTGTCCCTGGGTCACAGCTGCCCTCGAGGCGGCCAGCACGCGGCTGGAGAGGCACCGCCCTGACCGTCCCGTCCCGCCCCTGGAAAGGCCCGAGACTGTCCAGGTTCTCCCAGCCCCAGTCTCAGCCACCGAGAGCATCTTGGCCTGGACGCCAAAGGTCGCATCACACCTGCAGGATTTTCATCCGACACATCAGGCTCCACCTTCTCAGGAGAATTAGACTCGCACGTGCCACTGGGAGGAGGGAAGGGGAGCAAATAAACATGGGCCTGTGGACAGGAAAGGCCGGACCCAGGGTTGCCCACCCCCAAGGGTGGGTCGTGAGGACCACCAGATGCACCCACACCCCGAGGCCTGGCCTGGCCAGCCATGTGACTCCATCCACAGGGCTGGGGTCTCAGCCATGACGCCCCACTCAGGTCCCCGGAGCAGTGATCTGAGTCTGTGACCTGCTTTCTCCAAGGACATGTGGGACATTCATGCTGAAAGGGAACATGGAGGTGGTCTGGGCAGTGCCCCCCGAGCTCCCCTGGGGGCCAGAGGGGCTGGAGCACAGGGCCGGCCTCCCTCCCGCTCCCTGAAAAGTTGTGTTTGGACAAAGGGGCGACGTGATTCACGGAGGAGCGTATGGAAATCACCGTGGACACCGTCAAGGTCACACAGCCGGGCATGGCAGGGTGCATGCAGGGCGGCCTCGGAGACACCACCAGAGAGGGCAACCAAGCACGTGGCCCGGCTTCCGCCCTGGGCTGTCTGGGCATCGTGGGCAGCCAGTGGCAGAAGCACCCGCCCGCCGTGTGGACTGCTTGAAGAGGATGATCCAGCAAAGCCAGGCTTTTCTGGGGGATACCCACCCTGCTCCCCACCTGCAAACGCGTGCCCAACCCCCTCCAGAGGGGTGGTCCCGCGTCCAGCCCTCCAGCCCTTCACCCACACAAAGACACACCAGTGCCTGGAAGGAAGGGGCTGGTCCTTCTTGCCACCCAGGTCACGGCTGGGGAACGGGGTCGGCCGAGAGCAACATCCCTCCACCGCCAGCCTCTCTGCTGCCAGCTCAGCGGAGGCCCGGTGAGCCCCCGCTCCCCGCAGCTGTGGGCCACCCGTGCGGACAGCACCTCAGCCCCACACCGGCACTGCAGTCATCCCGCCCTCAGGCCTAGGTAACGCAGAGGAAGTGGGCAGGTCCCGGCCTTCCAGCCCCTGACTCTCCAGGGCCACCTGGAGATGGGAACTCCGCCAGGGAGGGCAGGGCTTCAGTCGAGCCTGGTCAGTGGCCGCCAAACCCCGGCAGGCCCCCGGCCACCCCCGCCCACCAGGCTCTCAGGGCCCAGGCCTGCTTCTGGCTCTTTCCTGGGCCATCTCCCCCAGGAACACGGCCCAGACCCTCAGTCTGATGGCTCCCAGAGGGGCCCTGCAGGGGCTGAGCTTGTCCCCCACCCCTTCAGCTGTCCTGCGCTCCCCTTTCTTTTTGGGAGGCCCTCTCTGCGGAGATGGCTCTGAAAAGGCTGTCACTCCGCTCAGAGAGAGAGCACAGGCTAGGCTGGCAGTCAGAGCCCTCGGTGGGGAGGGACGGACGGAGGGCCCTGCCCTTCCCCGGGGACTCCCTGGAGCCAGGGCCCAGCGTCCCAGAAAGTGCTGGCGGCCACAGCCGAGGCCTCCCAGGCTGAGTCAGCTGGAGGAGGAATCTCCGAGGGGCAGGGAGTGGCGGGTGGACCCGGGCCGAGGCTTGAGCCCCTGGCGGAGCTTCCACCCGAGATCAGCGAACGTCCTTCTCAGCTAGCGAGTCTGGGTGGAGTGGCCCGTCTGTCCACGTCACGACCACCCAGAGCATCAGTTTCTACGATCCTTTCCATCCTGCCGAGGAGGAGACTGAGGGTCCCGGTGGCCCAGTGACTTGCCTGATATCACACTGCCACCGGCTTCCTAATCCCACAGGCCATCTGCACAAGCACATGTGAGCCACAGGCCAGGCGCTGAGTCGGCGAGGCAGGCATCAGGATGTGTGAGGGGAGATGGATGTAAGACTGGGCTGCCACTTGCCCCCGGATCCAAGCAGAGAAAAAGTGAGCCCACACATCGGCCCATGTCCCCTTGACCTCTGTGACCTGGGCCTGTCCTTGGACTTCACAGGGCCTCGCTTGCTTCATCTGTGAAAATACAGAACAGCACGTGGCCGCTCTGGAAGGCACCCCGCAGGGTGTCGGGTGCAGGGACAGGACAGCAGGGGCCAAGAAGCGGAGGTGGAGGCCTCACCCTCTGCTCCCCGCCTCCAGGCTGGGGGCTGCATCACACGGGGGTGTGTGTGTGTGTCCATTCACGCCTGTGTGCCTGTCCATGTGTGCGTGTGTTTACATGTTTGTATGTTACACGTGTGTGTGCCTGTGTGTGCACACAGGAACAGACTTGATGAAAGGAAAGATTAAAGGAAAAAGTCACAGGAGGGCAAGCTGGTCACCACTACAGTAGGGCAGTGACTGCAGGGGTCATCAACATGCATCTCAAAGGTGCCCTGAATCCACTTATTAAATGTGTGTGAACAACAGCACGTGTTACACACAGATGCATAATTACATACTTTACATTACACGTTACATAGGTTCATATTATACTCCATGCATTTCCTGTAACTATTTACTGACATGTAAGTGCAGGGATACAGGGACGGCTCCCTGATTCTAGATCAAGTTCACTGAATCGTTTCTAGATCAAGTTCACAATGTATCTCACCTACTTCACGTGCCGAAGGGCATCACGTATAACGCACGTGAGAGTTTAGCGAACGTCACCATATCCACGCACACACTCACACATAGGAAACGTCAGCAGTGTTCCATGCGTCGCCAGAGACCCACCACGACCCGTCTCCTCCAGGCCCTGGCGGCCCTCCACCAGGGAGGGGACCTGGCAGCCCCACTGCCCCCTCTCTGCTGGTGCCCTGCACAGGGCTGCGTCCCCAGGACGCGCAGACACCCTGGTGTCAGACCCCCGAGCTGGTACTCGCGTGGTCCCCTGCACGGCTCCCCAACGCCCTCGGGACGGAAGCCAGGCGGGGCCTGAAGAACATCCAGAGCTGTGGCGGGGGCGTCAGGCTAACAGTGGCCCTCCTGAGTGTGCACGCGTGTGCCCAGGCCCTGCGGAGTGTGACAGCAGCCGGGCCACGCCGCGGGGGCCCCTCACGCCTGAACAGTCACCTCTGTGTCCAGTCCCTTTCTGCTTTCACTTTTGCGGCTGTCAGGCACTCAGCAACGAGGCTCCCATTACGGTGAGTGTGGGTTTTATGTAGATCCTTCGTCACACGGAAACGGGAGTAAACGATGATAAAGGAGCTGGGCTATTTTCCACGCCTTTTCGATGCCACCCCGCCTCCCCGGCAGCCAGCCCCACTCACCTGGCCTCGCAAATAAACTCTGCTGGGGGGCAGGGGAGGAAGCCTGATCAGGTCCCTCTGCACGCGGCCCAGAGACTCAGGCTGGGCACCCCGCAGCCGGCAGGGAGGTCTGGGTGGGTGGCCGGAAGCATCTGGAACGCAGGCCCCAAGCATCTGTCCCCGATCCTCCTCCGCTCTCACAGCCTCTGAGAACGATCTGGGTGCAGCCTGGGCCCCAAAACTGCTCCTATTCTCAGAAGCTTGACGTGGGGTCCACAGCCCTTCCCAACCCACAGTGGGCGGCCCACAGGCACCTGCCCGCTTGTGCCCCTGGGACCCCCATACGTGTTACAACTGGGATGATCTTTGGATCCAACAAATATTTCCGATGGACTCCAAGGTGCCAGGAACTCTGCTACGTCAGTCCTAAGACCTCTGTCCACGTCTTAAAGTAAACTCACAGCTGTAACAGACACAGTACACAGTAACACTGTACTAACTACTGATCTCATAATGACTACAGCAATTAATGACCAGCGCGCAAAGCCATGACAATTAACAGAAGACCGTGAAGGGACTTCACGTGGTTAAGCGTGCTCCTTCCCAGCCACCGGGTCCCAGAATTCCGCTTCACTTCCAGAATGAAGAGCTAACTAAATAAATAAAAGTCGAATCCTGTTTGCTCAACAGTTGGCCCTCAGAGCAGCTGTCCAATTCAGAAAGCAGTGGCGATTGAGAAAGGACCTCTGGAATCGAGGCCGGGTCCCCTGCAAGGGCAGCCAGACACACATGCTCGTCTCCCGAAACACGTTCTCAATAGGAACACGCGAAGGCTGTGAATAACACGCCCACCCACCTCCCAGGCTCCCCTGCCCCCAAAAGGAGTGAAGGAGACAGACAGACCTCAGGTCCTCACCTCCAGGAAAAAGCCAAATGGCCCATCTCCCTGCCTCTCTGTAGAGTAGTTACTTACTGCTCTTGTTACATCAGCAGCAATGTGAAAGCTTTAATCTGTGCAGTAACTGAAAGGCTGGGAGAAAAATATCTTAAAGTCTTTGGTAGAGGGAGATGGAAAATATTTTTTCTAATTCTGGCCGTTTCCTTAAGGCTGTGTTCTGAGACCAAGTGTCATTAGGGAGAGAAAAGGGTGTCTCCCCTCTGCCCTCTCCCAGTGCACCACCACGCCGATGCTCTGCCCCCAACCCCGATTAAGAGGCTGTATTTGAAATCCGGTTCCCCAGACTGCCTCCCCCCCCGCACCTTGACTGTAGTTCACAAGCACAGGGCATGTCAGGCTGCATCCAGAAACAAAGGACGGCTCTGGCTTTCCAGAGGAGGGTCAGGGTGTCCCGAGCGGCGAGCAGGAGAAGGCGCTACCCTGGTCCCTGAGCTCCCACACCCCACGCCGTGGCCGTGGTCATGACCGGGGCCTTTCTCACCAGCCCTCCAGCCGCCCAGGCCAGGCCCGATGTGGCGGGCAGGACGCTCTCACAAAGACCGGCCCAGCCAAGGCTGCAACTAGGGACCACAATACGCCTCTCTCTCGTCCACAGCCCTATTCATCTTCACCAACACTGGGAGACAGACTGGCCAGAGGGGGACGGATTAGCCATGGGGTGGCCCGCATCTCCGCACAAAAGGCAAAGTGTGGAAAAACGGCTCCCTGGGTCCCTCATTCTTCACCTCTGAAAAAACCTGATTCAGGGAAATGGCTATTTAAACAGCACTTTCCCACTCATCCACAGACAACAAGTCACAATTGTCCGTCTGCCCGCCTCGCTCCCTCCCTTCCTCCCTCCCTCCCTCCCTCCCGCTGGCCAGCACACCACTGGAAGGAAGTGGCCTGGAACCTGCAGCCTCCAGCCGGGAAGGGCCTGTGTCTCCCCTGCATCCAGGGTGGGCCCGCCACCCTCCCAGCGCCTGCCCGGGGCTCCTGACCCCAAAGGGCAGGAAGGGCAGCTCAGAGAGGACAGGGATGACCTTTCAGAGGGATGGAGCAAAGGGCACTCCATCCCAGAAAGCAAGTACGTGACGTTGCAGGGTGGACCCCATCCCGGGAAGCAAGGACGTGACATTTCAGGGTGGACAAACGGCACTTCGAAGAATCCTAGAGGGTTGTGCAAACACTCAAACTTCCCCTGAGCACCTCCAGAACGCGTATCTGCTCCTGGCCCCATGTCCCACCTTCCTGTCTCCACACCGTCTTCAAGAACATGGATGAGCCTCTGGCCCCTCCAGAGTAAACGCTGAGGTTTCGGTGCAGGGCTCTCCAGTAACCCATCCACAGAAGACACCACCCTCTCAGAGCAAGCCTAGTCTCTAAAACACCGACCAGCCCCACAACCAGATTCTTCGAATCCAAGAGATAAACACTCTTTTCTCTTCACCAAAACCTACGTCTTGACCTTAAGACGCGGGGCCTCAGGAGGACGGCAGTGCCCTGTAAAGACAGCAGGACCGGTCAGCTCCCAGCAGGCAAGCAGAAGGGAACGGTCCAGCCCCAGGCTATCAGAGCTTCCCTCTCTTACGAAGGCAGCTTTAAAATCATGGAAGATCCCCCTCATCACAGGAACTCCCACAGAGCGAGGCCCTTTCGATCTTAGAAGCAGTGAAAACAGGAGTCCCCCTTTCAAAATGAATTCCCCCCGAGAGGAAAGATCAGTGGGAGGGAAGGGTGAAGGACTGTGGCCCAAGAAGGCCCAGCTGTGCAGGGACCCCTGGCCACTTGGCAGAGGACACAGCCAAGATCAGCCCCTGGGAGGCCTTCCAGCCCCGGGGGACCACCCACCCCCAGCAGAACTGCCCTCTCCTGAAGCAAGTCAGCAAGCCAGTCGGTGGTGGACAGCTGGCCTCCAGCTCAGCAGAAACTCACCAGGCCCTCTCAGGGCAGGCCAGGCCTGCAGCAGCCCCTGGGACAGTCCCCTCTCCCTTCAGGGCCTTGACTCAAAATCAAGAGAAGGAAAAGGACACCAGGCCAACGGAGCAGGTGACGGACCAAGGCTGGCCTCCTACACCTACCTGCTTCCCCAGGAAGCCAGAGGCAGCTCATTAACTAGTCAGGGAAGCAGCTGAAGGTTGCAAGCCCTTCCTTTGTAAGAGCCCCGAGCTAATGAGGATCTGCCCACACTACGGGCCACACCAGCTCTGAGCTCGGCTGGTGTTCCCTGATGGCCAGGGGCAGCACTAGGCAGCGCTGGGGGCAAGGTGCCTGCGGGCAAGGGCACTGCTAGCTGCAGGCAGGCAGTGGGTGCTGCCTGGGCCGTGAGTGCCTAGGTCAGAGGCCAACCAGGCTGAGCCCACGGTGCACCAGGGTAGCCCTCCTCCAGGAGAGCTGGCCTTAGAGCCAGGAAGTTTCCAGGAGTGCCCTGGGTACTTGGGCACCCACCGACCACGACCATACCAGCCCGTGTACTCCTGCCCTGGAACCCTGGTGCAGGGCTACCCCTCCCACAGATTCCTCCAGCTACGCCGGTCCCACTATCAACTTGCACGACTCAACCAAGTCCCAAGAACGGGATCCTAAAGAGAGCCCCGCTCTCAAGCAGGCACCGGGAGGACAGGAGGGCCGGACTTGGTGCGGGGCCAGGCGCTCTGGCTGTAAAGTCACTGCTCCCAGAGGCCGCGGGTCCTGGACTCGTCCGGAAGGCGGCGTGGAGAGCGGGATGCGGGCGCGCAGGCCTCGCCCTGGGCTCCCGGCGCCCGGGCCCCGAGTCAGGCCCGCCAGCGTGGAGCACGGGTGCCATCTACCGAAGGCCCGCGGAGAGCGGCCGGGCGCCGCTGCCAACGAGCCGTGCGGGGCAAGGGACGGCACAGCAGCCCGGGAACGGGCCGGAGCCCCGGCGGCGCGAGAGCCTCCGAGGCCGCCGCGCCAAAACCCCGCCGCGCGCCACCTCGGACCCCCGATGTGAGCGGAGCGACGGGATCCGCGCCGGCCGGGCGCCGGGCAGGGTCCGTGCCGGCCGCCCGGGCCCCGCAGTAGCGCCAGGCTGGCCGGGCCGAGAGCGGCGGCGGTGGCGGCGGAACGTGCTGGAAGCCAGGCGCGCGGGGGACAATTACCTTCTTTCAGGAACTGCGCGTGGATCACCAGGACGAGGAAGCAGCAGAGCGCGGCCCCCGCGAGTGCCCAGAGCGCCTTCAAGAGCTGCATCGCGGAGTGCCCACTCGGCCGACGCCCCCCTAGTCGAGCAGCGAAGGTCCAGGCGCCGCATCAGCGCCCCGCTGGGTGCAGCCGCCGCGGCCGCCCGCTCGCGCCCTCCATCCGCGCCAACGCCGCGCTCCGCCGCGACTGGAGGCGCCGCGCCGGGAGCCGGGCTGTGTCTTTTTGGGCAGGGGGAGGGGAGCGGGCGGGGGCGCGGGGAGGGGGAGGGGGAGGGGGCGGGCGGGGCGGGGAGGTTAGCACCGAGGCTCTGGCCGCGGCGGCCGCCCGGCCACCATCGCGGGCTGCGGGGCGCCGGGGGCCCGGGCGCGGGGGGACGGCCGCCGCGGCCCCATGAATCAGCCCCGCCGTCGCCCCCGGAGCCGCGCCGCCGGCAGGGCCCGGACGGCGGGCCGCAGATTGCGCAACGGCCCGGCCGCTGGCCGCCTGTCGCCTCCCGCCGCTGCCCGGCGTCGCCTTCCTCTCCAAAGCCGCCGCCGCCGCGCTCGCTCCGGCCCGGGGCTCAGGGGGCCGCGCCGCCGCCTCGGAAAACCGGGCGCGGGGCCAGGGCTGCGCGCAGGGCGCGGGGCCGCCGCACCATCGCCGCCGCCGGGGCCCGCGCGGCCGGGCCCAGCCCGCAGGGAGAGAACTTGCGCGGCCCGGTCGCCCTCGGACGGTGCCGGCCTCCGCGCTCCGGGAGCTCGCGCCTCCGCCGCGGTGGCCGGTTGAGACCGGGCCGGCGCTCCCGCGGGCCGCCCGCCCGGCTGGCGTTGCCGGGGGCCGGGGCCGAGGCCGGGACCGGTGGCGCCCGCGCCGACAGGTGGGGCCGGCGAGAATGCGCGCCTCGCCCACGGGATGCCGCCGCTCCGGCCCTCGGCGCGTGCCCACTGCCCGCTCAGCTCGGCCCTTCTGGGGAGGCGGCGGGAGGGGCAGCGCGGCGCTCGGACTCCGGCCGGCGCCCGCCGCCCTCTGCGCTCCGCCCGGCCCGCCGAGCCGCCGATGCGTACTGGGCCGCGGAGGGGACCCGGGGGACCCCCGCCGCCCTGCAGCGCCCCCGCCTGGCGCGCCGGCGGGTCAGGCGAGGCCGGTCCGGCCGAAAACCGCGGGTCGGGCTCCACCTAGGCGCGCAGGGGCCTCACTGCAGAGGCGGCCGCGGCGGGGGCCGGAGCGGGTATCGCGCGGCCTCCGGTGCGCCCAGCCCACCGCGCCCTACGGCCCCAGGAGGCAGGGGAACCCGGCCCAGGCGTCGCCACTGCCCGGGACTGACCCGCGGGGGCTTCTGAAAAAAACGGCACCTCGGCCAGGAAACACGCTCGCTCCACATCCCGGCCCTAGTCTGTGCCATACTCCAGGCCAGCGGCCGCCCCGCGTGCGTGGGCGCACAGTCAGTGCCCGGGGCGGCTCCCCGTGCAACAGCGGGCCCCTTCCTGGCCTGGCCTCCTCCGGCCTCTGGGAAGGGCCGGTATTCGCTTGCAGCCGACTTTCCTCACCATTCCTGAGCCCCAGAGCTGGGGCATCTGGGTCCTGTTTAGCGTCGCCCCAGAGGCCAGTATCTAGGCCTCAAGGCAGTTTTTTCCCGCATTGAATTTCCAATTCAATTCCAAATGCCCAGCAAAGAGCTTTGGCTGGGGGTGAGGGTGGGAGCCTCTGGGTGAACCTAACCCCACCGTGTGGGGTGGGTGGAGGACAAGGACAGGACGGGACCCACCCTCAGAGGGTCCTGGTGAGCGTCAGGCCTGGAGAGCAGGCCCAGGGGTGCACATGAAAGCTGCTTCCTTCCTGCACAGACATTTCCGTGCCAGGAAGGGAAAGAGGGCGGTCCTGGGAGGGCTCCTAGAAGTCAGACAGGTCAAGGCCCTCCGTGTACACCTGGGGACACTGACACCAAGTCCTCCAGGACCAGTTCCAAGCTTGCCTGGCCTGAGGTGCTGTGCCAGCCCCAGGTCAGAGGGGAGGCCACCCCAGAAGCAATCCCACACTCCAGCTGCATCAAGTCCGCGAGACGGGAACGCTGGGTCTGAGACCCCACCTGGAGAAGGGGCCGTAGCCTCAGACAGGCCGAGCAGCTCAGGCCCTGCCCTGGTGGGGGGCTCTCTCCCCTTGCACAGCCCCTCAGAGCCCCATGTCCTGTAACAGCCTGACCCTGGTCCTTGGCCTTCACCCCCAGCCACTTTGTAGGAAACCCCACCTGCAGCAGCCTCTGAAGAGCCGCCCTTCCTGACGCAACAGAGCCTGACCTCCACCAAGGTCACTGGCGTTCAGTCCTCACCTGGTGCAGAGCTCTCCTCCTCAGGAGGCTTAAGGGCCACCCAGCGCTTATGACACACGCACACCCAGGACCCCAAAGGGGCCTCAAGCAGGAAGCAAGGCCAGCCTCTGACATCCACTGGGCCCTGATCCGGTGCCTACGACTTGAAATTTTGAAAATTTAAAGTATTCTAAATTCCCCAGGGGAACTTTTACAAACAAACTAACCATTTGGAGGATCCTTCTAGAAAGGGAATTAAGAAAGTTTGTAAGGAGAAACGTGGTGTAAATTTATTTTCAACAAGTGCAACAGGAGGTGCTGTGCCGTGGGGACCCGAACGTCCTCCTCCGGCTCTGTGACCTTCTGCAAGGAAACGTGTGTGGCAGAGCTTGTGCCCTTAGAAGAGGTAACAGGTGACAACCGGGGGGCCCCGTGGCCGGTGCCCACAGGAGTGGGTTAGCCGTGCACACCATGGAGGCCCACGGTGCCACTGGGAAGTGAGTTTAAGATGGCAGAGTGAGTACCACACATACCTCGGGAGGGGACACCCCGGGTCTGATTAGAGAGATGCTTAAAACAAATAATAAAGCCATAATGGTGTCGGGAATCAAAATGAGGACAATCTGCAGGCCAGGAAGGGTGGGGAGTCCTGGGGCCAGTTGCTGGAGAGAAGAGGAGGGGCTGCAGCCGGAGATGTTGGAAGGAGGTCCAGGTCCTCCAGCGTCAGCACCTGTGACTCCAGAGGGGAGGCAATGCCTCCAAGAGGTACAGGCCAGGTGCTCACGGGGGGCATCGTGGAGACAGCTGCTGTCAGGCAGGTTTAGCTCAGGCCAGAGCCAGAAGAATGCTGTCCAAAAAGGGAGGGGTCTTCTGCCTGGGGACAGTCCCCAGAGGGCTGGAGGTAAGGACCAGATGGGGCAAATGTGCCTTTTGTTTAATGTGTCTTTAACTGAAGTTTGACACTCCCTTCAAGTGAGCATGCAGGCTCACAAGAGTTTAGGTGTAACTGTGATTTTGTCACTACCAGAAATTGCAGGAATCTTCATATCACATTACAGCTCTTGCAGACAGCTTGAAATATCACCCTGACTTCAAATTACGGTTGTCCCACCGCCAGACATTTTTATGTAATGTTTTAATAAAGAAGCAAACATATTACTATATCAAAATAGGTTTCCCAACATTTGAAATTACATTTCAATATAATTGGTTTCCTTAGTAATCTTATATATTTTTATGGTGTTCTGAGAAATGTTTCACAGGCATCACCAGATTGCCAAAAAGGCCTCTGGCACAAACAAGGCCTGGAGTCCCCTGGTCTCCTGAGAAAGTGAGAGCAGGAGAGAGACAGAGCAGGGCAGAGTGGAGATCTTTGGCCATCCACAGCAAGCAGGGACGGAGGTCAGAGGCAGGACCGTCCCCCAGGGTGGAGGCGGACAAATATCCCCAGGTTATAGCCAGCCAGCATCAGGGTAGCCTGGGACCTTGCTTCCCCACCAGCTCCCCTGCTTCTTCCAGGGATGCCCATCTGTCCATACACCCTGCCTGTTCCCAGAGAACCTACGGTCAACTCTCCTGCTTAAACAAGGAGCCTGCTGCTACCCAGGACAAGGGTGACTCACACTGACCAGTGCCTGTACCCACATCAACCTTTATTCCTGTACAGAGAGGACCTGGCAGGCAGGGCCACCAGGTGTTTACAGAAAGAGAAGGAAGACCCAGGACAGGTATACTCTAACACTTAACCCTTAGGAGGCAGAAATCAGTAATGACTCAGGGAAAAGTAAATAATAATAATTCTAAATAACATCTTTCTCAAAGAAATTTGAGAGAATGTGGCACCAGTAAAAAGAAATAAGGTACCATGAAAAAAAAAGGGAAACAGGAGAACAAGAAGAAAGTCTTGGGAATCAACAGGACTAACCGATTTTAGGCTCCAGGGGATGCCCTGAGGAGTAAAATGGGCATGACTGGAAACAGGAGTGTGTGGAAAGTAAAGGACACTTCCCAGACAGCACATGGAGAGAGAGATGGGAAGGTTGGTTAAAATTGAAACATGCAGGGCATATCCTGGGCGTCAACTTTCACTTATAGAAATTCTAAAGGAGGAGGAAAAATGCAACACAGAGGAGAAAACTCAGACAACTGAACACACATACTCGGATTGCAGCCCCCAGACTCAGAGTAGGTTGAACAGACAGACCAAGACCCAAGAAATGCAAGAAACTCTGAGAAGCTGGCAGAATAAAAAGAACCAATAAGGTGTGTTTTGTGAAGTCAGAAACAAATGGAGATGCCAGGGTTTCCATTAGCAACATGGCTTCTAGAAGACACTGGAGCAGGTCGTTGGGTGCTAAAGGGAAAAGTTTCAGCATCTAGAATTTTATACCCAGCTAGACTGCCAACACAGTTTCCCATTTAAGGGCACACAAGAGTTCAGTTGACTGGCCATGCACCCGAGACAAAAGTTGACCTGGAGTGACACTCCAGCAGAGAAAGGAATCAAGGAATCAGATGTGGGAATATGGGATAAAAGAAAATCTAGCATCTTTGACTCTTCAGAAATGAAATAAGCTGTAAAGAATGTGCTTAAAAACACATTAGGCCCTCACACTTGGAAGAATCTTCAACCAGTAAAACCTTCACTGTAAAATGTTATATCTCTTTCTTCATAGTTCTGGTCACAAATCCAGTATCTTTGCTGAACAATATTTATGGAGTAGTATTGTAAATGCCATTGATTTCTTTATAAGTTTTTAAATCCACAAGTAGACAAAGCACAGAAAAATGTTTATAGTAGAAAGATAAATATACATTCTTAAACCTTGATTTTTTTTTTTTTAAATTATGTGGAACAAAGGAAGGGATGGTGTTGAAGCAGGACTTCTGCTTTCTTCCAGCTCAAAGTGAGGGGTGCTGAGGCCCTGACCAGGCTGATCAGAGGTGGTGGGTCAAGGAATAAACATTTAAGTCAGCACTTACGGCCACAACACTGGGTAAAAATAAATAAATAAAATTTACAGTAGGAAGGACCAGATGATGAACAGTTTTGTCTCTGGGGAAAAGGTCAGGGTGTGGGGAAGACAGAGGCAGAATCTTGCTTTTCATTTTGAACCCTCATTTGTTATTTGATTTTTTTTCTAACATGCATCATTTAAGCTCTGTGATTTGAGAAAACCTAGTATCATAAAAATACTGTAAATAAATTGTGTTTTGTCCATATAATGTAATAGTCTGCACTTGTTGAAGAGAATGAGGCAGTGATATTTACCTAGAAAGATAAAGATACAAACAAAATTAGGACTGTCACAGCTATGTTTTTAAATAAGTGTCACACTCTAACAACCAAAGGCCATGACAGCAGAAGGGGTAGGAGTGTTGGCCTTGGCTGATAGGGAGAAGTCACCCAAGTGGAAGAGAATCAGTGGAGTGTCCCAGGATGGGGGGGGGACCAGGAAGATGCAGCAGGTGGGGACCCAGCTGGCAGGCTTAGGGCCTAGGGGACTTGAGTCTAGGGTTCTCAGAGAGGACCGATTTGCTGGTGAGCATGCCAGACAAGGAAACTGCAGCCTCGTGGAGGCCTCAGGCACAGGAAGCCACGAGGGGGAGGAGTTGGGGATCCAGACCTGGGGCAAATCCAGTGCAGCCTTCGGGGCTGCAGATGCCCTGGGAAAGACCAGAACACTGGGCCATAGCTCTGCCTCTTCCTGGGTACGGGCAAGGAGAACAGGCCTGGAGGGCAGCCCCCAGAGCTGCGGGCCTCACCCTCACTGGGATCAAAGCAAGGGCTGTGGGGGCGGCTGGAAAGTGACCACCACCATTTACATGGATGAGCCTGCATGTGCAGGTCACTTTAGAGGACCTGGCCCCCCGTCAGCAAGAATAATTAATTAATGTGACAAGTAAGCAGGGCCTGACACTGGGAAACACAGAGGAGAGGTTCCCTGGGAGCTGCAGACACGTACCCAGGACAGGAGGGCTGGGCCAGCCTGCTCACAAAGGAAACCCTGAGCTTGATTGCCTCCCCTCTATGGTCCTAGTGTCCTTGGAAGGTTCCAGCTTCACCCCCAGACAAGCCATCCCAGAGGCCACAAAACAGAAGGGCACCCAGACCACACTGTGATGCTCAAATTGCATGGTTACCTGAATTGGCAAAGAGCCCATAGACGGGGCAAGGGGTGAAATGGGGAAGGTTAGCAAGGATAGGGCAGGCAGAGGAAGGGCCACTCTCGGGAATCCCAGGCTCGGCCATCGTGCTGCCGAATCCACAGGCCTCTGTGCTCACGGCTGAACCACAGCAAAGCTCGAATGGGACCAGGGTGGGTGTCCTAAAGAGAAGAGGCCATCGGCTCACCAGGGAGGATGCAGGGAGGCCGCTCAGGTCACCGATAATCCAGACGAGCGGGGATACCATGGGGGAGTCACTCGGAAGTGGTCAGACACGGGCAGTGATTCAGAGACAGTTACGGAAAGATCCACAGGAGGCCTGGATACTGGCGAGCAGACGTGTGAGGGGCTGGCTGTTGGGACCGGGTGGAGTGTTTGGTTTCAGATAAGCTCAGTTTGGGGCCAACTATAGGAATCTAAGGGGAGATGGGAGTGGGCAGATGGCAGGGTCTGGAATTGATGGAGGAGACCTGGGGGGGGCGGGGTGGGGACCACGTGGGGGCCTCCCTATGGGGACTTTTGAGGCTGAGACACCAGACGACATCTCTTGGGTCCAGAGGGGGTCGGTTGAGAAAAGATCTGGGGTGGGTTCCAGGAGGTGCCAGGGAGGGAGGGGAGACCTCAGCAGAGGGCTCACCTGGCAGGGGGTCTACGAGGAAAGGACGGCCCCCGGCCACCCTGGCGGGTGCTGGCAGCTCCCAGGCCACTCTCCCAGCACCTGAGAATTGACAGGACAGCCAGCTCTGTCATCCTGCAGCCCGGACTGAGCCCACCTCCTGGAGCTCTAGATCCTGCGCGGAAGCCGGGTCCATGTGTGCCCGAGGCGGGGTCTTGCTTGCGTCGCCCTTGTGCCCTCCCGGTGACTGCAGGCCCCCATCACCCACAGGCATCACTTCAGGCATCGGGCTGGGCCAGGCCCTGTGGTTGCCAGGAACTCCTAGGACTGCAAGTCCCCACAATCCTCTTAGCAGACATCTGTGCATCCTCGGAGCTCGGCCACATGCCCGCTGACCTCCCACGACGACCCCTCCCTGAGCAGCTACCCCGCCCTGAGTCCTCACCACCACGTCCCGGGACTGCGCTAAGTGCTGTGCACACAGCAGCAAGGGTCCCCGTCCCACAGATGGGAAAGCTGAGCGCTGAGGGCAGGGCTGTCTGTTATCAGTGCCCACTTAGTTATGCACCTGGGGGTCAAGCGGGGTTGGACCTCACGCCCAGGCTGCCTCTCCTTCAGGCTGACTGGGGTTCAGGATACACGGAGCCACCCCTGGCCCCATCCCCAAGAGCAGGAGGGTGGGTCCCCAGCACTGCCGCACGGTTGAAGGAGATCAGAGAGGGTGATGGGGCCAGGGGAAGGGGTCCAACCAGCAGCCAGCAGTGGCCTGAGGTTAAGAAAAGGGCTAGGGCTCTGGCTGGGAGGGCCACAGCCCCAGGCCCAACTCAGCCCTGGTCGGCGGTGTGACTGCTGGCCAGCTGTTAGCCCCTGTGTCCCTCGATCCCTCATGAGAGCTCAGGACTTGGACCGGAGCTAATCAGGCAGAGGGCACTGCACAGAGTTGGCCCCCAGCAACGTCTTCTTCCCTCCATTCCCTCTGCACGCATGGAAGGGGCAGCATCCAACCCCCAGGGAGGTCTGGGGGCGGGGCTCATCGTGTGGCAGCCTTAGCAAGATGTGCCAGGCAGCCCTTGTCCGGAGTCACCGCCAGAACGGAATCTTTGAGCTCAAGTTTTGATTCTGTGTAAAGGGTACAGGGCAGATTCCCTGGCAGGGCTCCCTCCGCCATTAGCCCTTTACACCCAACGCTGGCGTCGGGGGAGTGAGTTCCAGACCGTCTCTCTCCTCTCTCTAGAGCAGAAGGGGGGAGCAGGGCAGACGCCCGGGAGGAGATGGAGGATGAGGTGGACGGGAAGGCCGCTAGTGGAGGGAGCGTGACCGGAACGCTGAGGCTGGGGCTGGGGGCGGGCGTGCGGGTCAGTTTCTCTCGCCACCAGCTGTGCTTCAGGATGTCTGAGGCTAGAGGGAGGGTCAGCCTCAGACGCAGACAGACCCGCACAGCAGGGGGCATTTGCCCTTTTGCTCTCACTTCTCCTGTGGGCCCCTCCAGCACCCCCAGAAAAGAAAGGTGATGATCTCAGCAAAACCCACCAGCCGGTGCCGAACCGCCCTGCCTGGCACTCACAGCTGCCCATGCTGAGCCCTCGTCTCCCTGCTCTGGGGCCACCTTGCCGGTTTCTGGAGCTCGCCATCCGGCCAGGTTCAGGCAGGAGCCACGTGCTGAACCCGCCTCCTGGCACCCCGTCCCCGCCTGCACCCCGACAGCCACGGTCCGGGCCTCCAAGCGAGCAGGGCTGTGTCTGGGAGCTTTGCACCCTGAGGACCTCGCCCGCCCAGAGGATGTGACGCCCGGGTGAGGACTGAGTGAGGGGTGGGGAAGGGGAGCGAGGGCTTCATGGAGGAGCAGACATGCCGCCCCAGGCCGGCCTACTGGGGGCTGGCGGCTCCCCCTCACCTGGCCGGCTCACCTGCTCCGCCAGCCCACCTGCACAGCAGCACCTGTGCAGCTCTCTGCCCCAACCGCGGCTGCCCTGCCCTCCCCTGTGAAATCAAGCAGTAAATCACACGCTCGCGCTCGCACTTTAGGTGACCTTGATACCTCCCATTCGCTCAAAGTGTCTCCTAAGGAGCCTGGGAGGGAACCACTGCCCGCGGTGGGCTCCTGGTGCCCCCAGTCCCTGAAACAGCTGTGTACACGCTGCCCTCTTGCGGGCCTCGGGGGCAGCGAAGGGCAGGATGCGTGCAGCCGGCTCATATCATCCAAGTGAGGGTTCACCTGCCCCTCTGCGAAGCAAACATGGAGATTTTGGTGTTGTTTAAAAACAATGATTTCCTGTTGAAGAGTCCTTGAGGAAATATAGTCAAATTCAAGATGTCCCAACCCTAAATCTGAAAGTCACGTCCTCAGAATATGCCCAGAGCAGGTTGCAGGTGTAGAACAAAGCCCTTCACACGTGACTCAGAGCAGCTTCTTTGTAGCAAAACCTTCGAGACAACGGGAGCCCCTTCGTACGGGGCAGGGTGATGGCTGCCGCCGAACCATGGGAGGGGACACCGCGGGGCAGAGGGAAAAGAAGGAACTAGACCCACTGTGTCAACAAGCATGAACCCCCAGACCACTGCGGTGAGCAGAAGAGCAGGCAGGTCGGCCCCTGGGCACAAGCACCGGGCTGTGATCATGGCTGGAGCCCTGCCCTGCACTGCTCATCACAAGTGGTCCTCACAGCGACCTCCCGAGGCAGAGGCTCCCACTTGCTTCTGAGGAAACGGAGGCTCAGGGAGCGCAGGGTCTGCCTAGAGTCAGGCAAGGAAGGGCTGGGCTAGGGCTGGGTCCACCTGCCAGTCCTCGCTACCCAAAGAGGCTATACCATTCTCAGAGCTACTTCATCTCTTCACCCATCCATCATCCATCTGTACATCCATCAGTCCACCATCCATCATCCATCTCTTTATCCACTCATGATCCCTCCACCTGTCCACAAACCCATCCTTCCACCCATCCATCATTCATTATCCATCCACCCATCCATCCATCCATCCATCCATCCGTCCACACATCTATCCATCTACCTATCCATCTTTCCTTCTAACTACCCATTTGTACATCCATCCATCCATCCACACATGTATTCATCTGTCTATCCATCCACCCATCCATGATTCATTATCCATCCATCCATCCTTCATTCATTATCCACCCATCCATCCATCCATCCATCCATCCATCCATCCATCCACCTATCCATCTTTCCTTCTATCTACCCAACCGTACATCCATCCATCCATCCATCCATTCATCCATCTGTATATCCATCATACATCCATCACTCATCTATCCATCCATCATCCATCCATCTGTCCACCCATTCATCCATCCACCTATCCATCTTTCCCTCTATCTACCCAACTGTACATCCATCCATCATCTATTCATCCATCTGTACATCCATCATACATCTATTCATCCATCCATCCATCTACCCATCCGCCCATCCATCCATCTATATATCTTTCCATCCTTCCATCCACCCAGCTGTACATCCATCCATCCCCTACCTATGCCTAGCTCTGGTCCAGGCAAGGAGCATTCAGGAGGGAAAAAGACCCAGACCCATTCTCCTAAGCCTGTGCCTGGAGGGAATGGACGCTGCTCCTGGGCAATCCCAGCCCCATGAGGCACATGCTGTGATTGGGGCCAACAGGGGCTTCCTGACGGCTGAACAGGGGGCTGGGTGGGTGGCAAGATGGAGGTCTAATGTGGCAGAGGACTTCCCAAAGCTAAGACCTGAGAATAACGAGCCTTCTATGCAGACATTGCAAGGCCTCCATCTGAGGGAGAAAAATGCCAGATTCTGCTCGAAGCAGGCAAAGAAAGCCAGGTTGAGCCAAGCAGAGCCAGAAATGGTGAAAGACTGGCGGCCCCAGCCTTTTGAACATTTCTGTAAATGCTGCTAGGATCGAGCATCTTGTGCTTTTCAAGCTAGAACCGGAGGCTTCCCCACAGCTGCTGTTGTAATAGGAACCGGATCTGGGGACATCTGTGTTTCCTGTTCTACTATCCACATCTGGGAGAGCTCGCCTGTCCCCCGCGCCGGCACCCGAGGAGGGCCACGCCCACTGTGTGTTCTCGGGCGCCAAGCCCCTGCCCAGCACTTGGCCTTGAGTGAGTCCTCACATGTTCCCAGGCCCACCCCAAGCCTGAGGCTGTGGGCCCTCCACGGGCTCCAGCCAGCCTCCCACCCACCCCTGACCATGGCCAGTGTCCCCCAGAGAAGTTCCAGGCTGGCAGGTTCTGGTTCCTGCTCCACCCCCATCTCGCCACCACAGGCCCCAACCCCTGTCTTCCGTCCTGCCCCGGCCACTAGGAGGCAGGTGGCATTGTACGGACACTGGTCAGACCACACGTGATGACGGAACTCTGACCCCCAGCCCACCCTACAGCTATCAGCCCAGACGCTCAGCATGTGGGCAGTGACCCCCCAGCTTCCCTTGTTTCTTTCCCTGATCCCAACGTAGGCCCACCCGGGAGGAGCCAAACATGCCCTTAGCGAGTCACAGGGATGCCCCGCTCTGGTCGGCGGCCCAGCCTCCCCAGGCCCAGCCTCTGCCAGGCACCTGGAACCCAGCCTCCGTTCTCCAGTACAGCTGCCTCCCCGGCCCCCCGCCGTGCCCCGGTCTCTGGGTAACAGTCTCTGCTTATTCTCCTGTGGGCAGCCTTCCTCTGCTCGCACCAGGGCAGAGCCCAGCTGCCCACAGCGGGGACTTGAGACCACCTTCCCCCCACCGTTCACTGCCCCCCCTCCTGACTCCCGAATCCTGTCCTCACAGCTATGCTCTGCGCTCACTCCCAAACACCACCTGCAGGCCCGGCCTCGTCTCGGGCTGCTTTGGGGAGCCCAGGCCGAGGCACCCTTGCCATCCAGGGCACGCCTTCTAAAGAGAACAGCTGGGGAGCAGTCTGCGCCGCCCTCCCAGAGTGGCTGGGCTCAGGAGGGACAGTCCTAGGGAAGGAGCCCGACGTGGTCCTGGGGGCACTGCCCTAGACAGGTGGGTGGGAGAGCAGCCTTCGCTCACGGCAGGGCAGTCAGGACGCCACCCAGCAGCTCCCCCCGGGCCTCCTGATCTCAGCCTCCCGGACCTGCAGGAGCTGTCCATACAGGAGCTGATACTCCCGCAACCCTGCTCGGTGAGCTGGAAGCAAGACCAAATGCGCCGTGACCACTGCTCCTTGGAGGGTGGCCACTCCTGCTGTGGGTGAGGCCCGCTCCAGTAGTGGGGGCAAGAGGTGGAGGGAGCCGGGCATCCCTCACTCCCGGGAGCAGCTCCTTCCGAGCACGCGCTGACCTGCCAGGGCAGCAAAGCTCCTCACCTGAGCAGAGGTGCAGGCTGCCTCCGGGGACCAGACCTCCCAGAAGGAGATGCTGGGAGCATCACCGCCCACCGTCCTGCATCCAGGGACTCAGATGTCTGGGCCAGCCTCTCCCGTCCCCTAAAGAGTTCGGTGCTCACCCCCACAAGCTGCTGGCGAGGCCAGACAGACCGTTCAAGACTCAGGACACTATCCCTTTGTCCTTCCAGCCTAAACGCCCACGGCCATTCCCTCTGGAGAAATGCACAAATGAGCCTCAGGGCGAGGATCGGCCACTCGTCTGCAGGAATCCTCACGGGGTCCACACAGAGGCCCGGCTGAGAATCCGAGAAGGAGGTGGCAGCTGGCACTGTTTGCTAAATGTCAGAGAAAAGGCTGAAGGTCAGGGGCTGTGGCTTGGCTGCAGGGGAGCAGGAGGCCAGACCCAGCCCAGCATCGGGCCTGGAGGTGGGCATGGAGCTGGGCATGGAGCTGTCCCAGGTGCTGGCCTGGGGTCCACCCGGGGCCCCACCCCCGGCACCACTCCCTATACAGAGGGGCCCCCGGGTCAGGAGAGGAAGAGAAAGGCAGCATCTGCCCTTGGGCGTGGCCCCAGTGGGTGTGGGGAATTCTGCAAATCTTGCGAGTGACCCCTCTCCCTGTGGAGAAGGGGTCAGGCCCTGTGCTGACCCCCAGTGACCAGACACACGCCTGCTGGGGAAGAACCGGAAATGGGGGCACCATGGCCCTCGAGGCTCTGACCTGGCCCTGGGAGTCCCCATCCAGGGTGCAGGCCACCCCTCCTCGGGTGTGATGCCCACCCTTCGGGGGAGGCCAGGCTTCCCACTGAGATGTGGCCACCCCACCAGAGTCACGGGCCACCCTGTGGGGTCCACAGTGCTGCTGGGGAGTATCTCACGCACCCCACTTTCCAGAAAGGGACTTGGGAGTGAAGATTTGGGGATATTAACAGTAGTGGCAGCGGGAGCGACTTGCTGACCTTTACTGGGTGCTTCCTGTGTGCCCGGAGCTGATCCAGTCCCTGCCTCTGCCCTAAGAGGTAGTTACTATCACTAATCCCTGATAAAAAGAAACAGAGGTTGTGCAGGGCGGGACCCCCAGAGGCCATTCCCTGAAGCCCAGCCTGAGGCCCTCCCAGGCCCCCAGCAGGAATGCTGGGCCTTGGTGTCACCATCCCCACCTCGGTAATAACAAAATCCATCATCTCGGTCCGGCCAACCTGCAAGCTACTGACAGGAGTGAATAAGAAAGTGGGTGTAACCTTTTTATAAAGTGTCAGGTTTATAAACTGACAAAGCTCACATGTTCTCATCCACGGCCCCCAGTCCCCGGAGGCCACGGCCGGGTGCCCAGGAGCCCAGAGGGGCGGCACATCAGCAGAGCAGGGGTGGAGGCCTAGGGGAGAGCCCTCCGGCGCGGACACCGGGACCTCTTCACACAGCGGAAAGCACACCTGAGACCCAAGGTGGGCCTTGAAAACCGTGGTCATGAACCAGAACAAGGCCATAAATGACAACGTGGGTGCCCTTGAGGGCCTGGGCAGACAAGGCACTGAGAGTTCGGGTGCATTTTTCACCTAAATGCGGTAGAAACCCACCCACTGCTGCCCGCTGGGTGCTGACACCAGCAGCCCCAGCTCACGTCCGGAGCAGCCTCACGGTCCACAGAGCAGACAGAAGATTCCCGCATCCAGCCTCGGGGCCACAGGGATCCAGCCGGCTGTCTGACCACAGGGATCCAGGGGAGGAAGCTCCCGCAGCCGCACAGAAGGGAAGGGCTCCGCTCTCCCAGTGTTGTGTCGCTCCCGCCTTTAAAAGGGGAAGGATGCTCTGAGCGCCGGTGGCGGGTGCGCCCGGCCAGGCACCGAGCGGTACAAACCGCCCGTAGACGCACAGAGCAGGAGGAGGGGGACCCTCGTGAGCCGGTCAGGCCGGCAGCCCTGGGGCCACGCCGGCAGGACGGCTTTCCTGATGGGACAGGTGGGCGAGGTGTCCCCTGTCACCATCACACGCGCTCCTCCCGTCCCCGGGACCCCAGGACCCCACACCTGACGGCCGCTCCAAGCTTGAGAAGCAGGGCCCTGCGATGGCCACGCCCACAGGAGCCCAGTTTTTCCCACAACACGGAGCTTCCCCTGGGGACGCAGGGGCAGGCACAGCATGGAATCTGTGCACCCAGGAACCACTGGGAACGGCCAGCTGCCAGCACGGCTGTCACGGCCACCTCGGGTCTCAGGTGTGCTTTCTGCTGCATGATGAGGGCCTGGTGTCCATGCCAGGCTCCGGCTCTCCCTAGGCTTCCGCCCCTGCTCTGCTGTGCCCGTCCCTCTGGGCTCCTGGGCACCCGGCTGTGGCCTCCAGTGACTGGGGGCTGTGGGTGAGAACACAGGTGCTTTGTCGGGGTCCCGACGGGTCAGATGGTGAGGAGCCGGCCTGGCACCAGCCCAGAGGCTCACGGGGACACGGCCCCAGGAAGCGACGGGGTCAGGATTACAGACATGGCTTCCTGCTGAGATGATGGGGACGCCCCTCCCACAGGGAAACAGTTCCTGCATCCTGACTGCAAAGGCACTGTGGCCTGGAAGCTTCAGCGTCCCAGGAAAGAAGACGGTGGCCGTCGGCTGCTGCCCAGGCGCTCATCTGCGAGGCTGAGACGCCGTGTACCTCCTGAAGCCCCGAGGCACTGTGCCCTCTCCAGCCAGCCCCCTCCTCGGGACCTCGCTTCTGTCACCCCCAGGGCTCCGGTCACACCGCACCCACACACACATCCACAGCCCTGCTCACGCCGTGCCCTCGCCTGGAACCCGCCCGGGGCTCCTTACTCCTCCTGAAGGCTCGGCTCAGACCAGCCCCGGTTCCCTGGACAAGTCAGCCTTCCCCAAGTTGTCGGCCCCAGAAGACCCATCTGTGGTCTGCGGGGGCCACAGCAAGAGGCCCTGAGAACCTGGGAGTGAGAAGAGGACAGCGCCTTCCTTGGGACCCCACTCCTGGCATGGCTCCGTCCTGCCACAGAGACGGGGGCAGCCACCACAAGGCCATGGGAAGGCCACGGTCAGGAGGGGCTGGGGCGGAGGGGTCGCAGAGGCTCTGAGGGCCAGTCACCCGCTCGCCCGGGGGCTATCAGGACAACCCTCCTCAGAGCATCCCCGGCAGCCCTCCATCCTCATCGGTTTCAGAGCAGACCTGCTGCTGGGGGCCCACGTCGGGTAACGGAGTGCCCGCTGCCCTGGTTAGCCGGGCTGCGGGACAAACAGCACAGACAGAGGCTGAAGCAGCAGACTTTCATTTCTCACAGCTCTGGAGACAGGACATCCAAGATCCAGGCACTGCTGGCTCCGTTTCTGGAGACAGTTCTCCTCCTGGGTCTCCTGCGGCTGCAGGCGGCCGTCTTCTTTCTCCCTTAGTCCCCCTATGGGGGCCCCACTTTGTGACCTAATCACCTCCCAGCGCCATCACACTGGGGGTTAGGGCTGCAGCCTATGAATTTGGGGACATGATTCAGTCCATATACAACACCTGCTAATTGTATACTCAGCGCTGAGCATCTATTCACATGCCCTCCCTTGGAGCCCTGGTGGCCGTGAGTGGATGCCCGCAGGTGGACCACGCTTCTCCGGTCACTCTGGCTCACAAGGCATTCAGGGTCTCTCTGGGCCTCCTGAGCGGCCAGCCCTCCAAGTGCACCTGCTCACACCTCGGTCGTCAGTGTCCAGTCCGCATGCCCGCTGGGGCTCGCCTGCCTGCAGCTCCTGCACCCCATCTCCAAGTTCCTGTCTCCCAGTGGCTGCACACTGACACGCTCAGGACACATGTCATGGTCGGCCACATGGATTAAGACACACAGGAACCAAGAGAGACTTCTTCCCAGCTGCCACTGCTCCCAAAGGGTACCCTCAAACTGGCCCTGGCAGGACCGTGGCAAAAACCCATATGGGCCCTGACTCCACCTGATAACTTCATTATTGGCTTTGAGGCTGCGTCCCTGTAAGTAATCGGCTGCTTGAAGATGCAGATGATCCCAGCTCCAGCACCCTGAGAGGTGCAATGGCTATTAACTCACATGATGTCAGCTCCGGAGACGGACGCCTACAAACGGAGATTTAATTTGTCTGGGTGGAAAATGTGCGACTTTAAGAAACACCCAGGGCAAGTAGCAAATGAGCGCGTGCTGCGGAGAAGCAGACGACGATTTGCCAGCTCCCAGCAAAGTGAACATAAGCTCACATTACAATGCAGCCACAGAAAGCGAAAACGCAATAATGACCATATTGGGATGGCGGGAAGGTGGCGCGAGGCGAGAATTAACTGGCGCCGGCCCGGCCACCGTCCATCTGGGCGTTCCCGTCGCCTTCCCCTTCCCCCAGGAGCTTGTGCTGATCCTTCCGATGGGCAGGCGGCCCTCCCTCCGCCCTCTGCCCTGGGGAGGTTAGAGGAGGGGCACCTCTGCTGGGGGCGTGGGGGCGACTCTCCCATTCGGGCGCCACGGGCCAGATGGGGTTGCATAAACCACAGACACTTACTGTCTCCCAGTTGTAGAGGCTAGAATCTGAGATCCAGGTGTCTCAGGGCTGGTTTCTCCCAAGGCCTCTCTCCTGGGCTGTAGACGCCGTCCTCTCCCCGTGTCCTCACGTGGTCGTCCCTGTGTGTGAGTCTGTGTCCTAATCTCCTCTAATAAGGACACCAGTCCTGTGGGACTGAGGTCACCCCTGTGACCTCCTTTTACCTTAATCGCCTCTGTAAAGACCCATCTCCAACTGAGGTGCTGGGGGATTAGGGCTTCCACGCATGAGTCTGGGGGACAGAGTCAGCCCGCGACACACCTCCCATGTCACTTCTGCTGTCGTCACCTGGCCCGGACCCCACACCTGGGCGCTCGCCCCTGGTCCCTGTGACCGTGGGTGCAGGTGCCACACCGGCTCTGCGTGTGCTGTCTCCCTCCGTCCGAGGACCGGTCCACTGTGTCATCCTCTGCTTTTCCCCCAGGACAGAGCAGGGAGTGTGTCCACGACCCTGTGAGCCGGTGTCAGATGCTCGGTGGAAGGAAGCATCTCCCAGACCCGCTCCCCCAGGACAGGTGGGACCGACGGCTCCCGCTGAGCCCGCTGGGCCTCCCTAACTCCGTCCCAGTTTTCTGGTCCCCGTGGCCTTCCTCAGGCCCATGAGGGAGCCCCTCCATCCCCAGGACTCGCTCCAGGAAGGCGCTGGCCGTGCTCAGAGCTCCCCTAGTGCCCACGGGCAGGAAAGGTCACTCTGCAAGGTCACAGTGAGGATTCAACAGGAGGACATGGGTCCAGGCCTGGCCCCCCCCCGACTGTTCCCCCATAAGGCAGGTGAGCAGGACAGAGCGGGGTCAGGCGGTGCCCAGGCAGAGTCCTCAGAATGGCGCTCCCCAGGGGGACAGTCAGAACAGGCTCTGGGCCAGCTCCGCCCTCACCGGGTAAAAGGCCTCCAGGTAAACTCTGGGGTCCACTTCCCAGGGCCCACGTGGGATGCACAGGGACGACCCAGGGGGCCAGCGCCACACGACAGCCCCCCACAGACACTCCCCTCTCCCCTTCTGCTGCTGACAGCATGCGCAGAATTCCCCATGGCCACCTCCAGAGGGAGACACTCCTAACGGGTTCTGGCTGTTTTATGAGATTTTAAGTCACAACTTGAGTCTGGGACCCCAGGTTCCTCCCGAGGCATCAGGGGTCTCTCTCACACCAGTCTCCCCATCTAGAGACCCTCAGAATGGGGACGTTACAGCAAACACGCACCAGTCTTTTTGTCCAGAGGATCTGGTTCTCAAAGAAGCCCCAGGCTCCAGGCAGGCAGGGCTCCTTCCAGTACCCCACACCCTGCACCCCGCGCCCTGCAGGCTGGCCCGGGAGCTCCCCGGCTTCTCTGCACTGCTCAGCCCTTCCCCCATACCTACAGAGCACCTGATGGCTGCAGCGGCTGGGTGGGGACACAGCTGATCCGGCCGCCAAGGAAAGAGCTCGTGATCTAACAGGGGGCACGGCAGGGCCCAAGGCACCGTCCAGCATCAGGGCTTAGGGAAGAGATGGCAGGTGCCATGCAGGGGAGGAGGGGCAGGAGATGGAGACACCCCCCGGGGGCGGGGCTGCTGGCACTGCATCCTTTCAGCACGTTCTGGGGAGCAAGAAGACATAATAAGAGCCCAGAAACTGCCTGTGAGCAACCAGCCATGGGGCCAAAGGGGGTACTGGGCCCCCAGCCCACGCTGCCCTCACCCCCAGGCCCCCATCAACAGAGAGGGATGACCACGGCCTTCGCAGCAAAGACCCCCCCACTTCAAAGCTGGGCAGGACCCTCAGACTCAGACGCTGTCTGCCTGGCGCCAGGAGAGGCCTCCGGCAGCACAGACTGACACTGCGGTCCAGGGCCAGCCGTGAGGTCCAGGGGAGGCCGTGGCTGCACCCCCATTAGCCGCACGTGCCTGGGCTGGCCGCTCAGAAGGGAGACACACATGCCAGGTTTGGAAGCTAACCAGTGTCTGGGCCGCAGGAAGCTGGGTGCGTCCTTTTAGGGCCTGTGGCTGCTTCCGGGCAGTGACCAGCACCCAGAGGTGGGATGTGGGCAGAGGACGGAGGCTAAGAACCAGCTGCCCGAGATGCTTCCTGTCAGATCCTAATGCGAGGCCCCTGCGGCTGCACACGGAGCCGGGACCAGCAAGGGGCCCGGCTGCAGCCCGACCAGGAGAGGGCAGGTGCCCCCGTGTCCCTGTGGCTCTTCTCACCGGGGATCCACCCCCACCGGGAGCACCTCCGAGGGACCTGTGTCCCTGTCCCCCGCCGGACTCTGCACCCCACCTGGCCATCTGAGGGAGCAGCACCCAGGGGTCCAGGGTCACAGCCCCATCACACCCGCTGGGGATCCAGCCCTGTGGTCCCCGCATGCCCTGCTGCCCTGGCCCCTCTCAGGATTCCCAGCTTTCCTCTCACAAACCGAAGGTGTCCCAGTGTGGGCCTGCCTGGGACGCGTCCCTCCCCGGATGAATACAGATGGCAGAGGCCGATTTAAATAAATCTATTAATTATCCACAGCTTAGCATGTGTGTGTATGTGTGCAAGCTGCAGCTCCTAAATAATGTAATTTCGGAAGCCTCAGCATCTATTACATTTAATTACTTCTCCCTGTGGTACGCGGGATCGAGACGCGAGACGCACAGATAGCCACGCTGCCCCACCAAACCCCAGGGGGCTGCTCCGTGGGAGGGGCTGGCCAGCTCCCACCAACCTCCATGCAGCCCAGGGACGGGGGGCTGGGGGCAAGGGCTGGGGAGCACGTCCTCCGAGGGACCCCGCCTCTTCCCCCAGGCCCCTTGGAGCTCCCCCACTGGCCAAGATAGACTCATCTCCTCTGCCCGAGACTTCCCTCTGTGCCACTCCCAGGTTCCCATGGGTGGTCCCCTAGGTCACCCTTTCTAAACTACCAACACACCTGATTGCCCCAAGGAACAGCCTTCAGAGATTGAGGTCTTAGCCAGGACACAAGTCCCAGGCACCAGGACACCCAGCTTGGAGAGCTCTCGGACAAGGAGAGTGGAGGTCCGGTCTGGGGGTGGGGAAGGCGTCTCAGACCAGCCCCACTGGCCGTCCAGGGGCCTCGGTCTGGGTGGACGCTGCTCCTGGAGAGATGGACATCACCCCGGGCCCTCAGCCTTGGGCCCTCGGGCAGGTCTCCTGCAGCCCCAACCCCTGCCTCCTCAGCTACGGGGGAGGGGCTCAGACAAGGTGCCTCCAGCAAAGGTCACCCCTCCTCAAAGCCCTTTGGAGAGGGGGTCACCTGGCTGCAGGAGGCCTCAGTCCACTGGGTGCCCACAGCCTGGGGGTGCTCCAGGGCCCCCGGGCACTTCCGGGGTTAACTATTCCCTTCTGCCTGTCTCCTTTCCTCCCTCCGTCCTTCTGAAGACACAGATGCCCTCGAACTTCCGCTGCATGAAGGTATATATGCAAGACAAGGCCATGGGGGTGAGCTAGAGGTGATGCCCCCTGCCTCGGAGCAATACCCCAAGGCCCCAGAAGGAGAGGGTCTGGGCCCCTGGCACTGCTGGAGCAGAGGGGGCTGCTCTGACCTCACAGCAGGGGTGAACCACCTATGCAGGCGGGATGAGAAGGGGCAGGTGCCCAGGAAGCCAGCCACACCGCAGGGCCACGAACAGCACTGGCCCCACAGTCACCCCGTGCCACCAGCCTGCATTCCACCCTCAGACACGCACAGAAGCCCCACCCCACCTGCCATGTGCCAGGTGCCACACCCTGGGCCGTGCCCAGGAGTCAGCAGTGAGTGGAAGGCGACAGGCTGCCCAAGGGCTCGGGTCCCACGACGTGGGGTCCCCCATCCCCTCCCATTCCCTCTGATGCTGGCGGCTACCTGAGCGTCCCCCTGCCTCCACCCCCGCTGACCCTGAGTCCTGGCCTCGACTGCCACATGGCCCCCCTGGGGCCCACTCCCCAACAGCACTGTCCAGCAGCCTCGTCGGACACAGAGGAGCCACCCCTGAGAGGCGGCAGGACCACCGGTGGATGACACGCCTGCCCACAGCATCTCCGCAGAGCCCATCCCGAAAACTCTGACATTTGGGGACAGATGCGCCCACCTCTTTGTGACAATTAACACATGCAGGAGGAGATTCTAGGTGTGAAGGGGATCCCAGCATTTAATAATTCTTAAATCACACCCCAAACACCTGGGAAAGTTTGAAATAACAATAATTTGGAGGTCTAATCTGTTAAAACAATAGCTTTTAATATTCATTTGTTACTGGCAATAAATGGCCATAAAAATTTGATGATTAAGCCGCTGTGACCTTCACTGAACCTTAACAATTCTCATTTGCATTCTCATTAAAATGACAGTTTCAGTCTCATTCTTTGAAATCTTTAATACTCTCCTTCCCAGAATTTCCAAAGCCTCCCTAAAGAGTAATTAACTCATGTGATTAAAAATGTAATATGTAGGGAACATTTTTAACTTAGGAAGGTACCAGGTTAAAAGTTTTAATATGCACTGTATTCATCATAAATCATTTTGATTTAAAAAAAAAACCCTCCCAGAACGAGAAGTAAATGGGAAAGCTTCATTGTCAACGTTGGATTATGATAATTTCTTTCCTATCCTAATTTTTATTAATGGAAAAAGTGATGAACTAAACTAACTCGTCAAACTTCTGCCCCTTCAAAGATGTAGGTAGCCCAGGCTCCTGGGCACCTTCCCCAGAGACGAGACCTGGCGGGCGGCCCTTTCAGAATATCTGGAAGATGAGCCTCTTCCCAACTCTTCAAAGGTCCCTCCCAGCTCCCCGGGGGTACCTCTGAGCAGCCTCCTGAGGATAAGGACCAGCTCTGGGGCACCAAACAAGGGGAGCACACTGCGTGCCCCATATTGGGGCTATTTCCCCATCCCCCCTGATGCTCACATTCGGAGGACAGCGGCCTGGAGAACATGACCGTCCCCACCCGGCAGGAAAGGAAACGGGAGCCGGGCAGGTTAAGTGTGTCCACCTACAGGCACTGCCACCTGCTAAGCGCCAAGTTCTCGGCCAGGTGCCATGACCCTAAGATGCCTCTGAGCAAGGATGCCTGAGCAGAGAAGGATGCACTGCGGTCCAGGCCATTCCCCTTGGGGTCTCCTCTCCCCGTCTGCCTGACTACTGTCCCCCCCTGACACACCTGCAGCCTGGCGGCCTCCACCCAGAGCGGCTCTGGACATCTCTCCTGTCCCAGCACAGGGCCTGGCAGACTAGGTTCTCGGGGATGTTAAGTGAACGCGTGAATGAGTGAAGGAGGCATGAAGGGCAGCCCTGAGCAGCAACGCAGGACCGGCAGCCTCCCCGAGGCAGGGGGCGCGGGCCGACCTTGGGCACCAGGCCCCAGGACCCCAGTTCTCAGCCTCTTCCCTCAGGGCCGAGCCCGGGGGGTGGACCCAAGAGGGTGCCTTGTGGCTACTCCATCTCTTCCCCAGGAGCCCGGCAGACCCCACTGTGCACACTAAATATTTATTTAAGGTTTTTCCAGTTGTCAGCGTGGTAAACGGACCCTTGACAAAATCAATGAATCAAGTAAGCCGAGTTAATCTACAGGAGACCCTCCTGAGGGCGTGTCCCACTCTGCCTGCCACTCAGAGCACAGAGAAGAGGTGAAGGTGAGCTTCCCGATTATGCCCAGAGCCGGGCACCGCGGGCTCCAGGCACTGGGCTGAGAGGCAAGTCCCCATACAGGGCAAGGACCAGGCAAAGGGACAGGGCCCAGGACGGGGTCCATTGTGAACGGGTGCTCAGGAACGGAGAGATTCCAGTCGTAGGGCGACGCCTTGCAAAGGACCAGCTGATCCCAGGCTGGCCGGGTGGGACAGAGACAGCCCTGGGGCATCAGGGCTGCGGTCATATAGACGCAGAATCAGGAAGACCCCGGTAGGCTTGTCCATGAAGGCACCCCTGGGCAGGGGCTGAGCTTGGGGCCCAAACCTCACCTACACCTGCCTTCCTCTGTAGAAGGCCAAGCTGAGTTCAGTTAATTTCCAACCAACTCAGTTAAATCAACACAGTTCGGTGGAAAACCATGCGATCTGATTTACAGATTTCTCCCTTCTCCAGACCCAGCGACGTGGTCACCTCGGTGGAACCCCCCGCAGCCCCTGGAATGAGCTGACTGGCCCCTCCCTGCGGCCACACCGGCCCCTCAGGTGCTTCTGTACTGGAATTTAATGCACCCGTCCCTTCCCGCCCCCACTGGACCACGGCCGGCTCTTGTAAATAAAGGTTAACGGGTACAGGGAAGCTCCAGCTCCCTTCCGGCAGAGGGAAGCAGCTGGATGGGGGCTGTGGACTGCCAAGCCAAAACTGTTTCCCATCTGGCTGGACAGGAAGGGCGGCTGACCCGCGGGCTGCACCCCGGGCCCCTGCGTCCCCGAAGGGCCCTCAGCTCTGTGCCACCATCTCCCAGGCCTGGGGCCAGCAGGTCCCTGTGCCCATCCCCCAGCCCCAGCACCCAGCCAGAACTCGGGATCCTGAGCCGTCCGAGAGCCTGGCCTAATGGGGGGTCTCTGGGGTGGGGACCTGTGATCCCAGCGGCCCACGATGACGCAGGAGCCCCACGCGGGCCTTCCCGGGAGAAGACGCCGGGCACTGTGCCTCCCTGCAGGGTCTCTGACCATCAGCACCGCGGGGCCCGAGGAGCCCTTGGCAGGCGGCAAACATTAAAGGGGCCGCCGTGTGCACCCAAATCTGTCCTAGGACCTGACGGGGTGTTAAGACCTTGCCCTGACCTGGGGTGACAGAGTGGAGCACTGAGACCCAGCACCGAGAGGTCCCCCAGTGCCAGACGTGGAGCTGAGGGGCCCGGGAAGTCCAGCCTTCGTGGAGGGGCGGTGAGCAGGGAGGACACGGACTTCTGAGGAGCCGGGGTCAGAGCACCCCGAGACTGGCCAGCCTGTACGTGGCCGCTCTCCAGACACCGCCATCCCAGGAGAGGGGGGTCCTGGTGCGTCCCAGCCCTGGGTGGACACAAGGAGTACCACGAGGCAGCTCACACCCACCGATGTCTCTCCCGGCCCCCAGTACGGTCCTGAAGCTGAAGCAAGCCCACCCTCTCAACCTGCCCCCACCCCCTGAGCTGGGCCTCCAGCGACTGAGACCTCACGCGGTAAAGCCTCAGGTCCCGTACAGGGGGGACAGCCAGGCCCCGTTCCCGGGACCACGCCCCCCTTCACCAGCAGGGCCATTTCACACCCCAGCCCCTGCGGCACCGGGCAGTGTCCCCCAGTGTCCCCAGGTGGACTGTCCTGGACACCAAGATGGCCGTGAGGGCAGAGGATGACCTGGCCTCAACTCAGCCCTCAGGGCAGCTGGCGGCCCCCAGTACCAGCCCAGCCCTGCCAGGACACCCCCCACCGCAGGAGGCTGCACTGGCCTGGCTGGCCTCTGGGTCCCCCACCTGGTGGCAGAGAGCATCCCACATGGCCCCGCTGGGACCTTAAGGTGGCGAGAAGAGTCACGAAGAGCCGGTGAACCCCTGGAGCCCCCGGTTCCCAGCTGCAGGAACTCGGGGAGCAGCCCACAGGGCTCCGGGCCCCCCACCGGCCCAGACCAACCTCAGATGCGCAGAGCACAGGCCAGGTGCCCCAGGCAGTGCAGGGTCCTGGCCGTGGCCCTGCGGAGGCCTGTGAGCCGGAGGCCCCTCTGATGGAGGAAGCGCGGGCTGGCCTTCTCGGGGACCCTCCCAGGATGGGACAGAGACGAGCGGGCACTCTTGGCACGGCGTCCGGCACGCAGCCCCCAGACACACGGCCCTTGAGGGCTTCGGCCACAAGAACCCTCCCTGCCCCAATGACCCCATTCGGCGGTCAGCTAGACAGTCAGAGGGTTTTGTTTCCTCCGAAGTTTCCTCAAGTGGCACCGCCTTCCCACAGGGGCCTCGTGTTGTTAGCTACGGTCCACTCACCGTCCACTCCAATGTCCTCGACTGGCCCAGAAGCCCCTGATCCTGCAACGCTGCCCCGACAGCGTCCACCTGAGCAGAGGTGGGTGGGGTCGGCTGGGGCGGGGTCGCTCCAGCCTGGGGAGCCGGCGGGGCAGTGGCCTGGCTCTGCTGGACCAGCATCTTCAGAAGGGCCACACGGGGGAGGGTCCTGTCCCTGGGTCCTCTGACGCGGGTGTCTCTCTCCTTGTAAGATGCTGTAGAACGCGTGTAAGAAAGATGCACAAGCATTGTCTGCCTGCTACTACACCACGCACGTGATTACACACACGCCCCAGAGACAACACGTGGTGACGTAGCCCAGTGGGTCTATATTTAGAGCTGAACTTTAAGTCAAATATCAAGGAGTTCTGGAACGGAATTCTTGATGGGCTCGTCCACCCAGCGTGTGCTTAGAAAACCAGTGAGGTTGCTGTCACCTGCCCCACCTCTGGGGGGGGCCTTCAGCTGCTCCTCCATCTGGGAAGCCCCACACTGGACTGTCCCCTGCCTGTCCCTGGGGGTGAGAGGAGAGGGGAAGGCTGTCCTTCCACTGGGAGGCCCTCAAGCCAGAGGGGGCACCTTCTGCTCGCCGAGACCCCTGCATCCAGGGTGTGGAGGGCTTAGAATGACACTGTACAGGGACCCAGAGCAGCACCAGTGGCCGCAGGGGACAGTAGGCCAGCAATGCACGTGGACCCACCTCACGAAGGCCCGAGGCAGGAACACCGGCTAACACTTGAGGGACCGTTTTCAACAACAGCGATTTTCTGCACAAACAGAAGTGAGTCTGCTGGTTCTGGACACACATTGGTCTGGAAGATCCTGCTTCAGTCCCAGGAGGGAGAAAGCCAGAGAAGGTGTTCCCATCAAAGCAGAGGGCCCTGGACCAGGACCTAGTGGTCCAGGCTCCAGGGCCCCGTCAAGGCCTCCATCCACACGGAGGGCCCAAGGCATCCAAGTCCAAAAGGCGTTGGGACTGTGAGGGACGATCAGGGTGGGTCTCCTTGGGGTAAGACCCTCCTTTCGAGCTGAGTGTGTAAGTCAGAAGGGGGAGTCTCCCCGGTGGGTCCCTTCATCAGATGCATTTCTCCTTCCAATAGAGCAGGAGGACGGGAGAGCCCAGACCTCAGCTGCTGACCCGGAGCTCAGCAGAAGGCAGAAGGGACTGGTGGCGCCCCGCGTCCTCCCCAAGGCGCCCCCGCCAAGGCCCCCTTCTCCCACCGGGGCAGACGGGCTAGCGCCGCACCCGTGTCGTTCCCCTCAGTCCAGGACGAGGAAGAGCGTGGACGGATGGAAAACGCCCAACACCCAACACCGCCTGGCCTCAGCACTGCGGACGGTGGGCAAAGAGCCAGGGCTGATGCTCAACCTTCCCCTGACTTTTGCCCCAGACCTGATCCCTCCACCTGGCTGGGCCACTGGGCAGCTCCCAGCTCTCAGAGGTCAAAACCTGCACGCCACGCAGCCTTGCCAACCTCATCCTGACTCCAGGGTGCTGTCCTGGGTCCTGGACCCACCTGCCTGCTGCCCTGAAAGAGCAAAGGCTCCCAGGTGATTCCCCCGGCCTGTGCCCACGGCAGACATCGCTAATCCATCTCCTACCAGGCCCAGAAGATTCCAGAACCCTTCTCAAGAGAGCCTATCAGGCACCTAAGACGAGACGATTGGTGGCTGCACGAGATAAACGTGCGCCATCCCTGGACACCATCACCAACCCACCGTGGCCCTCTTGTCTACCACTTCCTCTCCCCCCACCCCTTGCCCCGTGGTGTGTGTGTGTGTGTGTCCTGCTACAAAAAGCCAAACTCGATCATGCCCTCCCTTGGCACGGCCTGGCATCCTCCCACTCAGCATGGGCGGGCTGGCCATCAGTCAATCCAGAAATGGCAGTTGAGGCTGCTCTGGCCCCACGGTCGCTGCCTGCGATTGGAACAGCCCACAGAGGCGTCTGCTTCTGTCCGCTAGGGCACACTCAGGCCAGAGCTTTTCTGACAGCTTGCACTGGAAAGTCTGAAGTCCTGATTCCGGGACTCCCAGGCTAGTGAGAGACAGCGTGAGTTTTCTGAGGGTTCCGTTCCTGCAGCCTACCCGGAGGGGGAGCGGACACTCGGGGAGGTCTCCTTAGGCTGAGATGGCTCTCCTTTATTCCAACAGTTCTCTGGGGGGTTCTGGCCTCCTGGGGCTTGGACCACAGGACACCACGTGGAGAAGCATCCACTCCTGACATCAGGAAGCACCCAGGTCTTTCACTCACCCCAGGCTGGCCGAGCCCCTACTAAGTGCCAGGTCCTATGCTGGCCCTGGGGACGCAGCCTTGCTTGGGGAGGCCCTTGAGCCGTTCGGAAGAGGACATGAGGCTGGCACATAACTCCAAGCGTGTGGTTCCCACTGCTGTGTGTGTGGTGACAGGGAAGGCGGGGAGGTCCAGAGAAGTCGCTGCCCCAGCAGCAGTGGGCCCCGTGGGCAACCTCACAGCATTGGCACTGAAGTGCCCGGCTTCGGAGATCAGTGGGCCAAGTGCTCGGGGTATTTCAACACTCTGTGGCTCCGTTCCTCCTTGGGAGAAACGGGACCATGATAGCACCTCATGGGGCGTTGCAGCCATGAATGAGTCACTGCATGTAAACCACTTGGACCCGCGCCTGGTGCAGACTCAGCCGCCAGGGAGCGTCCAGATCAGAGCCTGAGCGGCCAGCAGTGGACTTGGCCCTGCCAGTCTGTGGTTGAGTCCAGTTCTTACACCTGGGCAGGGGACCTGCAGCTCGTCCACTTCTCAAGGCCACATGGGCAGTGAGGGCCAGAGACAGATCCCGATACGAGGCAGTGGCCCCAGAGCTGCCCGTGCCTGGCCCTGCTCCTGCCACATCCCTCCCCAGGAATGCCCGGTCAGAGGCTGTCACTTCCAGAAGAGAGGACACACTGGACAAGAGCCAGCCCGAGCCCTCGGTGGCACCATGTTGGTTGAGTTCCTGTAGCCTGCTTGGTATGGCTGCGGGTCCGCTTCTCCAAATGCCACCGCGTGAATACAATGAATAAGATTTAAATTCAAATTAGGGCCCCTCTCTGAAATGCATGCAGAATCACTGCGGCACCACAAGTTCAGGATTAGCGTGCATCTGGAACTAGAAGTCCACCTCAAGCTTTGGGACAAGGAGGGACGCACCCACCCAAGGTTCACACTGTTCCCAGCATCACTGATGGTCCCCGGGGTGCCAACATGCTGGCGTGTGGGCTTCGATATCAGGCCCGGCTGCAAGGGCGGAACCTCCGCCAATCCCAGACAACTCAGCAGTGAGTCTCAGAGGGAGAGGAATGGATGATGGATCCTGCATTTGTCTGAAAGAGTTAGACCAGTTCTAGTCGGGAAAGGAGGGCTGCGTGTCTACTCTTCGTATTTCCATTTCGGAGACAATTTACGACGAGACAGACAGTGCCATTTCATGCCAATGAATTTACATTTGACATTTCAAAACTCTTCTTTGGGTCAATTTGATTTCTATAAAGAAGGTCTCTTTGGCCAAAAGCCTCAGCCTGGGTGTGATGGCATCATATAATCACAATCCCAGAAAGACAATGAATTCAGTGAAAACAACTGACTGCAGGCCAGCAAGCAGCCAGGCCTGCATTAAACACCTGCTGTACAATAGGCCTTACGGGGTACTGGACGGAGGAGCAAGGACGTGAGGACAGTGATGGACGGTGGGGGAAACACCCGCACCCTGCGTGGCCTGCTTTAGCCAGTGGGATGTAGTGACGGGCAGGGGCAGGAGTGACCAGGGGCCTGGCGTGGGCCTCCGAGGTTGGCCCCTGGTGCTTCATGCACAGAGCAGCCCAGAACCCTGGGCCCAGCCTGCTGAGACCAGCAGAACCCCAGGGGATCCACAGCCCTGTCTTGAAGCCCGGGTCTGGGTCTAGGCTAGCCCTGCTGTAGCTGACCCCAGACCCATAGCCAGAGCCACCCAGCTGACCCACGGACCCCTGCCTGCCACACGGAGCCACTGAGCGGCCGGCTTGTTACACAGCACTGCACGGCAGCAGCTAACTGGAGCAGGCCCTTCATTTCGAATGTAGGCTGGCTGAGCATCGAGCTCGGCTGACCCGAAGAATGGTCAGCTTACTATCCATGGCGGGAGGTCGGCGGGGGAGGGAGGCAGGGAGAGTGGGGAAGCAAGTGGCGTTTCACATCATCTCCGGAGACTTAGCTAAATCCCCAACATCTTCCTCAATACTTTTCACTAAAAGCAAGAGCATGCCCACCAGGGATCAACATCCCAGGAGCGCCGGTGGGTTCGGGGAAACCTCCAGTGGCCGCTACTGACACCTCCTCAACTTGGAAGCCGCCCTTCCAGTCGCAGCCCCAGTGGCCACGTCATCCCTGGGACTCGGGACTTCAGGGTCCCCACCTGTCCTAGGACATGGAAGGATCCAGAAGGGAGAGCACGTGGTGTGGGCGTGGCCCATAGCGAGGGGCGTCTGGTTCGGTTCTGGACGAGCAGACTGATCTCTCTCCTGTTTCTGTCACTGACGAGACGTCAGATGTCAGGCAAGTGAGTTAGACGTCAAATATCAACGTCTTCAATTCTCCCCACTCAGAAGACGGGGTGGGGGGCACATTACCCACTGCCAAGCAGCGGCTTTCAGACGTGCACGTGCATCAGACCCCCCGGAGGAAGATGGAACGAGGCCCACCGGGGAGTCTCCGATTCAGAGGGTCTGGGATGGGCCCAGAATCTGCTTTTCTAACTGGCTCCCAGGCGAGGCCAAGGCCCAACTCTGAGAACCACCCGCTTAGAAGAGGTCATGAAGGTTCTAGGAGGTGGTACCTGTGAAGTGGCAGGCGGGGCTGCCAGGTGACACCGAGCCTCCGGAGGAAGGTTGCTGCCACCTCCACTGTGATCACTGAAGCAAAGTTCTCCGCACCACCCAGGTGCAGCTGAGTGACCAGAGCCAAGTTCAAGGTCCCCTCTGTCCCCCCGACCCCAAACATTGCACTTCTGTCCAGGGCTGACATCTCACTGCCTTGAATGTCACGGGCACGTCTCAAAAGACAAAGACCTGGGACACCAAGGGGAGGGCTGGGACATGGGGGACCCCAAACCCAAGGTCTCCCCTGACAGGTCCAAACCATGGCGCCCAACCTCCCACGAACACCTTGGGGACCCCTCAAGTCCCGCCCAGCAGAGGAAGGGGGACCCCATCCCGACCGGCACGAAGTGCGGGAGGCGAGGTGGCTCCCAGGCCGCAAGGGGCTCGGCTAGGGGACTCACTGCCTTTTCATTTGAAGATAGAGATACCATCAGACGCTTTGATCATTTCTGTTTTTGTTTCTATGCCTCAATTTTGGCAGTCCTCTCCTGGGAGCTGGGGGAAAAACACATTTTTCTCTACCATTTTTAATCTTCTTTTATTTATCAAACTTAGCTCCTCTTTTGGTGGATTAAAACAGACTTGGACAGAGTCTGGAAAAACAAACTCTTCTGAAACAAGACGAGGATTGAGTCTGGCCAACTGGCTATTTGTAGCCTTCGTGAGCTGTTGGTTGGAACAGCCCGCTGCAGGCAGCCCTGGCCCTCCCCCATGAGGCTGGGGGCTTCCTGGGAGCCTCCAGGGCCGCAGCGTTCTGGAACCAGCCAGCCTGACACCGGCACCGCTGGGGGGTCTTTCAGAACCACAGAGAAGCCTCCGGTGGGGGGGATGGGCACGCTGCTCACCGGGCTTTGGGCAATGAGCACGGCCCTGCGGCCCACAGACGGGCCTAAGGAACCAGAGCAAGAGACTGCGCGGCCCCCCTTCCCCTCCCGGGCCTGTAGGATGCCTCAGGCAGGAAGGATCTCATCCCAGGTGCCTCTTCCTCCGAGAGCTCCGAGGGTGGGCGGTGGGTGCAGAGGGCTCTCCAGGGGCCGTCCCTGTGCACGACAAGGGGTTGTGAGTGAACCACTTTGCACGCCTGGCTGGAGCACCCACAACCTGGGACAGGTGAGCACAAAAGGAGGAAAGAAAGCACCCTGATGCTGAGCAGAGGGGCTGTCAGTGAGGACCAAGGACGGACGCCTGAGCAGAGGATACACAGGTGCAGAGGAAGCGCTGAGGCCAGAGGGGGAGAGGCAGGAGGGAGCCTGGCCCACTGGCCCATGGCGGGTGGACAGTCCTCCCCAGGCTGCCCGGGTCAGCCCTCTTCCCTGCCTGCTGCGTCCGCAGCCCTGGCTCCTCCAGGTGCCCACCTGGGCTGCTCCAGGGACTGATGGAAGGCCCAGGTCTGCCCTGGTGCCCCAGGGTGGCACCTGCTCTCCCCACCCTCACACTGGCCAGGCTTCCAGGAGCCTCAAGAACGGCTCCCTAGGGTAGGACCTGCTGGCCCACAGACCAGGAGCCACCCACCCCAATCCAAAACATGACACGGGGCACCCACTCACCCACCCATTCAGCAGACACTGCGGGCCTCGGCCCGGCCGGATTTGGGCTGGCATCCCGGGACAAAGCACCTCTAACAGGGACAGGCAGCGAGGATGGTGCTCTGGGCTCTTTCAGGGGCCAGCACAGCAGCCTGGGTGGGGCTCTGGCCCCTGCAGCTCCCCCCGCTCCTCTGCAGGTCTGGCCAGATCTCCTCGCCCAGTGGCAGCTCTCCTGCACAGCTACCTGCCTGGCCACCTGCGTCCCTAGCAGCCCCCCTGGTTCCGGTGCGTGATCAGTTCTGGGTGTCGGCCCTGTGTCTCCGGGAGACCTTTGGGGAGCAGGGGAGACTGTGAACCCCTGATCCTCTGCCAGCGTCAGCACAGGGGCGTCCGTGATGCCCAAGCTGGCTCCAGAGACTGAGAGGCACGGCCGGGGCTGCCTGAGCCCTGGAACTCCACCAACATGCATTGAGCATCTACTGGGCACTGTGCACTGGCTACTGGGCTGACCACTGGGCCTCAGGGACTCAGGGCTGCTGTCCTCTTGGGTGTCCCACTCTAGTCACAGAGTAAGTGACACCAGTGAGAATAAACCGCAGTGAGTCAGGGAGGAATTTGCAGGCCCCGAGGCAGGGCTGCCAGGACGCTTGCACAGGAGGGCAGGGGGAGATCAAGAGTACCATCCCTGAGAACCCTGCAACCCAGGGGCCTTAAGCAAAGTGGTGGCCGTGGCCATGGCTGTGGTTGTGTGTAGGATGATGGGGGTCAGCGCGCAGATGGAAAGGCGGGGACGAGGGTGGAGAGAGAAAGGATGGCATGTCCGGAAAACATAACAGATCCTTAGGACTTGAAAACTCTTGTGGAACCCAAGTGTTCAGGAATAAGTCTGGAGGTGGCGAGTCATCGCTTCTGGGAGTCTTTTCTCTGCCATCTGACCCGCTGGGGGCTGGGCGGGCTGCACCCACTCAGAGGAGATGTCACGCTCGGGGCAGCTGTTGCCAGTTGAAAGTGAGCCTCTAACCTCCATCCGTTCACTCCGCTCATTAACCCTTTAGGGCCGGGGGGAGGGTGGGGGGAGCTCTGGGCTATCAGCTCTGTGCCTGACCTCCTCCCGGACACCCCCAGAGCCCTCTCTCACCTGGATTTCAACCTGAGACCCCAGACTCGCCCCGCCTGGGTTGCTCGATGCCGCCCTGATGGCCATAAAAGCGGGAACTCAGGGCTTTGGACACGCAGGTCTCCCCAAGGCCCGGAGGGGCGACGGGGCCACAGGCCTTCTCATCTGCACAAGGCACACGACAACCCAACGTGTGGGACGCACACGGACGTGGCGAATCCTCCACGCGGGGGCTTTGTGTCAGTCGGAGCTCTAAGGGAAGTGGGTAGAGATGCGGCCACGGCGGAAGCACAGCTGGGCCCGCTCTCTGCAGCCTGGGAGGAAGCTGGTGTGATGCTAACGCAATGAACGCCGAGTGCACCCTCACCCCTGCACTGCCGCTCGTTCGAGCAAAGCCCGCATCAGCAATCGGCACAGAGGTCTGCGTATTTCAATGAAACGCTGCCCGCTCAGATGTCACCTCCTCTGAGGGCCGATGGAGTCCCCGGCAAACCCTCCAGAAAAGTGGGCGGGGGTGCGGGGGGTGCTCCCCCAGCCCTGACGGGTCCCCCAGGGTGAAGCACGGAAGCAGCTGTCGGGGCCAGGGCCGGGAGTTCTGGGGAAAGTCAGGGACCCGGAGGTGCTAGGTACGTCTTGGGACCCACGGGGAGCCCTTCCTGTAGGAGGTTCCCCCTTACTGGCCACGCCACCACTGTCGGATGCCCCCTGGTGTGGGCCACCTGGGCGGGGCCTCCCAGTGTCCACAGGCCACGGCTGGCCAGATCCCAGCCCCTTCAAGTGTCAGGTCCTGGCATCTCAGGAGAGCCCTGCCTAGTTGCTAAGGGAGCGGCTCCCACTGTGACACTCGGCCCAGTTTCCCTGCAGCTCCAGGTCGGCTGGAGTCCCGGGGGCCACTCCAACCTCTCCTGGCGGTGCGGGGGGGTGGTCTCATTAGCCAGGACACGCCTGGAGGGAAGCCACCCTCCTGGCCCAGATCCTGCCTGTCTAGCCCCCAACCGAGGGCAGGGTCTGAGTAAACCCCACCTGGCCCAGACCTCGGAGTCAGGGGCTCTGCCCAGACGGGGCCACCATCCCCCCAGGAAGGCAGGAACACAGCCGGCCAGTGATGGGAAGGGCAGAGAGGTGGGCGGGCTGCACCCAGAGTGCCAGACTCCCTGTTCGTAGCACAGATTCTGTCCCCATCCAGACATCTCTCAGTCACAGAGGCAGCGTCTGGCAGGGTGGCCTCAGGTCAGGGCTCGCCCGGCAGAAAGGCTCTCCTCAGACATCAAACCCCACCGCCCACTCTCCTGGGTGACATTTCCTCCAGAGTAACTGGAAAGGTCATCTCCCGTCCACTCAGGCCGGCTTCACAGCCAGGATTACATTTTATGATCCTTTTATGAACATTTTGTCTTTACGTTCCACAAATGTTATTGCAAAAAATGACTCGGGCCCGACCTCCCGCTCTGGGGAGGGTGCGTGTCTTGACTGATGGAATTTGGTATTTGGTATTTGGTAATCAGAGTTAACACAGTTCAAAATCCTAACGTGCAGTAGAGCCGAAGGAGGGATCAAAAACAGGTAGACGCGACCCCGATCGCTTCCCTGGAAAGAGTAGACACGGGTGGGTGCCAGGGCCAGGCCTGGGCTTGGGAGGTGGAGCCGCTCACCGGAGGCTCGCGGGCGCTGGGTCTGCGGAGGGGCCAGGAAGCGCCACCTCCTGCTTGCCTCCCAGGCAGGGATGCACGGTGGCGGGCACAGGGTCACTCCTGTGCGCCCCGCAAAGCAGGACGGAGACGTGCCGTCCACACAGCGCTCCCAGCAGCCCCACCTCAGAGGTCAGGGTGGGGCTCTGCCCCCTCCCTGCTCCCGCCCCGTAGTTCCCACAGCCCCTCCATCAAGCCCTTGCACGCGAGCCTAGCTCCATGTGGTGGGGTTGTCCTCTCCTAGAGGGGAAGGGACTGGAGGAAGGGAACGTCCACCCTCCCTGGAGCAAGGCCGAGCCTCCCCGCTCCGTGTCCCTCAAGGCCCTTTCCCCTCCCGAGGCCGTCCTGACCTCTCTTCTCCCCTCCTGGCCCAGAGCATCACAGACTCACTAGGACCACCCTCACCTCCATGCCCTGAGGCCAGGGTCCCACTGAGTTCCTGGCAGTGGGGTTGCTGGGAAAGCAGCTGCTTCCCTGGTCTGCTCATAGGGACACCCCACACCCTGGGGGGGTGGGAAGCAGGGCCCAGTCACCGTCCCCCGGTCACACTGGGTTGATACTAACCACCAGGCGGGTCAGCTTTGTCTGAAAATAATAGATGCCACCTTCCAAAATGCACCTACGTCACCTCCCAACAGCCAGAAAGGGCGGCGCTGGATGAGGAAACCGGGGTGCAGAGACGTCAGCCTACCTTCATGGGTTGAACTGTATCCCCTAAAAAAGAGATTTTCAAGTCCAGACCCTCAGAAACCTCCAGAGCCCAAATGTCCTTATTTGGATATAGGGCTGTTGCAGACATAATTAGTGAAGATGAAGCCTTCCCAGAGCGGGCTGGGGCCCGAATCCAATGAGAGACGCAGAGACAGAGATGTCCCTGTGAGGACCGCGGCAGAGACTGGAGTGATGCAGCCACAGGCCAAGGAGCCTCCAGAAGCTGGGAGAGAACCGACTCTTCCTCGGGGAAACCAGACCTGCCTCTCAGGCTTCTGGCCTCTTCTCTGACAGTGGGGCAGTAAATGTCTGCTGTCTGAAGCCACCCCGTTTGCGGTGCTTTGTTACAGAGGCCCCGGGAAGCCCACACGGCGCCCAAGGCCACCGGAAACAGCTGGAGACAGTGGGGTCGGGACGGACGCTCAGGTAACCTGAACAAGCAGGGCTGAGCCGGGGGACGCTTCGCAGCCTGTGAACCCGGGACCGTGGGCCTGACCAGGCTGCCCAAGGCACAGGGAGCAGCTCCCTAAGCCCAGAGCTGGCAGGGCTGCAGGCCTGGCCGGCCACTTGTCCCTAGGCTTGGAGCAGAGCCCCACCGTGAAGGGTCCGGAGCCCGGGGCCAAGATGAGGGGTGAGCTGAGCCCCCAGCACAGGCCGCCTCTAGGGACCCTCCATCCTCACAGCACAGAGGGGAGCCACCCACAGTCCCTGTGGCCGACAGGTAAGTGTGACCATGTGGACCAGACAATCTGCCAGACTTTACACCTGGGCCAGAGACGGGACAGGCCTGGATCAAACATGGGGTGTCTTCATGGACAAATGCAGCCTCCAAGGTCCCGGATCCTGCATCTTCAGGCCAGAAAAACACAAAGACCTCAAGCAAAATTCTGGGTCTCTGCATATACACCCATAAGGCACAGGGTAATGGGATCCCTGGGTCCCTGCACACACCCCAGGAAGCACGGGCAGGGTCCGTGTCCCTGTGCACACACCCCAGGAAGCGCCGGCGGGGGAAGGGCTGCAGGTGGGCCGCATACGCTGGGGCCTGACCACTGCCCCCGCGTCTCCCTGGCTGAGGGTCCTTGGGCACATCCCTCAGCTCTGGGTCCCTCTTTCCCCGTGGGAGATGCTTTCCAGGGTTCTTTTGAGGACCAGAGCTTCACATCCACAGATAAATCACCCGTCCGGCCCGGCACTACCTGGCCGGCCTTTAATAAATGGCTGCTTTTATTACTGGTGATGAAAAATGGTCCAACAGCAAACACCGAGCAAACCCATACCCCGAGTGCCACAAATCTTCGTCCAAACGTCAGAGGGAAGCTGGAACCAAGGCCACGTGTTCACAGACATTAGTGACTAAATTCTGAATAACACCGTTTTGTAAAGAAGGAATAACTGGTGAATTATGAGATTATTTTAGCACAGTAACTTGAGAGAGAGCTGAAAGCAAGCACATCAGGCTTCGATTCATGGAAAGAACAAAGGGCATGTTTGAGGCCACATGGGGCACCCCAGGAAAGGGACTCTGTCAGGCAGCGTCTACCTCCCCAGCCCCTCCTGGTGTCTACAGGTTTCCCACTGCGGCCATCCCCCTGCCCGGGCAGCCATGGTCCAGGGCAGCTGGTCCATCCCCGGGGGCGGCCCTACCATCTTCAGCCCATCAGCCTCCTCCATTTCCCACCCTCAGTCCGAGGTTCAAGACTGGGTTTGTGTCCCTCGCTGGTCCAGCCAGGACACACCCCGGCCACCCCAGGTCCGGGCCCAGTGCTGGGAGGGAAGGCACAGCCCTGGCTGCGTCTGGCAAGCTCGTTGGAGCCACGAGGGAGCCACCTGAGAGGGGCAGGGGTACCAGCAGCCCACCTCCCTCTGGACTTGGATGCTCCCCCATGCCAGGAGCCAATGGCCCCTTTGCTGTTTAAGCCGGTTTGAGTTAAGCTCGTTGTCACCTGTGACCCATAACATCTCAGATGCTACGACCTCCTGGGGCTCAGCTCCAACGGGCATCGCTCTGCCCTGAGCAGGGCTGGGAAGAGGTGGCACGGACCCAGCAGGGCCCCCTTCTCCCCCGCCCAAGCACCGCCACCTGCCCTGTTTCCTCCGCCTCCCCAGTGGCCCACGTTCCACTCCCCAGCCCCAATCCACGATCGCCAGCAGCCACGGAAGCCTTTAGTGGGCTGAATCAGACTGTGTTCCTCCAGAGGTTCCGTCACCCATGGAACCAAACCAAAGCCCTCTCTTGCCCCCTTGGCCCCAGGACTGCCTGCCCGCACCCCTGGCTACACAGTGACAGGGGGTCCCTGCCCATCCCCTCCTGGGATGTGTGCACAGGGACCCAGAGATCCAATGCCCCGTGCTCTACGGGGCTGTGTGCAGGGACCCAGAATTTTGCTTGATGTCTGTGTGTTTTTCTGGCCGGAAGATGCAGGATCTGGGACCTCGGAAGCCGCCTCTCTCCATGAACTTGCTCCCGGACTCACTGAGTGTTTAGGACTTAGCCGTGTCCCCATGGAAGCCCACTCCTGGCTTCTCGTCATCCAGTGCTCACTAAAATGTCACCTACGGGGAGCGGCCCTCCCTGACCACCCGCCCTCTGCAGCTTCCCTGCCACCGTCAAGCTCCATTGTCGCAATTCTTTGAAGGGATGCAGCCTCCGGATGTATCTGCCGCCTACTTATTAATTTGCTTCTGGCTTCCCCTCCGTGGACCTGGGGCTCCAGTGCCGGCTGGTGAGGCCATGGGTGCTGGTGCCCCGGGCTTTACAGGAGCACTGGCACCGACAGGGAACCTCTGCCAATGTCACGGCGACAGGGATGGCGAGACCAGGCCCAGACAGCCTGGCAGTCAGCACGGAACCATGCGCTGTGCCGCCTCCCCAGAATGCTCGTCATCCTTCGTTCCTTACTGCTGCCTAACGCGCTCGCATCCTTCATAAACGCTGTGCTGGCTCGAAACGAAAAAGCAGAAGATGGGAAAGAAAAGCTGCATTGACAAGCTACACCCATCTCAACGTAACTCTGTCTTTAGGAAAAGTCAGCATAATAATTCTCTTTGTTTCAGACCAGGTGCCCAAAGGGAAATCAAATAGCTTTTCTTGTCTGGGAAACTGTAGCAGCCACTTTGGAGGGAGGCCACGCGACCTTGCTCGTCCCGCCAGGCCCGTCCCGCGGGGGCCCGACCGTGCACAGTCTACACAAGAGCCCGTGTCCTATTATGGTGCCTAGTTGCCTCTGATTACCTGGCAAATAAACCAATTTGGGGGCCCACTGGGGTCTTTCTGGCCACCTCTCCAAGGCCTTGCCTTCATTACCATAGAGCCGGCATCCGCCGTGAGACAGAGAAATGTCATTACGCACCAAGAAAGCAGGGTCTGAAAACAGCAATTACTTGGCAGGTTACAGAAGGCCCCGGGGTGCTTATCTCAGTGGAATCTGGCCTGGCCTGATCGGAGCTGCTGCTTCAGCCCAGGACTCTCCAAACCTCCGGGCACTGGCATCTGATCAGTTTCCCAAAATGAGTGTGTCCCCCAAGCCCAGGACTCTCCAAACCTCCGGGCACTGGCCTCTGATCAGTTTCCCAAAATGAGTGTGTCCCCCAAGCCCAGGACTCTCCAAACCTCCGGGCACTGGCATCTGATCAGTTTCCCAAAATGAGTGTGTCCCCCAAGCCCAGGACTCTCCAAACCTCCGGGCACTGGCCTCTGATCAGTTTCCCAAAATGAGTGTGTCCCCCAAGCCCAGGACTCTCCAAACCTCCGGGCACTGGCCTCTGATCAGTTTCCCAAAATGAGTGTGTCCCCCAAAATGTGTATTTATACACGCCTGAGCATTCGAATCTACTGCACACTTCACGAAACATACACTGAAAAAAGAGACAAAAAAGGAGATAAACATGAAGGAGCTCTCTCTGTGGACCCCAGTGGCTCGTCTCCACGGCACCTAGAGGCCACCCTAAAACCAGGAGTCAGGTTGTGCAGGCCACACACCATCCTTGTTGCTTCACACATTTTTCTTTTTTGTTTTGGTTATAACCCTTTAAAAATGTAAAACCTGGACTTCCCTGGTGGCGCAGTGGTTAAGAGTCCGCCTGCCAATGCAGGGGACACGAGTTCGAGCCCTGGTCCGGGAAGATCCCACATGCCGCGGAGCAACTAAGCCCGTGCGCCACAACTACTGAGCCTGCGCTCTAGAGCCCGTGCTCCACAACAAGAGAAGCCACCGCAACGAGAAGCCCACGCACCGCAACAAAGAGTAGCCCCCGCTCGCCGCAACTAGAGAAAGCCTGCGTGTGGCAAAGAAGACCCAACACAGCCAAAAATAAATAAATAAATAACTAAATTTTAAAAAAAGAGAATGTAAAATCCATTCTTAGCTCCCTGGAAATATAAAAGCTGGCCACAGGCAGAAGTGCCACGCAGTAGGTGACAATGACATCTGTGTGCTGCCCGGAAACCACGGGGCGTCCACAAAGACGCCGCTGTGACCATCCTCATCTCCGTTCCCTGCCCCCAGCAAGCCTGCCCTCGTGGGCCTCGCCCACCGTGCCCAAGACTCACCGAATGATCTATCGTTTGGGAAGTGGAAGGGCGCCATGCCTCTGCCACCCCGTCCTGACTCCCCAGCCCTGACACCAGCATGAGGAACTTCTCAGAACCAGCAAGCCCCCGGCTCTGCTCCCCGCTCCCCTGGCCTCGTTCACCCACCCAGGCAGCGGCCGTCACTGAGGACAGGACGCTGTTGCCATGGAAACCCAAAGTTAACAACTCCTCGGCAGGTTTTCAAAATGTCACATGTTGATAACCAGGCTGGAGTCATGTTCCTCCAGTAAAGTGCTGGGCACAGCAAGCCCGGCCACGGATCCCTGCCAACGTGTCACGTTGGTGCATGCGGGCTCTGTATCTGTTCGCGGGCAGGCGCGCCGTCACCGTGGGCTCCCTGGGCTGACACGCCGTCAGCGCCGCAAGGACAGCTGCTGGGCAGGCTCCCCTGTCGTGGACCTGAACTTGCAGGCGAACAAAGGAAACCACTTGTTTCCTGGCTCGAGGAAGGGAAAGCCCTGGGACGGACAAGGCTCCTCTGTGCATCCCAACAAAGCCTGGGCTGCCCGCCTGCCCTGAGCCGGGGCGTCCAGGTCCGTGCGCGGGTGTGCGTGCACAGGGGCGTGGAGGATACACAGACGGAGTCCTGCACCCACCTATGGACACTGCCTCTGCCGAGTGTCAAGAGAAAACACCACCGGATGCTGCAAAACAATGCCGGTCCAGGGTCAGCCTCGTGGCGTGGATCAGAGAGCAGGGGGCCTCCCTCCCCAGCAGGGTGTGTGCATGTGTGTGCACACGTGTGGCCCCTGTTGTGTGTGTGGGGGGGGGGTCAGCACGCACTCACACACGATGCAATCGAGCAGCCTTTGCATGTGTGTCTCTGACACACGTCTGTGATGTACACACACCCAGGTGGCACTGAGGTCAGAGAGTTCATCTCCACACAAAGGTGGCCCCATGCGCTTTGCTCTTATTATACGTGCACAGGACCCATAAATGTGTATCTTCTACACCCACCCACCCCCATACGCACACATGTTAGATAACGTGGAATATGTATGTGTGTGTAGAAGACACTTTTCTGAGTCATATGCAGGTAGAGTAGGCCTGTCATTGTCACACGATCCTATAGAAACGTCCCATTTTCTCAGGAGTCATGCACACACACACACACGCACAATCAGAACCAGAACATTCCATGAGAAAGGTTCTGCCCTCACCGCCCCCCCCCCCCGCATCAGCTCCACCAGGCCCTGGAGACTGGCCAGCAGTGTCCCTGCCCGGGACACACACTCAGGGGGTGGGAGCCCCACACCCAGCAGCCCAGGGGCGGGAGAGGGGCTGCCTGGGATGGGGGAGGGGAGACTCACAGACCGAAGGACGGGGGCAGCATCTTCACGCCTGCCTCCCCCTCCTCCCTGGCAGGTGGAGAAACAGCACCGCCTTCTCCAAGGTCAGACAGCTTCCTCTGGACGCACGGGACAACCACGTTTCCCAGCCAGCCTTGCGTGGAGCTGGACCTGGGAGTCATTCTGGGGGAAGGAGTGTGAGTAGAGGGCATGTGGCTCTGCCCGCTGCCCCTCCTCGCCCACGCGTCCTCCTTGGCTCTGCCCCCTTCTGCGGGGACCACGTTGGATGGCGGCCTCACAGCCTCACCAGACGGCATGAGAGGGTCCCTGGGGCTGCCTTGGCCATGTGCCCTGTGATCCTCTCTGGGCTGGGAAGGGAGCTGAAACCCGCTGGCATCAGGCTGAGCCACTGAGCGGGGGGCACCTGTGACCGCCAGCCTGTGAATGAGGATGTAGATTTTATTGTCTGCCACTCACGCTCCTTCAGGGCAGAGTGCAGTCTCCGGCCCCCCTTCCCTGCACCAGCCAGTGGCACTTAATGCATAATCGTCGCCTTGGCTCCAAAGTCATCCCTTTAACCCCTGAAACTGAAACCCCAAAGAGACTGTCCTGGAAACACAAGCAGTGCCTGTGAGCATGTGCCCAGCGTGGGGCTGGAGAGAGGGACATGGTCTCCTGAGAAAACGCAGCACCTGTTTCCCCAGGGGAAGCGCTACCCAGAGACGAGACCCCGCAGGAGCCACCGGGACAGCCCACGGCCTGAAACGGGCCACGAAGCAAAAGGATGTAAATACTTGAGGATTCGGTTTCTATCCTGCGAGCCTCCTGGAGCTCTGGCCCCAGTGCCCAGGCTGGGGTGCTGGCAGCAGCATCCTCGTGGAGAAGCCCAGTGGGGCCGAGCTTACAGCCTTTCTGATGGAAAGAAAAGGGGAGGGGACCCTCCTCTTCATAGGGAGCAGAGGGCATGACAGGAGGGGCCTCAGGGGACAGGCAGGAGGGGAGGGGTGCAGGCAGGCCTGGGCCGGCCTCCAGGGGAGAGGCATCCACTCCGCCTGGGGGACAGCGACAGCTGTGGAGCCTGGCCTGCAGGCTCGCAGGACCAGAGGGCCGCCCACCACAGGCCACCGGCCGGCCCGCCGCTGTGCGGCCTTGCTCTGTCTGCCTGGCGGATGGACGGGCTCCTTCCCGGTATTGGGGGCCCCTGGTCTCCTCTTCTCCAGGCTCCGTCGCCCCCGGGTCTCCCCAGGGGACATGAGTCCTCGGGCAGGCCTGGACAGCCCGGGGGTGCTCACCCCTTTCTGTGCCCAAGTGTTCCTGGCAGCCTGGCGCGCTCAAGTGCAAAGTCGAGGGCTTAGCGTCCGGGCCCTGGGCAGGCTCGTCCCCTTGCCCCTGCACAGCGGCCGGCGGGAAGTCCCGCTCTGACCCCTGGGGACGGGGGAGAAGCCGCAGGTCCAGGGCACCTGACGCAGTGATGGACCCGAGCAACTGCCCCGTGGGTGCACCTGCTCAGGACCTCCAAGGTCACCCCGTCCCAGGAACAGCACGCCGGCTGGAGAAAAGGCGCCAGCCGAGGGCCCTGTGGGTTTCCCGCCCCACCTGTGAGCAGGGGAGGAGACGGGAGGCCCCTGCCGCCCCGGAGCCTGCCCTGGTCCTCAGCTTCGCTCCGTAACATGGCAGCAGGTTGGACCAGGTGACGCCCGGGCCCACGTCTCCTCAGGAGGGCGCAGCGCGGGGAGCGCACACGGCTCTCCACCGCCTGCGGCTCAGGCGGGCCGCGTGCACGTGGACGTCACGGGCAGCGGAGCCTCGCGGCACTGCTGCCGCTGCAGGAGTGCGGGTGCAGCCCCGCCTCCCCCTCAGGTCTCCATGGCGACCGAGGTGGCGGCAGGGCCACCGACACCAGAGGGGGCTGTGGCTCCCCTGCCTGATGGCCGGCCACGCGTGGAAGCCGGCCCAGTTCGTCCTAGATGCCCGCTCAGCCTGGCCGCGCTCCCTTCCAGGGTCCTCGCCCATGCGCCCCGTGCAGTCTCACTGTGAGGTGGGCCGTCACCCTGGCCTCACCCACGGCTCCTCCCCGCACCCCCCACCCAACCCGTGGCTGCACTGGGATTGAAAATCCCAACTCACATGGTCCAGCCTGGTGGAAGGCCCTCACCTCCTGCCTGGACACCATCTCTGCCTGCCCCTCTTCCCTGAGCCATGCCCTGGTCTGCCTTCTGGAAGGTTCCGGGGTCCAAGGCCAGGGTGGCCAATCCTCCAGGCAGAAGGGATGGCCTGTGGGCTGCTGGGAGCGGCCATCCCACCTCTGCTCGGAGCCCCGGCCCGGGTCGGCACGCCGCCCTCCCTGCTCTGGGACCCCCCTCGGCCTCTGGGATCCTGGGATCTTCCTGGGAGAAGATTCTGGGTGAAAGCAGCCACGATGGGATGGAGCAGGGAGCTCTGTCCTCTGCTGTGGAGCCCGACACTGGAAGAGCGGGTCCTCCATGGAGCTTTCTCGGAAAGAATATGTCTGCACACGACGGCTCCCGGGGACCCCAGGCCGGAGGCCCCAGCTCCCCCGGCGGCCCCGCCTTCACTGATTCATTCATCCATTCATCCATTCGCTGGTTCACCAACTGATGCAGACACACATCCGTCTCCACGTAACACACACGCATCCGCTCGTCCGCGCTTGTGTCCTCAGAGGTAGGACTTGGCTGGGCTCCGAAACACAGGGCTCTCGGATGAGACTCAGCAGGGCAAGTCGGCAGCACAGCCCAGCCCGGGGCCCAGGTTCCCCCAGGGCTGGACCCGGGCCCACGCTGAGGAGCAGGAGGGAGGCTGGCGCAGAGCCTGGGAGGGGCCCTGGGGCCCGCCTGCCCCTTCGCAGCATCTCACCTCTGAGTTCTCCAAACACACACACCTGACTTTTACAAAATGAATACCAAAGTTATGATGGGCCTTCATCACGTGAGATATAATATTTAAAGGCAAAGAAACCGTTTTAAAAAAATTACAAGGACAACTCAACGTCTCCCTTTCAGTGGAGCGGGGCTCATCTCCCAGTTGATGTCATTGTTAATTTTTTCTAATGACACATTCAAGAGACAAAGCAAAACAAAAGAACCATCAACTCAGCATTTAGAACAACATATTTTGACAGCATATTTTTAAACGAATTCCCCTCTTCCAATGAAAGTGCCATCTTGCAATCTTTTAAAGTCTATTCAGTATATACCAACATGATTTATCTCATTCTTCTCACGATAAAAACTCTGAGATACATAATAGCAGCATGATCAACATGCAAATGCATTCACGGGACATTCACGGGACATCGCGGGGACCAGGAAGGGGGAACAATGGGAGATGCTCCCTGGGAGCTCCCGCACAGCGGGCGCCCTACATAGTCCGCTGTGCAAAGCTGGCACGCACAGAGTTAATGGGAGCGAGTGGCGCTCAGATGTCCGTTCCTTTCCTTGGGACAAAAGCTCAGGGATCGGGGTCCGGGGGCTCACGGGCTCTGCACAGCCACCCCCAGATGGGGCTGCAAGCGGCAGCTCTCAGAAGGCTTGGCCGCTGCACCTCCTTCCACTCTGCCCACGGAGGACTTTGGAGTCAGTCGTCCCTACATATAAGGGCCCTGCGGCGGGAGCTGCCCTAGGATCCTGGCAAGGGTGCAGGGACCTCCCCACTGGTGCACACACAGCCGGTGTCCCGGTCACCTGGGAAGCCACAGGAAGGTTGGTGCAGGGGTCCCCGAAAACCTCCAAGCCCGGCAGTCAGGCGTGCCTGCCCCGGGGCTCCACTGGGGTGGCCTGGTGCCCTCGTCCGTCCGACTGTGATCCGCACTCAGCCAGAACACGCACCGTCAGGACCACCTAGCTGACGGCAGGCATCGGCTCAGGAGGCAGGACAACGTACGGAATGCCGTGTCATTAACCCAAGGACGCGGCGCGCCACAAGCACAATAAAGGAAAACGAGTTGTGGTTTTAAAATGTCTGCATCCACCCCGAGCGGGAAGGTCTCTGCTTCTGAGGCCGGGTCACCCGCTGAGACCTCAGGGGGCAAGAAGCCCCCAAAAGACAGTCCCCCCACCTGAGGAAAGGTGTGTGGGAACCTCCAACAGCTGAAAGGCAGCTCTCCATCCACCGACGTCGGGAGGCTGCCGGGGGCTTGCAGGTCAAGTGGACAAACAAAACAGGTGGCAGCTGGCGGCTGTGCCTCTGGCCGAGGTGGCTGGAGGCCAGGTCTCCACTGCCAGCTTCACCTCCCGTGTGTGTGTGTGTGTGTGTCGAGGGTAAATGTCAGGATGGGTACATGCACGTGCGTCGTGTTTGTGCCCGCACGGGTGTGCACTGTGTCGTGCGTTGCAGGCGTGAATGTCCCTCCTGTCTTGCTGATTTCTGGCTGGTCAGGGAGTGGCTCTGGCCGCCTCCTGCCTTCCGCCTGTGACCCCTCTGCTCTACGTCCTCCCCCGGCCCTCGGTCTGTGCTGACCCCCAGCCCTGTCTCTGCTCCCCAGGCCCTGCCTCGTGGCTCTCAGGGTGCTGACTCAGATCGCACCCTGTGCCCCGAGCCCTTCTCCACTCACCCCGGCAGGCTGGCACCTAGCCCACTGCCCGGGGGGGCTCCAGGTGGACGGTTAGGGTCAGCCCTTCCCACAGCAGGGCAGACGGGGCAGAGTCACCCACCAGAAACAACCCGTGGAGGTGTCAAGGCGCCTGGCGGGGCCCAGGTGTGTGGGCTGCGGTTTCACGGTCTGTGGGGCTGGATGGACGGGTGGACGGAGGCCAGCAGAAGGCACCTTGTCCAGGGCCACGCTCGAGCGACTGGGCGCTATGCTCTCCAATCAGAGGGGATCCCGCGGCAGCTGATCTCAAATGCAAGAGGTACTCGTTTCCTGCGGTCGCCCTAACCCCGCCCCACAGACCGAGCAGCTTAATCAACAGGCATGTGTCCTGTCCCAGTTCTGGAAACCCGAGATCAAGGTGTCGGCCAGCTGGCTCCTTCCGAGGCCGTGAGGGAGCATCTTTTCCAGACCCCTCTCCCAGCTCCGGGGCTCGCTGGCCATCTGGCTGTTCCCGGCCAGCCTCTACCTTCACGTCCCCCGACACCTGCCCGTGGGAGTGACAGCCCTGTCACACGGAGTTCTCGTAAGGACACCGGTCGCCCTGGATGAGGGCCCCGCCGGCTCCACCGTGGCCTCATCTTGACCAGTCACACCTGCCAGGGCCCTCCTGCCAAATAAGGTCCCACCCTGAGCTCTGGGGCCACGACTCCGTGCCTAACAGCAGCGAGGCTCATCTGCTGGGCAACCCCTCAGCTATGCGGCCAAGCGGAGAAGCTGTGCCGGACACTGCGGGGCCCTCAAAGCTTTCACGTATTTCTGATCTTTGGAGAAAGCGCGTGCGGTGCCCGATTCCAGATGTGAGCATGTGAGCGTTTCTGGGGAGGAGAAGCATGGTGAGGGCAGGGTGGCAGAAAGCAGCTGGGAGTCCTGGTGGGCGGGGTGGGGGGATCCGAGTGCTGGAAGGAGGGCATAAGGGGGCGGTCCACGGCGGAGGGCAGAGGGGGCCCCAGGCTGGAGGGTGCCGGGTACAGGGAAGCAGGAAGAAGGAGAGGGGTTCAGAGGGGAAGGGCAGAGGCAGGTCACGGCGACGCCTGGCCCAGGACACCCGTGAGCTGCCCACCTCTAATCTGTGATTACCCCTGGACCCCCGGGTGGGCACGCAGACAGTGCTCCAGAACCATCTGTGGAACAAGCATCTCCACGGACAACGTGGCCCAGTCCCAGGGGAGCCTCAGGTCACATGGGACTCGGCCCCCCTTGAGCTCCCGCTCGTATCTTGTTTATTAGGGAGCTGTGATCCCACTCGCCCCCCCAGCTCCCCGCTCACGACTCAAGCGCACAAGCTCTGTCCTCCCTCCCAGGGAGACCCTACAGCACCCACGTCTCACAGGAAACCGGGTTTGAAGGAACACGGCGGCTCAAACACGGGACGCGGCCATGTTCCGGGTGTCCAGGGAAACCCTGAGAGCTGGCGCCCCCGGCCCTTCTGGGCCCTGTACTCGCCCCGCCCGAGGCCAGTGCACAGCAGAGAGCCGGACCCCCGGAGAAACGGCAGTGTGTGTGCCCGCAAAACCCTGCACACGAAGGTTCGCAGCAGCTCATTCCAATCGCCCCGGGTGGAGGCAGCTAGATGCCCTGCGGTGGGCGAACAGTCCAGGCACCCACGCGGAACCTCCTTGGCCAGAGAGAGGCGTGCCCTCTGCGCAGGTGCACTGACCTCCCACGGTTATGCTCAGTGGGGCAGCGGCCGCGCAGATGGCACGACGTGGGTCCCGGAAAAGGCAAGCCGTGGGAACCAAGGACAGATCAGTGGTCAGTGCACCTGCGCAGAGGCCTCCCCAGGGAATGCTCTGGGGTGGGGGGGCGCCCTCTGTGTCCCGTTCGTGGTCTCCACAAAGACCTATGCGTGGGCCAAACCTCACAGAGCTGCAGGCCACAAAAGGGAGTGTGATTCTGGGTAAATATTTTACATTATTAAAGATGATCCCGGCCCACCAGGTTGATTCAACATCAAGAGAGGGTCACGAGCCACAGTTTGAGAAATGCTGGGCTGAGCGGGTCCTAGAGCCTGCAGAGGAGGGACTCCTGGGAGGGGGAGGGAGGGACTGAATTTGTCGGGTTCTCCTAAAGTCTACGGGCCAAGATCCCTGGACGGGAAGACTCTGGGTGCTGTGGGTGACAATGGTGATGATGATGAGAGAGACAGAGGGACAGAGACAGAGAGGGGGAGAGAGACAGGGAGAGAGGCCATCTTTTCATCTACGGAAAGATGTTCGGTGCAAAGGCTGATGCCCTGTGTCTCCCACAGGTGGGCTGGGGAAGGGGGCAGGGGCTGCACCCCTGAGACTCCCCCGGGGGACGGCTGAGGGCTAGGCCACGAGACCACATGTGGGCATCACGGCCCGGCCGGGGTGAGTGAGTCCCCAACCTGGGTCCACCATGCAAGCCCGGCCTGGGCCCACGTGCTCCCTCACCCTCTCCATCCAGACCCCTCGCCAGCCCCGCCTTCAACACGAGCCGTTTTAACTCACTAAGTCACACGTTCCTTCGTCCCCACCACAGCGCAGGGCCGGAAACGGGCCTAAAGCCATCGGTGCTACCTGCGGAGGTGCTCAGACCCCTCCTACCTGAAACCCGCAGGCTCTAAGCCCCACCCTGAACGAGCCCACCCATTGCCCTAGGCCACAGTCACTTTCCCAGCTGTGCTGGCCCGCGGCTCATAGGAGACCCTTGGCCATGGCCACTGCTGTCCCAGGACAACTGGACCCCGGGCCTGTGTTGGGTCAACCAGGCCCTGAGGAGTTCCGGAGCACGAGCTTCAGAGAACTAGACGGAGACCCTCGAGCTGGGGATCTCAGCTCTGGGGTGACCTGCGGTTCAGGGGCTGAAGCGCTGCCCCTAGGCTGTCACGTCCAGCCCCAGCCATCCTCTGTGAGGACCTGCCAGCTCTAGGTCTCCTTCTGGAAGGAAGTGACCCGTGTCCTCCAGCCCCTCCGGGGGTCTCTGGCACCTGAGCCACCTCAGGCTGCTCCTGGTGGCCCGAGGCAGCCCTGCTGTCCATCCCCTAGGACAGGCTGGACACCAGGCGGGCCCCAGGGGTCACTGAAGGGCACTTCCTGCCTCACCGGTCCCCCTGCTTGCCCTGGTCTCACTGCCACGAAATCACCTGGGGTGACTAGAAGATGCCCCCTGAACTCCACCAGGTCACCCACAATGAGTGGACACGGAGTCCAAGGCAGGACACCCCAGCAGGACGGACTTGGTTTCCAGGACGCCCTCCTGCGCTCTGTGCATCTCTGAGCATCCCCGAGCATCTCACCTTCCCTGGGACTTGGAGGGGTGACGCTCCCAGGCAGATGTGGGCTCACCCGCCTGGCGTGGCTGGGCCCTACCCGCCCCCCAGGTCCCCCACAAGCCCCATAAGCATCATTTCAGCAAATGGAGAAGGGAGTGTGGAGTGTCATCGGCCAGAGCCCGTGCTGTTGGAAGCCGACCACCAAGACAGGGAACTGGAAACCCAGACGGCTCAAGGATGGAGCGGCTCCAGTGGCCTGGGGGGTAGGGGGCGCTGCCTGCACCGACTGACCCTCAGACAGACGTGAGGGACGGTCGGGTCTTGTCTTCTTAACCCCGTCAGCCCCACGTCGGCTCTGGGCTGCTCACTCCCGCTTCTTCGTGCGAAAGCCTAAACTCTGGCGTTGACACCAATGCTGGTCAGATGCCTGCTCCTTCCTAAGGAAGGCGGCAGCCAGTGACAGGAGCCAAGGAAGACTCAGAGCGGTCCCTGCCCCTGCGCAGCCTGGGCCCCGTTTCTGGAACAGAGTTTCCCTCCAGATGGGTCCCAGTCCCCTCTGAGGCCAAGCTCACGGCCCCGCTTTGCTCGGAGCAGGACAGGGGGTGGAGCAAACATGGACCCTCCTCCCAGCAGCTGTCGAGGAGGGGCCTCTAACGCCATCCCGAGTTCACAGATGCAGGCCAAGGCCACCCAGCAATGAACGCGCTGCTTAATGACAAACCCAATACCGCCGGGGCAGTTCCAAGCGGCAATTTTACCTCCTCACCCGTCTACCTCCAGGCCTGACGGTCCAGGGCCACGCAACCACACTGGCTCCCCCTCGACCCCACAGGGCTGCCCTGGATCCCCGAAACCCCACGTGTGTAACAAACAAACTCCGTTCATCGAAGACACAACACCCATCCTGGAAACAGAGCTTCAGAATAGCTTTGTTTTTATCTTCAACTTAATGATGACTAATGCCTGGGTGATTATCTTGTGCTTTTTTTACGTGGCACCGGGAACAAACGATACCATTAGCACTGCAGAACAGGAGAGAAAACGGGAGACAGAGGCAGAGGGAATGGAATCTGGCGTCGGGGAAGACAAGCTCCGGGGGAATCTGCACGCTTAACCCCAGGGGGCCCCCGCAGGCCTTGATCTGGAACCTTCCATTCCTCACTGTTTGATGTTGCAAAATAAAACAAGCCCAAATCGGGGAAAAGAGTTCCTGAGACGCACTAACATTACTTTCTAAAAGTGCCCAGATGTGCATTTGAGAGCAGCATCCTGCTGGGTAAATAAAGCCAGAGGATGGCGAGAAGGCAGTAATCCGTGGAATGGGCCAAAGAAAACCCATCTACAGCCCTTGTTTCCACGCCCTGGATTCTGCACTGTTGCAGCCGAGGCGGGGAGAGTTCAGCAGGCAATTAATTTCCAAAGAAAATTCCATCCACACTCACGTTCCCCCACAAATAGATGTGAGTGTAGGGTCCCCAACCCCCGACCCTGCCGGGTTCTTCCAGCACTGGAGGCGGGGCTGCATGCTGAGAGTGTGGACCGCTCCTCCCACACCGCTCTGCAGGCCCAGCCCAGCCCCGCCCTGGGGTCTGCCCTGGCCTTTGGGATCCGATGCAGCAAAGGCAGGCCGGTGCTGAGGGACACGTCCAGACCCAGGGCGTCTGTACGCTCCTTTGAGCTGCGTCCTGCCCACCTCTCCCTGGCCGCCCAGAAAGCTCTGTGCAGCCCTGCAGCTGGGCCTCCCCGTGCGGTCACTCAGCAGCCCTGGGCCATCTGAAGAGACCATTCCCGTTGCTCACTCCTCAGACGAAGCTCAGGGTGGGGCCCCCGGCTGGCTGAGGCCAGGGTGGTCAGTGGGGCCTGGACATGTTGGCACACCCCAGCCCACCAGGCTCTCCCATCTCCGTGCTCCGGCCCAGGCG